>NC_134173.1:46293828-46621015 GCF_964188355.1 Buteo buteo
ACTGCTTCCAGTTCTGGAATCTGTGTGATCTTGGCTGTAGCTTGTTCTTAAAATGACTGTTGCTACCACCCCTTTTCTCTGAGGTCCACTCAGGCATCCACTTGTGTATCTTATGAGTCCCCTCTTTTACTGCCAGAAAATCATGCTGGGGATAGACTAATGCAACATTTCTGACTTTAATGACTAAAATTTAGGTCTGATTGTGTGTATTACAAATGATCCTTTTCAGTATAGCATAAAGAGAATGAGTAATCTGATGAACAGACCAGGGAAGAGTTTCTGGAGACCCAAAAGCTAGAAGCTGTGATTTGCCAGTGAAGTCCTATATGACTCTCAACAAATCATTTCCCTCCAATTTCCACTTACACGGTCTTCGTCTCAAGGTGGTATCTCAGTGGGAATGGGCTGCTTCTTGAAACAGTGCATATGGTACCTACATCCCCTGATTTTTTTATTGTACTTAACCACTACCGGAATATGTATGTTAGGCAGTGACAACATGTAAATGCTTCAAAGGAAAATACACAGAAGTTCAAATGAAAATACTATCAGGAAATGAATACACAGAGTGAATGTGCATTATGCGCCAAGGTCTAGAAGAGCTCCTTTCCAACTTGTTAATGAAGATTTGAAATTGTACCTTAATAAGGGTGAAAGTAAAAACCCCAACAGGTCATATTTACAAAGAAATATCTTACAAAGGTACCCAAAGCCTAAGGTAAGACAGCTCATGGTGTATCTGAAGTGGCTGGAGTAAAGCAGGCATTTACCATTGACTTCCAAGGGAATTTCCATAGAAAGTCAAAACAAATCAGACACATGACTTAACCTAGGCACTTTTCTAAACACTGTCAGGGATTTTATCTGTACCTTTAAACAATGTTTAGAAATCTGATCACATGGCTGAGATCTGTAGAAGTCCTTTGTTTATGTAATAACCACTTTAGTTGTGTAAGGTAATTTTTCAGGCACTATTGGCATCCTTAAAATGCCATACAACTTTTTTCAGCCCTTCACGTGCTTGAAGGCCCTTCATGTCCAAGCTAAATATGTCTAACGTCCATGCCTGATAGAGACAAATGTGGTGGGGGGGAAAGTAGTCAGGTCAGTATAGTTGGACCGTTCTCTGCAGTATTTCCTATTGTGTAAGTTGTTCATCAATACTCTCATAAATCTCTTTGTAAATTGCATGGTGGGCACTTAACATGGGACTGATGTTTCTTTTAAGAGACAAGGCCCCTTTTAGCCTGTCAAAGTCACTAACAGACCTCTGGGTTTGGTGTCTGAGGATCACCCCCCACAAACACAGAGCTGAAAAGCTGCAGCAATTTAAGCTGTTACAGAACCTTCCTTTCTTTCCTTTTTCTCTCGCCAACCATGTGCCTGCATCCCAGCTGTCACAGCTTGGGATGTGAATAACTGAGATGGGTTACATCCAGAGGATGGATCAGGTGAAACAGGCTGTGTGTGTGCTGGCCCTTGTCCTATGGAGCTGGCTGCATCAGAAGAGGCAGGGGGTCGACAGCTGAGGGTGGTAAGATCTCACTTGAGTTGCCGTAACAAAGGCTCTTCAAGACTATTTGTCACAGTTCCAAGTCACTGAGGGCCCTTTAAGCATTCTGCCACAAATACCCCAATACTTACCAATTATTGTCAAATGCTGCATATTTCTAAATTTAATTTCTAAATTAAATTTTTTTTTTTATGGCTTTAAAGCTACACTCAAGTGCAGAGCTGGGCGCTGTTGCTGATAATGATGACATTTCATGCAGTCACCTTTGGGACTTACAGTGGAAGGAAGTAGGACAGTCAAAGAGCCCCCACCTTAGTTCTAACTCATGTAATTTAGTAGAGAAAAATGGACTTGAGAGAAGACTTGTCAAGAGCAAACAATGGTCCTGATAATGGTTGCTGGCAGTTTTTAGGTGCTCTTTGCCCCCTTTTCCTACCTGAATAGCACACATATTGAAAACTCAAATTGAGAGAACCTTGTCCTTTCAAAAGTAAATTATTCTTGAATACTTTTCTGAACCTGGACTTGAACAGTCTTTCTGCTGAATATCAGAGATGCAGGTTTTCCTTTTATTTCACACCTTTAATTACTGTAAAGATGTTTTTGTGAGAGCTCTGTTTTTGCTGTGAAGTGTTGTGCAATGCAGGATTCTTCATTGCACTTGTACTGTCCTTCTGTCTTGGACTATCTGTAAAGTCCCCTGACAACTAAGAATCAGAAGGAAATTATGAGTTTCAGATATTAGTAGCTGTCTTTTTTTGTGTGTGAATGCTAATACCTTTCTACCCTAGGGGGATGGATGAAACTGTCCACAAGTTTCGCAAAGATTTTCAAACACCAAGCATAGAAACAAAACATTCTTTTTTTTCCCCTCTTCACAAGGGTTATCATTCATGTGAATCATCTGTGCATTATTTTTTCCAAGACACAGGATATTTTGATCGCTAAGTATCTTTTTTACATATCCAGTTTTTCCAATGAGATTTTCTTTGCTTATTCATATTGTGTGAAGGGGTTGGCTCTCATTACTGATGGATTAGTGTGCATTCCAGCTCGATGTGGAATAGCTGGGTGGAGACAACAGCTGTTGATACTTCCATAATAATTTAGAAAGCCAGTGGGTTGTAGCTACAAAACAAATGAGCCAGATTGTACACCTTAACCATGTTGAGTTTGAATTTACATGGAACCAGTTTTGTTCCATTACACAAAGAATGTTACTGCATGAATAGTCCCATTGATCAAAGAAAGTAATTACAGAGCACTGTGCTGTCAATAGGAAGCTGGCAGAACCTGATTCTTTTCTCCAAAATTTCCACCTGCCTCTACTGAACTAGTTTTTCTCCCTTCAGGAAAGCTACTCTGAACTATTAGAGCTGTGCTCCAGCTCAGCTGATAACAGTAGGCATTTTTTTGCAAGTGATGTGTTATATGGCAGAGATTACCATTCTTGGTCTGTAGGCAGCTGTGTTAAGCCATAGCATTGGCCTCACTCAGTAAATCAGTCATGCAAGGCCAATTATTTAAGGAAAGATACATTAAATTTATGAGTTAATGTGCCCATCACTGGAAATGCTAATAATTGCAGAAGTGTGTAGATGGAATTCTTGCTATTACACTTCCTGACATTTTAAAAAGTTCATATTGTTCCTTGTCTGCCTGTGCCCTGTGCCTGATCAGTGCGGTCTGTACTATCTTCTTACTAAATTCCTTTCTAATGCTTTCCTGCACATCTCTGTTCTGTGTGTCTGTGTGTGTGTGAGGGTCTGAGTGCAGCAATGGGAACCCGACCATGAGTTGGAGGGCCCCTGTGTTCATGGGGCAGCCACTGCAGCAAGTGTGGGTGTACAAGCGAGCGAGTGATCACCAACAAAGATGGAGCCAGTGAGTGGGTGAAGTGGCCTTGGGAGCCAAGGGGGTGAGTGGGTCTGTAAGGGCCAGCTCTGGGACTGAGAGTGTGTGTGTGAGTAGCTTCTCTCAGCTACTGGGCAGACTGAATGAGGCCAGCTGCTGCAGGGATCTGCCTTTTACATATGTGTACATATACATTCTCACTAGTAGAGCTCCATCCTGGTGAGCCAGAGAGGGGAGCAGGGTGAGGCTGTTGGTGCTGTCTGTGTTCGTGTGGGTGCTCCGAGCGCCTGTCTGTGATCTGTGGGGCCAACCGTGTATATATGTGGTATATATGTGTGCTCTTTGTGCAGGCATCTACTGGGAATACCTCTTCAGCCTCGCTGCTGGTTGGACCTGGGGACATGGAGCTGCAGTAGCCTCGCTTCTCTTAAGCTGTTGGATGTGGCATGATATATTTTCCTCTAAAAACATTATCATTTATATCTGCTATTTTCTTCTGCCTGCTTAACCTATGGGTGAGTTTTTCTGGCAGATCTGTCCATATTCTTTTACCCCCATGAACTCCTTCATATCACATGCTGATTCATAACACTAGAGGTAATTTGCTTTGAGTACCACCAAACTGCCATTTGAGGGGGGGGGGGGCAATAGTTTGTTTTCTGAATGCCTGTAGGAAATTAGTGGGAATGGCTGCTGCTCATGGAGCCAGAGACGGCTTCTCCAGGGGAAAAGAGGATCCAGCCTCCGCTGAGTTCCCATGGGTGTTGTGGAGGAGACTGGTGTAAGCAGGCACCCTGGGCAGGAGCGGGACTAGGGCACCGCTCCGTACCGACTTGATGGTAACCTTCAGCAGGACGAGAGCAATTGTGCCATGGTGCCCGCAGGGAACTCACTGGAGCCGCGGCTCTGCCCAGGTAAGACCATCTGAGAGAGCCTGTTGTGGTGCAAGGCAGTGGCTCCGAAGGCTCAGCTGAGTTTAGAGCCACACACTACCTCCTTCTCCTTCCCCATCGCTGGTACTAGATACAACAGAGAGCTCCTGATGCCCTAAAGAGCACGATTAATGGGGCGCATGTGTCTTTTGTATATGCATTCATGTTTTTCCTCTGTTAAAGGTGACTGCATTTCTCCCTGAGCCCTAATGAAACATAACTTCTGCTTTGAAGTGCTAACCACAGGTCTTCCACAAACAGTTACATTTACAGATCCATGGAAGCACAGAAATAAAAAACAGAGGGGCAGCATTATGGAATCCTATTTATCAGCAGGGATGAAGAATTGTTTTTTAACCTGAGCTTGCTTTTTTTTTCTTTCTTCTTTTTTTTTGCCCTGTATGGGAAAAAACATCTTGTGGGGTTTTAATGAGTTCTTGAGCAGAGCATGCCACAGTGCAACTCTCCTCAGTGTTCATGACAAGTGGCCTTCATTGCCTTGCAAAATTTTATGCCATTGGTCAACCTGCCTGCAGCCCACTTGATCTCTATTAAATTTTCCCTTCTAATGACTCTACACTTTCCCAAATTTCTGAAGAATGTGAAAGGAAGAAATGAAAGCTTGTGAGGATCAGAATAAAATACCTCATATTACAAGGTATGTGGCTTTTTAGCCTCATAAATGGTTTATCTCTTTGTTATCAGGCTCCATCTGGACTAAAATACACATGTAGTAATGTAAACTCGCATTCCAGAAATAACATGGAATCAAATAAACAAAATAAATAAAGTTTTGACAGCAATACAAGATTTCTGGGCTAGTGTTGCTAATCTAAATTGATCAATTTCTTTAAAATTATGTTTCAGTAAGAATCTTGTTTTTATAGAAACAGGTTTACTAGATGTCCTGGTTTTGGCTGGGATAGAATTAATTTTCTTTCTAGTAGTTGGTATAGTGTTATGGTTTGGATTTAGTATGAGAAGAATGTTGATAACACACTGATGTTTTCAGTTGTTGCTAAGTAGCATTTATATTAAGTCAAGGATTTTTCAGCCTCTGATGCCCAGCCAGCAGGAAGGCTGGAGGGGCACAAGGAGTTGGGAGGGGACACAGCCAGGACAGCTGACCCAAACTGGCCAAAGGGGTATTCCATACCATGTGATGTCATGCCCAGTATACAAACTGGGGGGAGTTGGCCTGGGAGGGTGGATTGCCGCTCGGGAACTAACTGGGCATCGGTGAGTGAGTGGTGAGCACTTGCATTGTGCATCACTTGTTCTGTATATTCCAATTCTTCTAATATTTTTGTTATTATTGTCATATTATTATTATCATTATTATCTTCTTTCTGTCTTATTAAACTGTCTTTATCTCAACCCATGAGTTTTACTTTTTTTTTCCTGATTCTTTCCCCCATCCCACTTGGTGGGGAGGGCGGAAGTGAATGAGCGTCTGCATGGTGTTTTTAGTTGCTGGCTGGGGTTAAACCATGACACTAGAATAGGGATTAACAATGTTTAAGAACATTTCCTAAACTGGCAGCTACTGGAGTAGCAGAAATTCCCACAGTGGCATGTATTCACAGGCCCCATTGCCTTAGAACAACAGGTTCCTCCTGATGAAATGTCATGACCTTTCCACATACCCACTCCATGTCATTTTGTCATTGCTAACTTTCTGATAAACTGAAACTAGCCCTTAAGAACAAGAGGTTACAGCGCCTTGTAGTTTTATTGATTGAGTTAGTTTTTCTGCTGGTTGGCGTAAAGATAGACTATTTCAATATATGACAACTATGTACCCATAGGAATTTACTTAATGCATTTTTCTTTTGATGAAAGCTTTCTAATATTTTCAGAAGCAATATCCTTTAATAAAACCCAAAAAGCTTCCTAACTAGCTTTACAGGGAAATACAGTTCAAAGTAGCTCAATCTTTTATGAGTTGGTATACGGCCACTTTTTAAATGTAAGTTTCTGCAGGTTTTATCATGTTTGATTCACAAATGTATTACTTCACAGTAAGTGACCATCAGTGCATTTTACTTGTCTAGAAAGTATAGCCTCTTAAAAATCATTTATGTACCTGATAACAAAAGTAAGGATTTCTAGAACCCTGAAGCACTATCCCTTAATCCAGCTTTCTGTTTTCTTTGTTGAACCTGTTCCTTAATGCATATCTGTAGGTCTCTTCTCCTATGTTACTTGTCAGCTTGGTAGACCCATCTTTTTGCATGGCAGAGTGTTTCTTACAAATGTGTATACTTTGTTCTTTCTTTTGTCTCCTGATTTCAAATAAATGCAAAAATAACTGTGGCAATACATTGCTTTGTTTTTCAGAAATTCATACTTACTTGTTATTCTGCATATTTCTAAACTGTGTTCTCTCTACTGTACACACATTCACCTGTTTTGCCTTCAGAAAAGTCAGAATGATACATATATATGCAATAGTGTACATGATTTCCTTGGATTCATTCTCCAACTTCCTTGATATTTCCTTGTTCCTTGATAACAATTGAAAAGCTATGGATGCCAAAGGCTTCTGTCTGCACATTTGGGGTTTTTTTAATACAAAAAAAGAAATCCCAATATGTATTCCTGAGCCAAGTGAAACCTAATCCTTTTCTAAAAGTACTAATTAGCTCAAAACTTACATAAAAATCTTCCATCAGTGCTTGATAATAATTAAAGACAGAAGTACTAGGTAATGAATACCTGTACATAGGACTAGAAAGCTTGTGATGCAAGACCCTAGAATTTTGAGACTAAGCTACTGTGAAAGTGGCATTTTTCTTGATCTCCCTAAATATTGTCTGCTCTATGTGAAAAATTAAGTTATATTTAAAAAACCTACTTGTTTGAGATTCTGCTTTCCTTTCACATCTTTGCTGTTTCCTTTCCCCTTCTTTATAGAGAGATTTAGGAAAGAAAAAAAATAAAAAAATCTTTCACAAAATGTGAGGTGAACTTTGTAGAGCTCTTAGGGTTTGCTTCTAACCCTGATAATCTATATCCCTCATTTGTTTCCCTGTGAAGCTTTTCTCCTCCTAGTGATCAGAAGGAAGTATTCATGATTAAAGTTATCCTACAGTGTACCTCTTGAGAAAATGGATAGAAAGGGTGTAAAAACCTTCTCAAGTGGATGAAAAATAAATTTTTGAATGTGGATCTTTCCTTCAGAACTTCACAGTAAAAGTTTGACAGGAAGTTTTGAGAGGAAGAGTTAGAAAAAAACTTAAAAATAACTCATGTGGACTCTCATCTGTGATGTATGACATTTTAATTTCAGGGCAGCCAATAAAGAGTTGTCAATACTTAGAATTTTAGAAACTGGTTATCTGTGGATGCAGTGCCTTTATTTTTTTCTCCCTTCCTGTGTCTAAATCTGTGGAACCTTCAGTTGTAATTACATTACGTTAGGTGAAAACAGGTACAAGTGGCTTTGGTTCACCACTTAGTTGATAATCAGGTGGGGATAGTCATCAGGAAGTAACGTTTCAACATTAACTGATCAGTAGGCTGCAGCCATTTGTTCAGATTGCTTCTGTTATTCATATCCCTCTCACCTTGAATTTAAATTGCTGCAAGATCCAAAAGATATATAAACTGAGGAGCTTAAATCTATTCAGAAGCTGAAGTTGATCAAAACCTGGCAGATTGTTAATTGTCACTAAAACAGCTCTAAAAGTTGTTTAACCACGGTAGTTTTCATAACTGGGGATTAATTTTTCATCCCAGTGCACCATGTATTGGCAGCAGTGGTGGTATGTTAATAACTTTGTATGGAGATATCTTTGTTTCTTTAGAAATCAGGGTATTGGAGATGAATGCAAAATAAAGCACTTGTTAATATAATATGTTATCAAGAGCAAAATAAAAAAAAAGATGGACAGAGAGGCAAACTCTTCCAGTAGCAGGAGATTATTATCTAGACATGGACTGGTGAGGATGTCATCTGTGACATGATATGGGAATGACCACGAGAAATTGTCTGCTCGAGAACACTGGTGTGGAGGCATGAGTTCAGCAGGGTTGTGGAAGGAGCTTTGCTCTGGGAGGATGTCAGGGAATCTTCTGCATAGCACTAAGTGCTTACAGGCAGAAATGGTGTTTGCTGATGTTAAATGAGGTTAGGGCTTGGAGGAAAATTATAAAAGATGCCAAAACCAAATGGCAACAAAGAAGTTACCTCCTCTGCAAAATCTTGCATGTTATTTGCGTGGACAAAACACCATTTGTTTCTTTGTTGGTTTTTTTTTCCCCCCAAAATGTATCACTGGTAATTTTGTATGGCTACAAACACATAGACTTTTGCAATGGAAATGGTAACTAGAACACATTTAACAGGAAAAAAAAAACCCACAGAAAATGAACTCTACTAGAGGAAAAGAGTAGTATATACAAATTACAGTCGATATATCTAAAAAAGATCAAGAGTGCAATAGAATGCGATTTACTTTGCATTCCATAATCAGTGCCAATAATTCCTACTTCCACTGTCATTTATTATAGGTATTTGCTGTTCTTTAGATTTCTGTTGCACTGGAAAGTGAAGTGAATTAAACCCAAAATCTGTTTCTTTTAGCTTCCTCAAATCTACTTTTTAAGCATAAGGATATTTTATATAATTTGACCTGAGTCTTATGGCAGTGTTCTCTTTAATCCAGAGAGGTTATAAAGATCATTAAAACCAACAGGGTACCCTCAGTGAAAATGCAATGCTAAAGCCTGTGCCTTTTTTTTTTTTTTTGCCTTCTTTGGGAGCGTTATTATATTCTGAGTGATAATCTTCCAACTGCATCTCATGTGTTGTTTACAATGTAAATGACACTGAAATTCAGGCAATTAATACAAACTCTTTGCAGATCCAGAAATGCAAACAGCAAGATGAAATTTTGATCAAGGACCATAAAATCCATCAGTGCTGCCAGACGTGTTTTTGCTGCCTTTCTGAGAGAAGGTGATTCTCATTTTCAGTATAGCACTGAAAGGTGCCATCTGAATCTTCGCGTTCAATTCCCCACAATCACAAGCACCTTGAGAACAGAAGGCATGTGAGAAGCCACCAGACGCTTCTCTGGATCTTCTAGGAAATGTCTGATCTCCAGCATACAAGGCTTTAAAATGGTGCACTGTGAGTAAAACCCTGAACAGATACAAATAAAATTCCTCTTAGTCCTCTCAGAACTACTACTCTTTAAGACTGTTGCATCGTTTTCCTTATGTTGGATGGCAAGTGTGGAGACAAAATAGTACTTTGGTTGGTTCTTCTTTTTTTTTAAAGATTGTAATAACAATGGTAAGCATTGTAGAAAGTAATGGGATCCTGTATTATAGAGCTATGGGAAGCTATGTCCTTCAGTTTTTATGTTTTACAGCAGTATCATGTGTCAAAAATATTGAGCCAAAAATATGGAAGGCCAAGAATTTTGCAGCCTGATAGCTAGTCAGTTGTATATATGAGTCATGATCCATTCTTTGTCTCAGTGGAAATTTACAGTAAATAGATGAGCTTTAACAAGAGCAGCTGAGGGTGGTCCAGAACAGGACACCCAGCTAGCCCAGAGCTTAATGCCCTTTTCTGACAAATAGGGGATTTCTCTACTTGTGAATGAACATTTGATTTGCTGAACTGTTGGTATAAAGACAGGCATCTTTCTTTCTTTTGAGCTTTGGACAAAAAGGAGGAAGTTATTATCTCAATAAGAAAGTCCATGCTTTCAAATCTCCAGCAGGAGAAGATGTCTCCTTCCTGTACAGAGCTTTGAATTCAAAACCTGGAGAAAAGCAAGGTTCTCCAAATCCCCCAACTCTTACAAGAAGCATCCATATACAGTGTGCTAACCTTTGTGGATCCCATGCTCAGGCTCCAGTTTAATGTTGACATTTTCCGAGTGGTTATTCCAGTTAAAAAAAAAGTCATCTTTGCTTACTTCTAGCTAGCCATTTTTCTTCATTTTACTCATTCATTTTGCAGTCCTCTTCAGTTATGCTTATGTCACTCTCTCTATGAAAGAGTAAATTGTTAAAAGATTGGGAAACGCTTAGATGGGTTTTGCCTCTAACAAAATTACCACGAAGAACAAGACTCATAGGGACCTTCTTCTTCCTCTGTCACAGAGAAAGCCATGAATGATGTGAGAAGGCAGGGCTGGCATCGTGAAGCTGAACCTGCATCTGCATTATGATTCCTGCACAAAGAACAAGAATCATCAGTAACAATAACAATCGCAATCCTAGGAGAGGGAATTTCTACTGCTGTACTCACTTTTGCAGCAGTGGCATGGTCTAGCTTAGTACATTTTGTAGTGAATATGTAAAAAGCCTGGAATATCTTCTGCTGTTGTACAAAAAGCAAAAAATATTCAATATGAAGAGCTTGCTTCTGCATTCAGTTCCATGCAAACTGAAATCTCTACTGCAACCCATTAGCTTCAGGTGATGTGGATCATGTAAGTAGGAGTCTCATGTGACTTCTGATCTGAGTACACAGGTTACCACTTAAAGTCTTGTATTATAGCATTATGTTAATTTACATAGGAGAAGAGAATGATGTTGTTCAAGCCAAATAAAAACATTTTCTTTTTAATCTGTGTAGAACTATTAATAACCCAAATGAAGTTGCATGTCTTATGTAGTTTCTTGTTGATGCAGGATCCATGTAACTTTAATGAATCTAACTAGACCAAAAGGAAGCATGCTCTTGCACATCTTATGAGTCATGTTTTAAACAGTTATAAATTCTAACTTATTTTGGAACTTGACATCTAAACACTGGGATTTAGCAATCCCAATTCTGTCCTCCAGTCTCCTCAATTCTTACTAATTGGAGCAAGCAAAGAAAATTGTTTTATCTTGTTTTTAATTTTATTTTCTTTACAGGTTATTTGTTTTATAGACGAAACTATTAAAAGTTTCAATTATTTCACCATTTTACATTTCAAGTTCTAAATGCTGACAAGTATGAGAGAATTATACTAGAACTTGACTGTAGTGAAAAATATGCAGGGTGATACTCCCATATGATAAATAACTATTTTGGTTTAATCTTTTAACTCTTAGTAAAGAAAAGGTGCTGCATTAAATGCCTAATGCTCTGAATGCCAATCTGAAATGTTTCATGTACATGTCAAATTACGCTGCATGGATAAACTCTGAGGATTAGAGACACAAAAGGGCTTTTTTACAGACTCCATTTCGCAATCCCTAATCCAAACCATTTGATGTCCTCTCCTACTGTTTCTGTTCTTCTTTAAAACTATCAGAATATGTATTTGCGTTGCCTTTTCAGGGGAAAATTACCTACAATATGTAAACAAGGCATTTATCCTTTGTGAAAGGAATAATGCTTCTGCATGTATTATATAGGGATTAGTAAGTTTAACAATATTCTGTACTAGTAAGGACTTGAAGTAAGCCTTCCAAAACTGGATGAAGTTCTACCCAAGCTCTGTGTTTACAGTTTCTGTCAGACTAACTCATAAGTCACCATTTCCTTCTGTAATAACATCTTGATCCTTTATTTATGCTGTTTCATATTTGTTTTCTCTGTATTTCCTCTCCAGTCATATTACTAGCAAAAAAGGAGGAGGGAGTGAGGCAGACAACAGTTGTTTGCCCTTGTTATTAAAAATGTGGGAGCGTGGTTACGGGACAGTAATATATCATTGTGGGAATTGGTTAAACACTAAACTGGTTAAACAGTGAGGTGGAAAACAAAGTTTCCAATTGAAAAACATTCAGGCTTTTTTTCTTGCTTTCTAAAATGAAGACAGAAAAATATTACAAAAAAGACCTTTCATACCACTGTTGTCATGTCTGGTCTTGATGGCTTACTTTGCAAAAATACCAAAGACTAGGGTGGCTTGCCAGAAGGCTCTGCCAAGTGAAATTCATGGCAGACTTCTGGCATGGGGTCCAGGTCAAATCCATTTGTGCATAGCAGGAACATGTGATTCTGTAGCCTAAGCTGTAACCGCACTTCACAGTATCTGGGCAGCAGACTGTTGTGAAGAGTACTGACCATCCATGGGGAAAAAAAGTAACCCTGTGTCCAGAAACTTTGCCTTCTGTAAGATCTGCAATGGGCTGTGTCCTGACAATATCCACTTCCACTCTCAAAAAGGAGTGAGGGAGCCCTTCTAATAAGCAGCCAGTACCACCCAACTACTTATGCTTAGAGCAGATGTTTGTGTAGCCAGATAGATAGCCATATGTTCAATGACCACTGTTCTGATTTTTTTTAATGGGACATTCAAAAATCTCCAGAAAGAAATACTGTTGTCATTCAGGAAGTGTAGAAGTAAAGAAAAAGTTGGGCCAGGCTATAAAATTCTGGCTTGACTCTGAGAAACAGGCATTAAATGAGCATATAAAGGGAATGCATTCTTGAAGATCTATTTACTTTTTTAATTTTACTTAGGCAAACCGTAACCTGAAAATAAAGCCAAAGCAAAAGCGGAATGGCAGCTGACAGTTATTCAGTCAAATCTGTATTAAAAACCTAATTCTTTCCAGCCTTACTATTTGACATTATTTTCTTCCCTGGAATTTTCTCTTCTGAAAAAAGCCTCCAAAAATCTGATGAAATAGTATGATGCAGTAGCAGCAGCCAACAGGTCCCAACTGAGAATCTTTCCTTCACTCTCAGATTGATATTGAGAAAATTATTCTTCATTTATGATTATTATCTTTGACTTCCATTGTTTGCAGTCACTCATTATTCCTCATAATAGAAACAGACAGGTAGCTGGTGTTTCTGCCCTTGATATTATTCCATTACCAATATTCATCACAACATTTTTTAATATTTATGTGGCTTTTTTAATATGAGAAACAGCAAACCCTGAATATTATCCCTACATCTAGCTTGTCTGGAGGAAGTTTAGGCTACTTGCTCTGTAGGATAGGCTCTAACTGGAGTTCTGCCATGTGGATTTGGATAGAAAAATGGCCATTGTGGGTCCAGGCTGAAATACAAATTGCATGGAATTGTCAAGTGCCTTTCCTGATTTTTATTCATAAACTTCTACATAAGCAGTACCAGAAATGTTCAGATTTCCTGAAAGAGCTCAACCTCTTCCCTCAGCCTGAAACTTCTGCTGGCAGCGGACTAAGTGCAACAGAAACAAGTATCAGAATGTTCATCCAAAAGTCTGCACAGATGACAGGGGAATTAGAGTGCTTGTCAGAGGAAGAATAATGATAACACATGTTATTTGTGAAAATGAATAGAATTTCAGTCTGAGAAAAAGACATCAGATGTTATTTTTTAAAGCATATAAGTTGGGAATGGTTATTTGGAAAAAACACCCACCTTTGACAAAGACTCATATTTCTAAGAAAAACACCCCAACTCTGAAAGCATCCAGAAGATCAGGCATGTATTGCCAGCTAAAGTCCATTTCAAACAACAACCAGAGCTGTTGACCAAAGCAAATTGTTAATATGACAGTCCTAGAATGGCTTTGAGAGCTAAGATGTAGCCAGAAGAGATTCTGTATACGTGCTATTATTAAAGGCAGCATTACAACAAAGGAAAACTGTATAAACCAAGAGTATGTTGTTTTAAACAAGTCGGTGCAGGACTAGGTGACCTAATAGTATAGCAGATGTTACAATGTCATATTTGTTTACAGAGAAAACACTGGATTTGTCAATAAACATTCCTGATTTAGAATCGGTAATAAAAGTAGTATTACTGAAAGTTATATTTGTTTAGCAAAGAACAAAATGTGTCTTCTGAAAGACTTAGGACCTGCTTTCACAAAGGCTTGACTTTCTCAGGAGCTGCATCATTCAGGCCCTTTGAAAATTAACCTCTGAGTTATCCATTTAAAGTGAAAGGGGAGAAATGTACTGCCAGGTGTTTTTAGGTTTGTGATAATACCCTGTTCTCGCTCTTTAGAGACATGGCACATTCTGAAAGAAAATCTCTATGTTAAAAAGAATTCCTCTGATTGATACAATTTAGATCACAGCTGGAGATAAAGTGAGTGGGGTGCACTCATAAAGAGCATGAAGAAGGAATCAAGAGGAAATCTTAAGGAAGGAATCTGTCACTATACCAGCATGATTCACTTTGCTGTTACTCTTCTATCCCAATTTTTAGAGTTAATTGAAAACATGAGTGGCTGCTTGCATTCTAGGTGTATTAGAGCATAATATGTAGGAGTGGAAACACCAAAATCCTTTTGCTGTTACTACCAACAAAACTTACAGTGCTTATGTAGCTGCTACAGTTAAAATCCTGAGAAATCAAGATATTTATAAGCTGTCTTCAATGTTAATATGAATGAAAGTGGGGCATGATTATCATAAATATTTCTTGCTGAGATATATAGCAAAAATGAATAGGTAAACTGTGGTTAGTGTTGGCTACTCTGAACTATTATTTATATCAAATACATTTTTGGTTTATCTAGTCTGTTCCCATCCAGGAAACAGTTCCTGAAAAAACCTGCTTGATTTCTGCTTCTTATTTCTAAAGCTTAAAGAAAACGAACAAGCAGGAATCTTGGTTTCTAGCTCTAATTAGCAATTGAACATACGAGAAATGTAACCCTAGGTGACAGAATGTATTTAGGTATTCAAGAAACACATATATAGTCAAGTCTCAATTAGTTGAAATAACATGTGAAAAGAGTTGCGTGAATGAACACAGACTGTATTTAAACTAAGATATATATTCCATCAATGAGGCTGTCATAGAGAAAAGAAAAAAAAAGGGGGGCCAATGTTAACTTCAATAGCTGTGAGTACTGACCCGCAAAGATGGTTGTACTTCTTCTGGTACAAGCTGACTCATCTGAAGTCAATGCAAATGCTTGTTTGTGGGCAGTGCAATGAAACCGTGGTTTGCCCCTGGGCAACTGCCTTACCTTATGGGCAGGCTGCTTTGGAAGGATTTTAAAGCATTGAAGGACACTAATACATATTCTGCGGGAGAACAAACATCATCTTTGGCCAAAGTCCAACTAAATTCTGTGAGGTTTCTGTCTGTGTATAAAAGTAGCTTCTCCCTCCCAATGCACTTGATGCAAATGATGCCTGAAGCTTCCCTCGTCAAAGACAGTCTCTGCTGCCATCCAGCACCTTCGCACTAGACAGGTCGTAACCTCAAGGGCTGTGAGCTTTTGCTGTCAAGTAGCTGCTTTGAAAACAGCAGCAAAAGTGACTATTCCCCCTAGATAGGTATTTTCCAGTTATGCAGGTATAATTTACGTGCATGTTTAAACAAATATACCTGTGGGCAATAGTAAGTGTGTAACAGGAAGGCAAAGAAAGGGAATGTATACAAGGCAATCCTTGTTGCAAAAGATAAGAGTGATGCATGATCTAGCTGCTTGGTGAACTGTGGTACTGTTTGCCAGCCTGCTCTGGTTGCACTTAACTACTACTAAGTGATTATGAACTTTGCAATTCAAAAATAAAATAAAAATAATGTGGTAACATTGTCCTTAGATTTCTTAATAATTTTATTATTATTACAAAATTTTAATAGGAAGAGAAAGAAATTCCTAGGCAGCTCAAAGGTTAAAATGGAATTAAGAGAGATGGTACCTTTCTACAGGTCAGAGTAAATGTCATTATCAGCATGAAAACATTTAGAAGTGTGGAAGTGCATTGTTAGATAACTTCTGCCCTGTAGGGATAGCACAAGAGAGATAAATTAAAATGTAGCTTCAAAAGCCTGGGACTTAAAGTTTAAAATACCTTAACCTTCTGGTCTTAATTGTGTGGTTCTTCATAGTACAGTGATCTAGGCACTCCACTTACAGTTGTTGTGGAAGTTGTGATAAAAATGATTTGTTGGAGAAAGCTTATTCATTCAGCAGGGAATAGTTCAATGAAAACACCTTGTAGTGAGCAGAATTTTGCTGAAGCTATGGTATGGCCTGGGGGAACTTTCTGTGGTTTCCTTCCCCAGGGCAGAGGCCCTACTGCTCTTGGGGCTGGCAGCTCTGTAAAGGCGTGTCTCTGGATGATGTCCTCATGGCTGTGAACATGAAAACATCTAGATTTCCAGTTGACAGGGAAATGTGAATTGTTTGACTTCAGTTATACAGATTCAAAGGGCTCCTGGTTCTTCTCCCCTGTGCCAATGGGCAAAGAAGGAGAGTTGGTGGGTGGAGCACATTACAGTTGTCCTGGAAAGGAAAGAAATGCAAGCCATAACAGGGTTACTATGGAGTAACTGAAAAGCTGTGGATTTCATTAAGAATTTATGCGTAAAAATGTGTATTTCTTGGCCTATGATTTTACTGAACTTGTAAAATCACGTGCTTCCTCTTTCCAGGACTACCTGCAAAATACAGCTGATTCAAAAAGTAGATTACAATTTCTTTTGTGAAGGAATATAGCTAAAAAATTAAGCAAATTACCTGGATATTCATGTCAGGTAGAAACAGATATATTTGATTACAGCTGGAGATATTTTAGGGAACACAGAGGGTTTCAAACCCAAGCTTCCTTTTGTATGTATGTATTGGTGTTTGTGTAACTAAAAGCCTAATTATGCTGCTAGCAATACATTTGCTGGCACACAGACAGAATGAATTTTTGTGCTCATAATGGACATGCCTAGTTTTGAAAATCAAGTCTTCTGCTGGATTGCAGAACTGCAGAGGTTTCTAGGTCTTGGATCGATTTAAGAAAAATTGCCCTGAAATGCAGTTCTCCACTCCCTGCTCTCACTTCCCTGAATCAGTAACAGATTTTCAGTTTTCAATGTCTAGAAAGTAAATGAGGTGAAGTCTTCTCACATCCACACTCTGATGCCATTTAAGACTGAAATCCCATAAGAGAATTCTGTGGTGGGTTGACCCTGGCTGGATGCCAGGTGCCCACCAAAGCCGCTCTATCACTCTCCCCCCTCAGCTGGACAGGGGAGAGAAAATATAACAAAGGGCTCGTGGGTCGAGATAAGGACAGGAGAGATCAACTCACCAATTACCATCACGCACAAAACAGACTCAGCTTGGGGAAAATTAACTCAATTTATTACAAATCAACCAGAGTAGGGTAATGAGAAATAAAACCAAATCTCAGAACACCTTCCCTCCACCCCTCCCTTCTTCCCAGGCACAACTTCACTCCCGGATTCTCTACCTACCCACCCCCCCAGCGGCACAGGGGGATGGGGAATGGGGTTTATAGTCAGTTCATCCCACGTTATTTTCTGCCGCTTCATCCTCCTCAGGGGGAGGACTCATCACACGCTTCCCCTGCTCCAGCGTGGGGTCCCTCCCACAGGAGACAGTCCTCCATGAACTTCTCCAACGTGGGTCATTCCCATGGGCTGCAGTTCTTCACAAACTGCTCCAGCGTGGGGCCCTTCCTACAGGGTGCAGGCCTTCAGGAGCACACTGCTCCAGCGTGGGTCCCCCATGGGGTCACAAGTCCTGCCAGAAAACCTGCTCCAGCGTGGGCTGCTCTCTCCACAGATCCACAGGTCCTGCCAGGAGCCTGCTCAAGCGTGGGCTTCCCACGGGGTCACAGCCTCCTTTGGGCACCCACCTGCTCCGGCATGGGGTCCTCCCCGGGCTGCAGGTGGAGATCTGCTCCACTGTGGACCTCCCAGGGCTGCAGGGGGACAGCCTGCCTCACCAGGGTCTTCACCACGGGCTGCAGGGGAATCTGCTCCGGCGCCTGGAGCATCTCCTCTCCCTCCTTCTTCACTGACCTGGGGGTCTGCAGGGTTGTTTCTCTCACATGTTCTCACTCCTCTCTCCAGATGCCGTTTCCGTCTCTCCCAACTTTTCTCCCTTCTTAAAAATGGGATGCACAGAGGCGAGGGGTGTAATGTATTGGCTTTGTGTAGCAAGGTTTTGGTAGCGGGGGGGGTTACAGGGGTGTCTTCTGTAAGAAGCTGCTGGAAGCTTCCCCTGTGTTCAAGAGAGCCCATACCAGCTGGCTCTAAGATGGACTCACCACCGGCCAAGGCCAAACCAATCAGCGATAGTGGTAGTGCCTCTGTGATAACAGATTTAAGAAGGGAAAAAAGTTGCTGGGACAGACAGAAATGGCAGCCAGAGAGAGGAGTGAGAACAAATGAGAGAAACAGCCCTGCAGACCCCCAGGTCAGTGAAGAAGGAGGGGGAGGAGATGCTCCAGGTGCCGGAGCAGAAATTCCCCTGCAGGCCATGAAGAAGACCCTGGTGAGGCAGGCTGTCCCCCTGCAGCCCTGGGAGGTCCACGGTGGAGCAGATCTCCACCTGCAGCCCGGGGAGGACCCCATGCCGGAGCAGGTGGGTGCCCAAAGGAGGCTGTGACCCCGTGGGAAGCCCACGCTTGAGCAGGCTCCTGGCAGGACCTGTGGATCTGTGGAGAGAGCAGCCCACGCTGGAGCAGGTTTTCTGGCAGGACTTGTGACCCCATGGGGGACCCACGCTGGAGCAGTGTGCTCCTGAAGGCCTGCACCCTGTAGGAAGGGCCCCACGCTGGAGCAGTTTGTGAAGAACTGCAGTCCATGGGAATGACCCACGTTGGAGAAGTTCATGGAGGACTGTCTCCTGTGGGAGGGACCCCACGCTGGAGCAGGGGAAGCGTGTGATGAGTCCTCCCCCTGAGGAGGATGAAGCGGCAGAAAATAACGTGGGATGAACTGACTATAAACCCCATTCCCCATCCCCCTGTGCCGCTGGGGGGGTGGGTAGGTAGAGAATCCGGGAGTGAAGTTGTGCCTGGGAAGAAGGGAGGGGTGGAGGGAAGGTGTTCTGAGATTTGGTTTTATTTCTCATTACCCTACTCTGGTTGATTTGTAATAAATTGAGTTAATTTTCCCCAAGCTGAGTCTGTTTTGCGCGTGACGGTAATTGGTGAGTTGATCTCTCCTGTCCTTATCTCGACCCACGAGCCCTTTGTTATATTTTCTCTCCCCTGTCCAGCTGAGGGGGGAGAGTGATAGAGCGGCTTTGGTGGGCACCTGGCATCCAGCCAGGGTCAACCCACCACAGAATTCTACCTCTGCTAAGTCAAAATATATATAATTGACTCAATTGCTGAGCCAAGTGATTGGCTCCATGCTTGCTATCTTCTACATATACAAGGTGACAAAACCAGGAAGACTACTAGAGCATGATGTTTGCACATTTTTTTCGGAAGTTGTATACTGCGTAACTCTAATTATTGTCCTTTAGGAAAGTATTCGTCCTTGTATTCCCTCACACTTAACTGAAGAATATAAAACACTGACCGGACTTTCTCACGATCAAAGAATTCAGTACAGTAAAAAGCAGGTAGGATTTAAATTGCGCTGTGGATTTGAGAGAGTCATTTAAAATTTAGCATGCAGTGTCAGCTTTTAAGGCTTGGGTAATCTTGTTTTAGCATTTATTTATATTACAGTTCTTAACTTTTACTTCTGCTGTTGGCTCTGGAAATGGAAGGCCAGTGATAACAGATCATTAAAATACTGTGACAGAAATTCAGGAAACTTAATCTCAAATGATGTGTGAGGACAGGGAGTTGAAAGATATTTTTCATGATTTACTACTGTAAATCACATTGGTCCAAAC
The DNA here is from genome assembly GCF_964188355.1 of Buteo buteo. Taxonomy (NCBI): domain Eukaryota; kingdom Metazoa; phylum Chordata; class Aves; order Accipitriformes; family Accipitridae; genus Buteo; species Buteo buteo. Next base: position 46,313,649 of record NC_134173.1, read on the forward strand.
TCTTAAAATAAAATATAAAAATGTGACTGCCCCAAAACTACCTTCGTTAAAAGAACACTATTTCTAGGATAGGCTGAAATACAGTTATATTTTTGGCTTCTGAAACTTGGACTGTAACCTTTCTGTTGCTTTGCCACTAGAGCATGTAATAAAAAAGAAAGATAGCTTTATATAGCATGGCTCTTGCTCATCTTCTGAGACAATAAAAAAGGAGGTCATAGGTGATAGTTCTGTTAGTGTTTTCTTGTTTAGGTCACAAATCTATTTTTTTCTATTGATTTCATGTAAAACCACTGATTAAAAACATCAAACCCAAGTGATTTAGCTTACATTAAAGTGATTGTAATAAAACGCACAGTCTTGTGCTTTCTCTGGGGTTGGTCAGCTCTAACCTGAACTGAGCAAAACATTTAAATACCTGCTTCTTATAAGTTCTGTTTATTTCAGGCAAACTCTAAAGTATCCTTTTGCTCAATTCCTTTGCTCTTCATTGCACAGACGGAAACAAACTTAGATATATATGAAGGCATATGGGCAAACTGTTCTACTGGAGGTTTTGTATGCCTTTGAGTCTCTGAGAACCCTTTGTCCTGTTCTCGAAGCAAACAGCTGTAATAGCTGTCATGGCACTCTAACTGTACTCAAATTTGCCAGTCTTTTTTTACTTCAGCAGGGGAGTGAGAGAAAATACTGACTCCTAAAGCAATGAGATCTTACTTTTCCAGAATAAGGGGACAGTGGGGATATGTATAAGATCATTTCTTAACAGTTCCAATACTACAAATGCCTTCTCTGTGGTGGAATTTTTAACACTCTGGTCTAGAAAATTAAACACACTGGAGAGTAAAATGCCAATTTATTTGTGAATTTTACTAGGCAATTGCTCTCTTTTTTTAAATAAAAATTGATACTTGCCTGTGCCATACTTATTTGCCTATAAATATAAATTTTATAAACTACAGTAAGAGATTTGATGAGAATCATGGTTACGTGAAGGCAGTTCTCCAATATAATTTTATATCCTGCATAACCTGGACAAGCCAGATTTTCTCAAACAATACCTGGATGACTGTCAGATCCAGAGGAGTTATACTGTTATCTGTGATCCTGAGACATCATCCCATGAATTATTACTTATTTTGTCTGAACCTGTTCCCTCATCCTTGGCTATAACATAAATAAAAACTTTCATAAGGCCAACTGAACAATTAAAGCCCGCTTTTGCTGAAGGTGACAGTATTCTCCTGTAACATCTGCATGACCTCCCTTCCTTGCTATGCTCTCCTGGTACAAGAGTAATGCTCACACTGAGATCAAGTGCCACACTGAGCTTCTGGAAAGCAAGGAGAACCCTTTTCTTCTCCTGGAAGCCAAGTAAAAATACCAAGTGACACAGAACCAGAGAGAAAGTTGGTTTCTTTGCAAAAGAGAGATATTTCTGACGCTTTTTACACTGGATGCCTTCTCTGCTCTTTTAAGTAGCATATATGTTTGCCAAAAACACCAACTTATATGTCAGAGACAATGGAGAAGAAAAACGAGGTAACCTAAAACCCTATGGAACTGGTCCACTGCTTGGCCTAACCTGATAACACTGGAGTCCTATCCATTTTTCACTGTGGACTGATGAGACATCTGTAACATGATAGTAAATGCTGCATAGGATCACAGTAATAATTTTGGCATAATAGGATTTAAGCAGAGGGGCTATGGGGAAACTTGACTGCTCAGAACAAACCTGCTACAGAGAAGTACTTCTCACCGGGGTGCAGCACAGCTCACTACTGATTGTCTTCTTGCTGTGTGTGCCTTTCTCATCTTGTTTCCTGAGCCCTTTTTCCATGCAGTATATGGTCACATCCTTGTACAATCCTTGGTGAGATTTGCAATCCCCATTTTGTGTCAAGCAGAATTATTAAATCTGGAAAGTGCCTCCAAAGCAGCATACATATCAGCTCTTCCTTGTCTCGCAGGTGGCTGTTTGAACCCCTTCATTCCAGTTTTACCTTTTTCTGAAGTTTTTAGTGAATCTTCTCCTACTCAGTTCTCCTTCTCTCAAATATTAGTCCCAAAACTTGTCTTGCAGATTACTTTGCTAGTTCACAGCAAAATTACATTTGATTCAAATAAACATGAAGCTTTATTCAAATAAATATGAAGCAAGACTAAAGTTCAATGCTTTCCTACAGCAAAAAGACTAGTTCATATCAATATTTTCAAAAGCCAGTGTCACTTTGTTTAAAAATTAGTGATATGTTTCTTTCTACAGTGGATCAATAAGCTCTGATTGGATTGCTCCTTTTAATAGATTAAATGATTTATTTTATTTTATCTTCAGGAACTTATTTATTGAGAAGTTTACTCTCTTTATGCCAGTTAATGAGACAGGCATCATTTACCCTGTTAATATCTATCCACTCTAATTAATAATATATTTCCATTGCTTGAGCTAAATAGTCCTGATATCCACTATCCACTCCACCTGTCAGTCTCTGCAGATAGATAGCTTATTCAGTTGACAGCAGTAAAGGGCAAACATGCACCACTCACTAGGCTGTTCTTAGAAAGGCAAAACTACAATGCCCTAAGAGATTGCCATAGTTATTTTTACCATGCCTTCATGCTAATGTAGAAACTTACTAAAAATAGTCATAAAATAGAGGAGAAATCAACTCCTCTTTTCCCCTGGAGCTTTGGTACAGTTTAACATCCTTTGTATGGTTATTTCTTGTAACTCCTTCATGGTCCCTAGGGGCACCTCAGTCATGAACCGGAACACACCAGCAAATCACTAGCTAACACTGCAGAGGGAACAGGCTAATCATTTTCTGTTTTTCTATGAAATGTGACTTCCAGCTTTGGGCCAAAGGAGGAAGAAGTTAGGAACCTCAGGCAACACTCTAAATTATACTGATGCTGATTTGGCTCAAAATGCTGGAAGAGAAATGAGAAATAATGGGTCAGAGAGTTTGCAGCCAAACACTCATTTAGTCTACGTGGGACTAGACTTTCCCTAGTCTACTAGGGAAAGAGCAGCGAGTGTATAATGAAAGCTGTTAGCATCTATTAAGATACCATTTTCCACTGAAAGAACCTGAACAAAATCAGTTTATACATCTTTTACAATGGTGAGTTCGAGCATAAGGGAAACCAACTTCTCCCTCACCTTTGCTGTAGGTAACTACTGCTGCCGCGCAGCTGTTATCTTCTCATTACGCTGAAGTCCAAAGTGGGAGATGGAAAGGCAGAGGAGGATTTTTCCAAATGTTTTTCAGGTTAGGACATATCACAACATGGTGGCCTGGAATATGGAAGGGAATTTCCAAGCTGGGAGCAGTGGAAAGCCACTAAGCCCTATGGATCCTGTACAGACAGACCTTATTTGTCCCCTTCCTATTTTTGATACTGTGCTGCCAGGTTTTGGGGACCTATTCTACACAGTTACAATACAAAAAAAACCGAAACCACCACCATAAACTACAGAGTCTCCTGTATAAGGACAAAGTGACCTTATATAATGCTAGCTGTTGACAGTGAGCCAGGGGGATTGGCTTTTTTTTTTTCATTTGAATTGAAAAAGCTGTAAACCAGACATAAAATATAATGTATTACAGTCATTTATATGTTCTAAAGTGCCTTTCACTCATGGTATCTCAAATGCTTCAGAGAAAGAGATTTAGATGTAAACTAAAAAAAAATAAATAAAATCTTAAGGTCACATTTGAAAAGAGAAATAAAACATTTTCTTCCAGCAGAGAGTTCTGGAGAGCTAGATCTTCCCTGTAAAACAGTGATCCTGATAGTAGTACAAATTCTTCAGTTGCTCAACTGCCTTCAGCAAACAGAGATGAATCCTGCCTTGCAGTACTCAGAACAACAGTGAGCCATCCCCCAGCCAGGCCACTGTTGTAGTTTCCAGGTTCTGGAAATCTTTGCAATACTGTCATTTTCATGGTAGAGAATGGTCTATGGGAGGTAGGCGTGAGCACATCCTTACAAACTCTGCGCCTTTGCCAAGCCCACTTGCTACTATGCAAATAAAATTGATGCAATTAGATGTAAGGTCTAATTTGGTGTTGGTTTACGAGTGGCTTTGCTTTTGTATGGCTCATTCTACACCCGTTTGCCTGGAATGAGTGACATATCTGTCCTTTCTGCTTTCAACAGCAAACCAAAATCCATTTGCTGTGTTTCCATTGCATTTCATTTGCAATTTCTGATGAAATTCTGTGAGGCCCTGGCCTGCAGAAATCAGCACCTGAATCATTGAGCCCTAACACTGAAGTTTCAACAGCTGTGGCAAGGAGAGTATTCAAAATATCTCCTTGTGCTCCCTTTCCACCCCTACAGCCCCTCAAACATCAGAAAGTAACCCACAGAATTGGCTTCGGCAAAAGATACAGATAGAGATTAAAAGGTGGACTGGGTTTTATGTGCAACATATCTGGGTTTCATCTGTTTTATCCAACAAAAGATTGTGAATGGGCCCCAAAATGGATGCAAAAGTAACTCATTTCTACTTAAAATCCCTGTATATTGCTGGAGTAGGGTAAAAAGTTCTCATATAAACAAGAATGAGACCTACTAGGGCAATCTATACTCCTCTATTACAGGAAGGCACACGTCCTTTGAAGTCACTGATGTTGCATCCACTTGCACTGCAACTGTGCTTTCAGAAATTCACTTTTACAGCTGAATCAAATGTTTGGTAAATGTGTTCAGACTGTGACCATATTGTGTTGACAAAGATAACATAAATTTGCATCAAAGCAGCTCAGTCACGAGCTGTATGTAAAACCAGATAGTCTAAAACCAACCCTTTTCCAAACTTTTGGTTTCTGGACAATGTTGTTTACAACTTTTAAGCACTGCTCTTTGGTTTCTTTAAATTCTGAAGTTTATCACACTATATGCTGTAAAACACCATAATAACATTTTTCTCAGAGTTTTCTCATGGGTTGCCTTCAAGCATCTCATATAAATCAACAATGTTTTTCAAGTTGTCTTCCTCTGAACAATCCTATTTAATTCATGTGTTTATTGATGCATTTCTGTCTTTTGAAGAGAAATGGGCTATAACAATAATTGTGCACCACCTGGGAAGTGTACAGCCCAGGTAAACTGGCAACAGATTTCTTTTGCTCACAGCCGCACTACCTAGTAAAATTTAGGCTCCCTCCTTGCAGCTCAGATCCTCCCAGTGTTTGCGTGAGACTGGACATCATCAGAAAGGATGAAAGATGGGCAAGAGAAGGCAGCCTGCCTGCAGAGACATGGGCATGTCTGACATCTGTTTTCAGAAAGCCTTCAGGGCACCTGTGTGGTCTCTCTGTGCGTGAAATTTTAGGAATGGGGCAGTGGCCTGGTAAAAGACAGGTGTGCCAAATACTTCTTATAGCTGATAATGTGTGGAAAACTTTGGACATCCAAAGATTTGTAACTATGCAGTGGGCTTCTGAACACAGAGTCGTAAGAAACCAAAATACAATAGCTTCTTTTTAAGGCAAGGCTTCTTTTTAAGCTGTGAAGCAGAAGGTCACATCTAGGGGATGTGAACACCAGCAGAATCGGCTTAAAGTCTAAGTCATAATTTGTATGGGGCCTCAGAGGAGTGTGGAGATTGTCCAGGAAGAAGCAGGGATCATGGGCTGCCCCATGAAGCCTGGCCAAGGGGTGCCCTGAGGACTGAATGGAGGATGGGGTGCCCCACAGCACCATAGGGCTTGTCACTGCAGCCTCAACTGCACCTTACGCTTTTGTCTTGCCTGTTACTCTTTTTCTCAATCCACACACATAGTCCTGCCTGAACCTCTGCTGTGTCACCAGCAAATGAATCTTTCCTTTGCTGTATATTAAAAAGCCTGTCTATTGTCATGGGTCTGTGTTATGTGGGACACAGCGGAGCAGCAGATACCCCCAGAAGAGAATTGCCTCAGGAGACTGGCATCACAGTGTCAACAGGGAAGCCAAGTACCATCTTCAGAAGTTCCCCAGGTTGCCAAAGATGTGTTTGCATCACACAGTGAACAGGCAGTACTTTACTCCTCTGCTGAAATACTCGCAGACACATTAGCATGCCTAATGTTCCCTTTTTGGCCTGAAGGTCTCCTAATTATGCCTGACTTCTGTGGAAGTAAAAGATTGTAATACCTGCATTTACAATGATCCTGACCGTGTCTTGGAGGACAAAATAGACAGCCTGTTTGCGTTGCCTGCATACAAAATGTTGGGCAAACAGGATGGTGTTGTGAATAGCAAACCTCATCTCCAGTAATGTGGATATATGATCCAGAAAAAAGACAGTTCTTGCATTGTCAGCTATCCCATCTGCCTTGGAAAAAGGTAGCTGGAGCCTTGCGCTTCCTAAAAAACTCTGTGATATCATGTACTGTAAAGTCAGAGTTTGTAAGCAACCTTGCAGGACATCTCGGAGACAGGTGTCAGTCAGTCCTGGCCCCACGTCCTGGCAACATCTTTGGGTTAAGAACATTGCTGCAGGAGGTAGATCTGTGAGCCTTGATCTTCATCTGCAGGTGTTACAGACTACAGTCATGGACCCACGGTTCATGAGGGTGCAGAGACTCTTTTTAGTACTAAAAAAACCCCAAGGTGTTGAGGAAAACAGAAAATAAGATTTAATCAATGAAACCAGCTGGTTACTTGTTGTGTGGTCAGGGAGGAGGTGGAAGGTACTTGTTGTGCCTGTGGGCTGCTCCAAGGAGTACCTACAGAGCTTCTGACTCAGAAATGCTGAACCCAAACATGTATCTTGTTCTGACGCTTCTGAAGAGCTATTTATTTGTGAAATAAAATATAGTTAAACCTTCCAAACAATGACAATCCACAGTCATGCTTCATGTACTGCAACTCATATTAAGTAGCGTTGCTGCCTTTCAGCTGGGAAGGGCTGAACCTCATTCAGTGAACTCGGACTATAACCCTGCTGTTCTCATGTCTGGCTCTTTGCAAGAGCAGCCTGCCTGTCAGGGATGTGCGATGCCACGGAGCTTTTCACAGTACTGCAAATAGCACACTTGCCACTGATCAGCTGAGGAGTCTACCCAGCTGTATAGGGTTAGAGAAATTTTGTAAAGCTGCTCATGAGGATCTCAGTTGCTCCTTTTTTTCCTGCTATTCCTAGTGCCTCTCCCACCAGTCTGGTCTCAGGACCTGCCCTTGGTGATGCCACCCGGCTCCACGGTGGAGGCTGTGCCATGAGGTGCTTCAGCCATGCGCTGACAGCACCTGGCCAGGCAATGCCACACCGTTTTCTCTTTTGCATGTGTAGAGTCTTGCTTACCCCCACCCTTTGAGCATCTATGTCCTCCTCCAGCACGTTGAAGAGGAGAGCAAGCAGAAGTACGATCGGCTGCAGAAAAGAGGAAAGGGCGTGTAGCCCACCTCCAGCCTTTCCAGGTCCTCACTGCTGGGAAAGGGCTGAGAGAGCAGGAAAGGCTATGAGGTTGAAGCATATAATTTTTGTATCAGTGAGTGCTGGGGACACCTGCATAAATATGCTGTTGAAACTATTAGTACTAACAAGATGTTATTGAAGTAGAAGTATGTTGCTCATCATTGCTTAGTCTTGAGCAAGTGACTGATGCCAGGAATGAAGGAAGGAGTATGTGACTATGGACAGTGCTGTTAAATCTTTATCTGGACTGGGAACCAGTATCCTTTAGTGAAACATTGTGCTAACTCACAAGCTTCTTGAAAATGGCATGAAGGAAAAGCCTAAACAGTGCAGTTCATTTAGTCATTTTTCACGATGACAGACAATACAGTTGATTTGTAATTTACTGATCTGGTTTGGAGCTCACCTACGGTAGTCCAGCACCCCAGTTCATAGAAGCAAAAATGCTTGATCTCCTGTCTCCCGGGCATACCTTTCTCTAGAGGCAGTAGTCCTACAGAAACAATCCAGTTATTTTGTTCTATTTCACAGGTTTACAGCCATCATAAGTAAAATGAAATGACCTTAATATGAACCATTCTGGCACCCTGCCCTCACCTGCCTCAGGTCAGACTGGAGATGACATGAAGTTCAGCATAGCTTAAGAAAACATTCATGTGAACATGCTTGCAGCTTAAAAGCAGTCAAGATTAAGGGCCCTTTGTTTGTTCAGGATTCTTTAAAAACATGTTTTCCAATACAAAAATAGGTTCTTTTTCAGTGAAATCTATTTACTCAACTCAAAAATTAAAAAAAAAGAAAAAGAAACATGTTTTGAAATTGCCCTATATGGACATCTTTTAAAGAACAAATTTCTCTTTCCTTCTCTGGATTTACTTTTTCTTTAGAAATTTAAGCTGAGTATGGTAAAGCTATACCAAGTGGCTGAAATCCAGTCAGAATGCAATGCCCTAATAGTGCAAAATTTTTTTCTTTGCTTTTGTTGATTTATGGAATATTTTTAAATTATTTTCATTTTGATTGGCAGTAAGACTTTCTCCCAATGGTTTGGATGTTTTTTTAGCTAGAGAACTGAAGCACAGAATCACAGAATAATTGAGATTGGCACCTCTGGAGGTCCCCCCAAGTCCAAACCCTCTGCTCAAAGCAGGATCAATTCAGGCAGGTTGCTTAGAAATTTTTTCTTATCTATGAGAAATAACTTTGCTTTGAACATATCTTTTTTTATATAGAAAGGTAATTGGGAAAAACAAAAAAAAATTAATCAAGCCAGAATAGATTCACATAACAGTGAAGCAGAAAGCCAGTCAATACCTAGCTTTCATACACGACTCCTCCTCTAAGCACAAAGTAAACAGAGCCTGGCATTTTGTCTTGTAGAGTGCTGTTGCAGTTACAGAAAGATTTCTTTTCTTTGGAGTGAAGACATAAATACCCAGTAACACCACTGTTCACTGGTCAGCTCCCTGAGACATATGGGCCGCAATTTCAGTAATTTTCTGTGCTGTTCATGTTACATAAAAAATGATACTAGGCTGTGCATTGCATACACATGTTAAAGGACTGACTCCAGTCAGAGACGTAGGGAAGCAGAGAGCAGATTTCCACGGTCTCTCTGGCCAGTACAGCATTCTACCAGCCACCTTGAAGTGTGGGTTCACACAATCTCTGTGACCTGAGGCAACCCACATACTGCAGAACATGCCAAAATGGGGTAACAGAAAGTCAATGAAGTCTAGTTTTAATTCTGCTCTAAGTTCTGTGGTGCAACCTAGAACCAGAAGTTTCACAATATTAAAGTGCTGGATTTAAATAGATCTGCTGAAAGCTGCTATGCTTATACTCAACATGTCCGGAAAACACTGGAATCCTGCCACCAACTTCACTAGGCACAGAAACTGTATTAGAGCCTCTTTGTTTCTCTAATGCCATCATGAATGTTGGGAGGGGGGTCATTCCTATAAAATCCCTTAAATATTTCATTAAAGGGGAGAGAAGGGATTGTTTTGATATCCATGAGTATTTTAATTTGTCCAAACTGTAACGCAGGAGGCATCCAGAATGTCAGCTTGCAGTGCTTGGGATCTATCCTTGAAATCTCACCTGCTGAGCTCATACTTCCAATTCTGTTTATTATGTCAACCACACATTATAAAATAGTATCAATTCACTGCTATGCCATCTCCCATCTTGTGAGATTTTTGAACTTCATTTTAGTGTCAGATATGTTCCAAAAATACTGAAATAAGATGAAACAAAAGGTTTTCCAATGTTATTCTCTTTCATATGATTTATTTTATTCTGTATTCTACTGTCATTATTCTAAGATAGCACACTTTATAAAGTTTTAAGGGCAGCTAAAATTTTTAGAATGTTGTCAACAACATTTGTCTCTGGAAATACCTAGAAAGAAGTAAAAATTGTGAAGGATTTACTTCCTTTTAGCAAGTAGCCTTTGCCATCTGTACCATTGGTTTTGTATACGATTTTTGTAGCATATTTATTTTCAGGAAGACAAGAAATAGGTTTCTGACATAATCGTAATATAGCAACAGACCATAGCAGGGGCACACTGATATATCACCTTTTTGTAAATGTAAAATAAATACATTCCCTGTGCTCAGAACATAAGGGAAGAGGCCTAAAGGGAAATAAATCTCCAGATGTCAAAAGCTTTCTTTCAATAATTATTTTAGAAGGACCGGTTTGGCAGTGTCCTAATCCCTGAAGAAAATGGACAACCTGAAATTCTCACAGATGGCCCCAAATCTGCCTTCAGCCCACAGAAAGGAGAAGCCCAGCCTACCTGATGTAGTGCCCTTGAACTCCACTAGCACTGTAGGTCTGCAGCATCACCTCTGGAGGGAAGTTGTTTCCACTTGTTGGCTAGCAAAAGATGCTCATACCAAAGGGTGATTGCATCTGATGTTTGAGCAGGCATAAAACATATAACAGAAAAGTATGAAGGTGAGGTGACAGGTGAGGAAACCTTTGAGGTACAGACCACTGATAAAAAGCCGGGAGGAACAAGCCACACATAGATTAAAAGAGGGAAAGAACGCTGTTCTTGTTAGTGAGATCAGTGAACAAATTACATACCATCTGCAATGCAGAGATACAAATAACTCACAGAAAATAGCCTGGCCTAAGGAATAAGCTTATGAACAGATTCCGGAAGTACAGTTTTACCAATTGTACACAGGATTTTGCAGGACTGAAATAGTGATCTTCCATTTAACACTAAAAGGAATAATAACAATCAGGGAGGATGGCAGTGCTGGTCCTTTCTGTGGTCTGGCTGGCTGCAGAAACACTGCTGGACAATGTTGGACAGACAGCCACATCCGTCCCCCTCATCAGGAGGAAAGCCACAGCTACGTGGATTTTTATAGCATTCACTCAGAAGTGGCAAAATGAAAAGCTTCAGGACAGATGCCTGAAATGTTACAGGAAAGTCACTATTTACTACAATTCAAGATCAAATAAAAAGTCGCATTGGCAAGGGAAGAAAATGTTCTGTTGAATAAAATGTTAAAACACAGAAATATATTTCACCTGGCAGCTTGTCGCGTTTCACCAAAGTATCTGAGTGGGTAAGTGAGTTCATAGCACAAGCTGAAAGGATGCCTGCTCTGATACCTGACTCGATGGCAATAGCAGCAGTCGGATGGGGATGCAGATCCTTGCAGAGAGACTGTGGGCACGCTTATTCATCACTCTTTCATCCTAGAAAGAAAAAGGAGAATGAAAAATCAAGAAACTGAGAGGTAAAAGAGATGGCAGATAAAGCCTTGAGGTAGCAGATAAACCTCTGAGCAAGCATTGAACAGCTGCACACATGCTTTACACAGAGCCAAATCCAGAGTGAAGAGGAAAATGAAAGGAAATAGCCCGTATTTTTTAGTGGAAGTTTGTTGGTCTGCAAATAACATTTGAGGATAATGCATAACAGATGGTAACGTAACGGGAAGGGAGGCAGGAGGCAATTTACAGTATATAAACTGTTCTATGAAATATCAGGGCAAAAGAAAGTGCCAAAGAGATTAGGTGTAACTAGCAAACAATACAGAAAGTGAAGAAGCTGTGGCCTGCTTGAGGTAACTGAGCACCTGCAGTGGTTGGATATGTTCTGGGCAAGCCATAAGAGAGGAAGGTATGCACTGGCAATAATGCATATGAGAAAAGGGACAAAATGTACAGAGAGATAGAGGACATTAGCACAGGTGCAAGGTCAATGCACAGACGACCAGTAAAGCCGTAACAAAAAAAGTGTCTGTAGGAGTGCTCCAGATTCCTGTATCTGAACCCCAGCAAAAGGAAAGTTAGAAATCAGAACTATATAGGGATGGACCTATGTGTTAAAGAAAAGGAGTGAACTCTTATTTGCACTACTTTGAAATTGCCAATATAAAGGAGCAAATAAGAAAAGGGTGATACTATAGTCACTGAGAAAGTAAGCATGCAAAAGGCAGGCAGCTATGTGTTACAGTTATATCCCTCTGAAACATGGCTAGCAGTCCCCCTTCCGCTGCCCCTTGATATTACAATGGTTGGGCTGTTGAGCACATGTGTAACCGCACAAGGCCATGACACTGTTGAGGTACTTGGAGTGTTTGGCCACACTTGACTCATGATAGAATCATCAGACCAGGACCTCCACTGATCTTACCTGTAGATCCAGTCTCCTGAGGAAAGGGGAAAAGGACCTTGAATCACAGTCTCTCATTTCCCAGCAAGGTTTCTTAGCACATAGTGATAAATTAGCTTTGCTATTAGGTCTTCTCCATTTGTACGAATACATGAATCCATATTTACTGGACCAGGGAAGGCAACTCTAACCCATTTATCAAGGCATTAAATTAGGAGTTGTCATGGCTTAATCCCAGATGGCAACTAAGCACCACGCAGTTGCTCACTCACCTCCCTCACAGTGGGATGGGGGAGAGAACCAGAAGGGAACAAGTGAGAAAACTTGTGGGCTGAGATAAAGACAGTTTAACAGGTAAAGCAAAAGCTGCTCATGCAAGCAAAGCAAAACCAGGAATTCATTCACCACTTCCCATGGGCAGGCAGGTGTTCAGCCATCTCCAGGAAAGCAGGGCTCCATCACGCGTAACGGTGACTTGGGAAGAGAAACACCATCACTCCAAACATCCCCCCTTCCTTCTTCTCCCCCCAGCTGTATATGCCGAGCATGACATCACATGGTCTGGCATATCCCTGTGGTCAGTTGGGGTCAGCTGTCCCAGCTGTGTCCCCCCCAACTCCTTGTGCCCCCCCAGCCTCCTCGCTGGTGGGGTGGGGTGAGGAGCAGAAAAGGCCTTGGCTCTGTGTAAGCACTGCTCAGCAGTAATGAAAACATCCCTGTGTTACTGTCCTGGTTTCAGCTGGGATAGAGTTAACTGTCTTCCTAGTAGCTGGTACAGTGCTGCGTTTTGAGTTCAGTATGAGAAGAATGTTGATAACACTGATGTTTTCAGTTGTTGCTCAGTAGTGTTCAGACTAAAGTCAAGGATTTTTCAGCTTCTCATGCCCAGCCAGTGAGAAAGCTGGAGGGGCACAAGAAGTTGGCACAGGACACAGCCAGGGCACCTGACCCAAACTGGCCAACAGTGTATTCCATACCATGGGACGTCCCATCTAGTTTAGGAACTGGGAAGTGGGGGCGGGGAATCGCCACTCGGGCACTAGCTGGGTGTTGGTCGGCGGCTGGTGAGCAATTGCCCTGCGCATCATTTGTACATTCCAGTCCTTTCATTATTGCTGTTGTCATTTTATTAGTGTTATCATTATCATTATTTGTTTCTTCTTTTCTGTTCTATTAAACCGTTCTTATCTCAACCCACGAGTTTTACTTCTTTTCCCGATTTTCTCCCCCATCCCACTGGGTGGGGGGGGAGTGAGTGAGTGGCTGCGTGGTGCTTAGTTGCTGGCTGGGGTTAAAGCACAACAGTTATCAACACTGTTTCCAGCACAAATCCAAAACACAGCCCCATACTAGCTACTGTGAAGAAAATTAACTCTATCCCAGACAAAACCAGCACCTTCCTGGGGTAGCCTAATTCAAGGATTAAGCTCTAAAAAGAGAAATTGTATGTAAGACTTTTGAGCTGAAGTGAGCACCACTGTAGTGCCTAATGCCTGCAAAGGAAACCTAAGTACCACTAAACTAGAGTGACAGTGTCTAAGAATGAGCACCCCTCTCCCCAGAATCCATAACTAAGCAGCATCTATGCTTTATATGCAATACATGGGAGAATAATGTAGCATCCACAGAAACCAGCCTATGGGGCCAATAGACAATATAGCTGACAGAAAATACCAAGGGAAGTAGAGTTTTCTAAGTATTGCATCTGGATGTGTATCATGCCCAGGCTGAAACAGCAGCAACTTGAATCTAGGGGTCACAGCTCTGATTCTTCCCCTGAAGCCCTATTGATGATTTTTTCAGGCTGTAGGTGAAGAAGAACAAGGAACTCCATTGTTAATCCAGAGTCCAGAGATTAGGGTAGTTAATTAAGATGTGATAGCCTGCCTTGCTGCAAGACAGCATTTCAACAGCCTGGAGAAGAATGGATACTATGAATAACGAAATGGATAAAACACAGAATTCTTGTGGAAAAGAGGTCAGTTTTATTTAACTTTAAAAAATTGAAATAAATATCTGGGAGGCTGTTTATTTGGCAAAGTAAAACATTATGAAAATAATTAGAATGAATTTAAAAGCAGCAAGAATCATCAAGCTGGAGTCAAGCTGAAAACACAAAAATGAAAAAAGAAGCATTTCATAAAATTAATTCCTTATGTCTGTAGCTAAGAATATTTTCCTGCATCTGTTGTATACTTTTCAGCAATTATTTAGCTGAATGTAGACGGGAAGTAGTAAGCCCCAGTGTGTGTTATTAATAGGTAACGCACTCATACATTTTAATGGGTCTGTATTTGCTTCACTGCATCTACAAAACTCCTGCTAATAACAAGTAATTGTCTTAATGGGGGTAGTGCAAACATATTAAAGGCCATATAGACCTCCAAGCAACAAAGCCTTGCGAATAACACAAGTGAGGTACTACAGCCTCTAGAACTCACTTGTCCTTATTAAAATGCCAAATATGATTGCTACATCAGTTTGAGTTATGGTGCCAGTCTGAAAATAACCAAAAAGTGGTTTTTATTAACAGATCTGCTTTTCAGTACTGACTTGTAGTCTGGTTACTGAAAACTTTTTACGAATTTTTTTTTTTCTCCTTTGGCTCTGCAATTCCTTAGCAGCCAAGCAGATTAGGTGGATCCCACTTCGCTGTGAGCATCTTCACCAGAATTTTTGTGAGCAATAAATGCATAGTTGCCACTAATGTCCTAATCTAGCCTGCTGAAACTTTGTAAATGTTGGAGGTGAACTGGAACAATGTATGAAAATGAAGTACAGGCTGTGATTGAGTATGACTATAAATAGCTGAAAGAAAGTCTTTAAGCAGCTTGCTTCTATATGTCAACTGCAAAACTAGCTGAACTGTTAAAATAGATTGCTTCCGTAGAAAGGTTAGACTTTCTGGTGAGAAACACATTTCAGTTCACTAACAAAAATCAAGACTTATTATTAAATGCCATCGTACACATGATCTCATTTGTTAACCTGAAGTGGGCCCTCCACATTGGAGCATGGCAATTTAGCTGGAGGGTGATTGTGGACCCATTGTGGAAAAGGTCTTGTGGCTTTATAACAGAAAATAAGGCCTTGTGAAGTTATTATTAAAGTGTATACAGTGTCCAACGTACAGTAAGCAATTTATATAACAAAACTGTGAAACTTTCCCAAAATGGATAAAAGGATAAGCAAGATAATGGCTTACAGACTGGTTTATATCTGGTAGTCTTTAAAGCTAATGACTTCTAATAACAAATGGAAACTTATGCCTCATTTGCAAATAAACGTGGGCCTGCTGTACATCTCCACACAGGATGTAAGGGAACAAAAGTGCTGGTGGAGGCTGTACATACGAAGGGGCAGCTGAAGGCTAGCCAGCCTGGCATAACCCAACTACAGACAGGCCACTTCTCCTGGAGTGGAGCCTTCATTTGCCTTTGCTCATTATGCCACGCAACCCTGAGGATTCAGGGACTGACATCTACCCCCATTACATGTTCCCCTTATAAGTAATTTCTCCCATTTTGCTTCAATCACTGTGTTATGTTTTGTTGTATTTTGTTTTATTCAATGCCAGAAAGTTGTTTTAGGTTTTTGGACCTAAAACTACTTGCATAGAAAGAATTGATCATGGTTGCCCTGTATGGTCTTCTTGGACAAATAATTAGTTGGAATATCTTACCTTTCAGAATAGCACAGTACCTGAGATAAAAATGACTTTGACACAAATATTGAATAATGAAGTATTCATACCAATCTTCTTCTATATTTTGCAGAGGCAAATAAATCAAGTTCCTATAGTCCTGCATAACAATCAGCAGATAAAACTGGTTAGATAGTAAATGCAGCAAGTCTTACTTCCCATTCATGCCAAAAGTGGTTTATGACAGTAATATATTATTGGTGCTCTGTCTACCTATAAGATTCAGATAGATACTCTCAAAAATGGGTGAACCCATATGTCCCATAAGTAATTTTCCTACTGTACATAATATAACACAGTGTCCTTGTCAGGCTTTCTGAAATACTGGCTGGCCAGCAAAATGGTAGAGTAAAAATATCTGTAGAGCAGAAATCTGTTTAGTCACATTCCTGCCCCATCACACAAAAGAGTTAAGATTTTCAATTTCTTAGCCATGTCACTCAATCAGTCCTTTCCAATCACTTTCTGTAGCCTGAATGTACCTTCTTCTGAATTTCTGCTGTTGCTTAGGTGGCCCATAAGCTGGTTTTACTGCACAAAACCTTCATACATCTAGTATTCTCTCTGCTGCATTCCTTCCCTTCCACTGGGCCCCATCATAGCTGTTTCTAATTTGTTTGTTACCTTGGGCTGCTGACAATTAGAACTTAAAAAATTATGTCCTGCTGTTCATACCTAAGCGCAGAGCAGACTGGTGAGTCGCTGGGGTGGGCCCTCAGTTCTGACCTCCCCACCCTCCAGGCTCACCCGCTGCCCTGTGTCCTGCAGGCAGACTTGCCGAGCCGGGGGGGCATGGGTGCGTGAAGGATGGGAATGGGAGCACTGGTGGCAGTCATGGCTCTGCCCAATTCTTCTTCCATTTTGTGCATGTTACTAAAGTAAAGAATATGATAAGCTGAATAACTAAGGGAGAATAAGAAAATAAAGCTATGTCAAAAAAGCCAATAAAACCAATAATGTTAACATGGTGAGGTGAATGAAGGTTAGTCTGCAGTGTTGTATGCAGTTTGATTGCCTGCTCTACTCAGGGCTTCTTGTACATCCTAGGCACATGGCTTATCAGCTTTGTGTTTCATTATCATCGACTGTGAAAGCCACTTTCCCTTGTCATAAAGGATAATAGCATGATACACATTTGAAAGGTAAGTTTTTCAGAGTTCTCAAGAAAGAAGAGGGTCCTTCAAACCCCAAGGACAAAGCTATTAAAATAAAAATATTCAGATGAAGTAAGTAAGCATGCATAAAAAAGAGACGGGGACTGGGCCTATAGAAGTGTTAGCTTTAATAAAAAAGTTGCCATTTCAGAAGCAGTCTCTGTCTAGGTATTATTTCTCTATGGCATATACCTAAGATTATTGTTGAAAAGTGTCTTTCACTCTTCCAGTACATTAAGATAAAGTGCTACAGCTTACATTTCCTATTGGTATTTTTTCATTTTAAAAGCATCAGAGCACCAAGAAGGTATTTTAAAATGACATGCATTGACTTGTATATTGGTACTAAGATTTTTTTCTATACTGCCTGCAAGCAAAAATCACAGAACTACAGTGTTTCCATGGCAACTGCATTTTAATAAGGTGAAATTTCCAGTTTGATAGAGCTGAACAACTAATAATGTCAGCTTCCAATGTTGCAGAAGCTCAGATGTCAGGAAGGGTCAGCATAAAACACGGGCCTAAAATTGATTCTTTGCAACATTCATCTTTATTGCTAGTATAATTTTGGGAAAAGCCAATAAAAGATATGATTAAAACAGTAATCTTATTTTCACACACTTCTCTTATCATAAAGCATCAACATTCAAAATATATCAATTTAAAGCTTATTCGTATGTCTCCATAAGAAACATGATGCTCTTTACTGCAAGCTCACTTTTCACTTTGGAGTTTTTACTCTACAGTACTTCATGGGAGAGTTCTGGGAATAGTTTTGAGTTAATGGGTGTCAGTAGACACCAGCTGACTATGTATACTGATGTTTATCAGTCAGAACATCAAAACTCATTAGCAACTTTTGTTGTAAAGTCACAGTTCCCTAAAGGTCAAGAACTGAATTCAAGTGAGATTTCTTTTTAAGAACCCAGAAGAAATCATAGATTGGAATTTGGCTTTTCAAGTAGATGGAAGTTCTTTCAAAGGCTAGACAGGTCTTTGGTTTTCTTTTCCGTCCCTTTCTCTGTGTCTGTCATCTAACAAGAGCTTTTCTGGAGGCTTCCAGTGGCTTTAGGCTGGAGACATTTGGGAAAAAGTGAAGCTAAAGAACAAGTTGATCCCTGTGACAGGAAACCACTTTCCTAGGTTAACAGTGCAGTGCATGGCCAATGTGGTAAGTGATCTTACTCAGCTCCACCATGGTACTGGCTTTCTTCAAAAAAGCGATGCTAGAATTAATTCATGTTGCAGTATGAGCTGTAACCCCTCCTAATATAATCAAACAAAAATTAAAATTAAAAATAAAAATGAAAAAGAACTGTTGAGATGCTTTTCAAAAGGAAGCTAGTATTTATGTAACTTATTTCCAGAAATTAAATTTTTAAGTAGAATATCAAACCTCAAGGTGTTTACCATAAAATCAGAGCTGACAGCACAGGAGCTTATGCTGAAACTTCTATTTAAGAGATCATTTTTTCCCCTGTGTTTTGTTATGAACAATATAGCTCCATCTATGTTAATATGGAATCATGCCATTGCCTGGCTTGGAGGCCAACTGTCAAGGAAAAGGCTACGCATATACTGTAGGACTGTCTAAAAAAGGGGGGCCATATGCAGATTCCCTATTGGGAGTGACTGGTTTTATTTCCTGAGCTGTGCTTGGGACTGTTAAGAACTGCTGGCCAGCTTGGGACAAATCTGTGCCAGGGACCATCCTCATGCCTGCACCAAGCAGACAATGGAAATCCTTCCCTGGAAATGTTCCCCAGCACTTTTTTGGTTCATACCCGTCTGTTTTATTGTATTAGTGAAAACAATGAGTAAGCAGCGGCCAAACCTCTGTATATATTGTTTTGTTAGCGATGTGTGCTACAGCCTGAAGATTATATAAGTCTCCTTATAAACTGTGAAAGAACAAAATATATTCTAGCATGATTGTAGAGCATATTTAGGACCTACGGAATGCAATTGCTGTGTAGTATTTTCATGAATTTAACTCTGCTTTTATTGCAATCACAATTTAACTTGACCAGAGTTCAGAGTTTTTGAAAATTTCACCAACTGAAAGTTGGTACAGTGCAAAATCTCTGTAAATTGATTTTTATATAGGTATATGTCTTTTCATGATAGATAATTTTAGTCCTCATAGCCCAATCTCTGCTTTGAAACCTTAATGTAAATTAAGGAATGTTTATATTCTACATAGATAATGTGAATATGTGAAAATTAAGCCATCTCAAAATATTGCCCACATAGCCCTCACAGTCATTTTGTCACTTTCTCATTAGTTCTTAACCAGTACATTGCTGTATCTACACAGTGACTGTTAGCCAAATTATACACAATACATCAAAAAATTTCATCTTAAGCCATGAATATGAGAAATGATGACAGTACAAACTTATAAAAACATGTAAACTAAAGTATTAACATAATAAAAGCACACTATCTTGAATTATTAATGTCTTGTATTTCTTTAAAATTAGATTTTTTGCATGCAGAGACTCAGATGCCATTAATTCAGCAGGACTGTACATAACTGGTTTAAGTTATGAATTTGGCCCCAGAGATTCTGTTTGTGTTTGCTTTGAGTTTCACAGGAATGCTGATTCCAGACTGCTTATCTTTATGGCAGGTGTGTGTGCTGCAGTGGGGTGGGGGATAAGAGGCAATGCTGGAGATGAAGCTGTGGCAGGGGTGGAGCATCCAGCAGAAGCCATGGAACATATTTAACTAAGAAATCTCGACATCAGCTTTAAACTAACCTCATCCTGCAATCCGCTTTCTAGATGAGCTCTTTGTAAAAGAGACGGCGAGTGGGACACCCGGCTCTCCGTGGTGGTGGTTATGGGAGGTGGAGATGGAGCTGAATGATGGAGCTGGAGACACTGATCCTGTGGCCATGCACGGGTGCTAGTGCACTGAGATCACACAGTACTGTCTTAAGAAGTCACAAACAGGCTCAAATGGAATCTGTCCTTCTGAGATGGCTGAAAGCCCCTCTCCTTCTCTTAATATGCTGCTAGCCCATTGCCAAATTGTGTAATGTTTTCATCATGCAGCCATTAACCACTGGGAATTGTGGTGAGAGTACTAACATTTTGGGAAGGCTGGCAAACAGATTTTATGTGCTAATAGCACTCTGACACTCTAGAAATGACTGTTGTCCTTGCTTTGGAGGGAAAAATCATTTTTGCCTTCTTGTTTAGATATATTATTCACAAGTGATGTCCGAGACTTAAGGCCTAGCATCTCTTCCCTGCCTGCTTCCCCCTCCAAAATACATCTGTGGGGATAAAAACCACCACCCCAGTGTCCCCTCACACAGCCCTTCAGAAAGTAGTGGAGCAGAAGCATTGCCAGCACCGTGCAGCAGGATAGTGCAGCCATGCCTGGCCAGTACAGCCTTGCATCCTCCCAGCAGGAGCAAGAGGCCAGAGCAATCTGCCTTTGCCCCTCGCTGCCCCACTGTGCTCACACATGCAGGGGCTTCTTAATACCCCAGCCTCAATGCTAAGAAGCCTTTCTGGCTGCAAAACAGAAATGTTTTTGCCCCTTCTGGCACACAAAAATCAGGAGAGGTTTTGTATTCAAACAGGAAATTTTAACATTAGGACGTAACAACCCTCTCCTTAACTGTGATTTAATCTAGATTACTGTGCTCTGATTAATGGCATTACTAAACCAAGATGGAAATTTATGACATATAAACAGTTAGAAGCAACTTATAAATGGCATTTAAGTGGTGAATGTCACTTATGAATATACAATATATCAGCCTTCACTGGATTTAGAGAATGCAAATTGCAAGCGATGGTCCCTGCTCTATAAATCTAATAAGCTAAGTACAAGAAGACAAAAAGCCTGATGTGATGGATGGAAAAACAAAGGGTAAAGGTGATATGACTGCAAGCAGTAGCAGCAGTCTTGGATCTGCAGGACATTGACCTTTCTAGAGAAAAAGGTTGAAAAAGTAATGCTGAGGAGGAGGGTGGGGAATGTATATCCTTACTACAGCCTTACATTACTACATTTACAACTAGGTTGCAAATATCCAGCATATGACACCTTTATCATTTCTGTTTCCTTTGTAAACTGTATTAAAGCTGCTAAAACAGCTAAACAGGCTGTGCTATAATTTGAAAAATACTTTAATACTAAACAGAAGATTCAGTTTTAAATCACATGACAATATGAAAGTAATTAGAAGCGTTCATGTTCACTGGGCCTACTCCTAATTGTGGTATTTGCATAAAACTATTAGGCAAGCTGTTGGATAGAAAATTATATGCAATTGTGCTTTGCAGAATGTATTAACTTGCTCAACTTCAAAATACACAGCAGTACAGACACAGAGAAACCTTACCATTCTGGATATCAACTAACATAAATAATTGATTTCTCTCACTGTTATCTGCAGTGATTATCCTAAGAGATGTATTTATTAGAAGCACTTGAAAACGATGGCTTATTTTGTTTTTCATCTTACACCAAGAAACTAATTTTGATTGGAAAAATGTGTAGCATAGCTAAAGAATATGTATTTGCTACTAGCTATAGTGCAGCAAACTTTCACCAGCCTGACTAGCAGTGGGACTGCACAGTGCTCTAATTAGCGGGGTTCCATGGTATTTATTGCTCCCATTAGTGCAGCATGGCAAACCAGGGCATGGCACTTAAATGGCTTGCCTAATGATAGGCAATATGTCTGCAGCAAAATGGGATGAGCAGTGAGGAGCTGTAAGCTCCTGGCTCGAAGCTTCATCCACGAGATCACACCACAATCAAATTTCCAGATGTCATTGAATTTCAGTGACTCGCAGACAGACTCATAATGGCTTTTTGCCATAAAGGTATTTATATTGCTGGATAGGAAAACTGTGGGATTCACACAAAAAGAAGAGCTTGGGACTGTGTATCTTGGGGGGGGTCTAACTAGCTTTACAGATTAGACTGTATTCTCCATAGCTTCTTTGGAAAGCTGGAAAGCCATGGTTCAGATGGTTCATTACAAAAAATTACAATGTATGGGTTAGTTTCCATAATGGAAAATGACTCCTAGGCACCCTTCCCCACAAATTTAAATTCTGTAGTATTTTCCTCTGTAAAGTAGTAAAATCACAATAAATGTTCATATTAATGCAGTGTTCCTGGATGTCTGTGGGCTGACGTTTATCATTATGATATATATTTCACATAAAACCAGGTAATTTAGCAAGCACTGGGGAAAAGATCATTACAATGAGGGGCATGGGATCACTGTCACCCAGTAAGGCACACTGACAACAACAGGTCTCAATGGGTTTATTTTATATGGCTTTTTTTAGATGTGTGAGTGTGGGTTCCTATTCACAGAACAATAGAATGGTTTGAGTTGGAAGACACCTTAAAGATCATTTAGTTCCAACCCCCCTGACATGGGCAGGGACATCTTCCACTAGACCAGGTTGCTCAAAGCCCCATCCAACCTGGCCTTGAACACTTCCAGGGATGGGCCAGCCACAACCTCTCTGGGCAACCTGTTCCAGTGCCTCACCACCCTCATAGTGAAGAACTGCTTCCTTACATCTAATCTAAATCTACCCTCTTCAGTTTAAAGCCATTACCTCTTGCCCTATCACTACACTCCCTTGTAAAAAGTCCCTCTCCAGCTCTCTTGTAGGCCCTCTTTAGGTACAGGAAAGCTGCTATAAGGTCTTCCTGCAGCCTTCTCTTCTCCAGGCTGAACAACCCCAACTGTCTCAGCCTGTCTTCATAGGAGAGGTGCTCCAGCCCTCTGATCATCTTCGTGGCCCTCCTCTGGACTTGCTCCGACAGGTCCATGTCTTTCTTGTGTTGGGGGCCTCAGAGCTGAACACAGTACTGCAGGAGGGGTCTCACAAGAGTGGAGTAGAGGGAGAGAATCACCTCTCTCAACCTGCTGGTCACGCTTCTTTTGATGCAGCCCAGGATACGGTTGCCTTTCTGGGCTGCAAGCGCACACTGCTGGGTCATGTTGAGCTTCTCATCAACCAACACCCCCAAGTCCTTCTCTGCAGGGCTGCTCTCAATCCACTCATCTCCCAGCCTGTATTTGTGCTTGGGATTGCCCTGACCCAGGTGCAGGACCTTGAACTTGGCCTTGCTGAACTTCAGGAGGTTCACATGGGCCCACTTCTCAAGCCTGGCAAGGTCCCTCTGGATGGCATCCCTTCCCTCCAGCATGTCGACCACACCACACAGCTTGGTGTCCTTGGCAAACCTGCTTAGGGAGGACTCGATCCCACTGTCCATGTTGCTGATGAAGATGCTAAACAGCTCCAGTCCCAGTACCAACCCCTGAGGAACACCACTCGTCACTGCTCTTCACTTGGACATTGAGCCATTGACTGCAAGTCTCTGAGTGCGACCATCCAGTCAATTCCTTACCCAGTGAGTGGTCAGTCTGTCAAATCCACATCTCTCCAATTTAGAGACAAGGATGTTGCGTGGGACAGACCCAAATGCCTTGCACAAGTCCAGGTAGATGATGTCTGTTGCTTTTCCCTCATCCACCAATGCTGTAACCCTGTCCTAAAAGGCCACCAAATTTGTCAGGCACGATTTGCCCTTAGTGAATACATGTTGGCTGTCACCAATCACCTCCTTATTTTCCATGTGCCTAAGTATAGTTTCCAAAAGGATCTGCTCCATCCTCATGATTCATCATGGCCTGAGCTGCTTGCATCCACAGTGCCTGTGGGGACAGGACTGAGGTCAGAGCCAGTACTCATCGTCCATTTACCTTTCCCCACATAGCATGCCAGTTGAGTGGCTGCAGGGTTGAAATCTGAATGAGGAATATTTAGAGAGTTCAGTTTCAAGGGTGAGCTCAAACCCAAGCTAAAATGACAGTACAAATATATCAACCAGAACATTTCATTTCGGTCCAAGGTTTTTAAAAGCCTATTACCCTCATGTTATTTTCAGAGAAAATGTATAATGGAGACATGAGATAGAACTCAAAATATAAAAGACCGGCAGAAATGACTGGTGGAAATTCCAGGTTTTCATATTACTGATCCATGGATAT
The DNA here is from genome assembly GCF_964188355.1 of Buteo buteo. NCBI lineage: Eukaryota > Metazoa > Chordata > Aves > Accipitriformes > Accipitridae > Buteo > Buteo buteo. The sequence goes on from NC_134173.1 coordinate 46,337,616, forward strand.
TTGTATCAGATGTTAGGGATGCAGAAGACATTCTGATTTTGTTTGAAATAAATAGAAACAATTTATTATGGATTCTCTCAAGTGAAGATGCAGTTAAACTTATTCGCAGAGTTATATGTGCATCAAACAATATTTTAAACAAACAAATTCAGCAAAAGTTTCAAGTGATGCATTTTAGTAATTATAGGCAGGATTGTGAACAGGTTCACAAGTGATGGGATATAAAGTATCTAACAGGCAGTTCAATTTATGGGCCTGTTGTAAGCCAATCTTATATATAATTTTTATTGTGATAAATAGTGCTCAAGGGGATGAGACATTTACGCAAAGGTGGATTTTAATTTGGGAGATTAACAGTATTGAAGAATTATAATCAAAGAATTTTCTGTCTGTTCAAAAGTTTTGTACATTGGCTATTGATCAAGCAAAAAGAATGATTTAGCAAACTATGCTGGTTCTTCTTATTGCTTGAAATATAAAATGGATAAAATCTCAGCTGGGAAGTCTGCAAGTTGTTTTATTCCACTCAGTTTAGTATTTAATGACTATTAAGGGTAATTTTTCTGACAACAAAATTTAAATTTAATTGAAAGGAGAACTGTCTGTAAACATAAAAAGCAACTTACAGGGATAAGGAGTAAATCACTGTGTAAATTTTCAGTGCTACAAAGAGAAGAAATGTCCTAGCTCTAATAAGAAGTGGCGTCTAACTCTTGTGAAAAAGCACGTTTCCCTGTAAGGCTGTACACTTTCTCCCAGGTTTCCTTGTGCAGTGAGCATTGTAAGGCCTTTCTCCAGGTGAATGCTTCCAGTGATGCTGCCAACACACTTTCTCTCCATGGCTGCTGTTGAAATCCAAACAATCGCAACATAGCCTCCTGGTGCAGGGATTGATTAGTGAGCATCCTCCATCCAGCAGCCGTTACTCAACTTTGGCCTCTGCTACTCAACTCCTCCCTCCTTCCCCCCACCTGCTTTCCTGACAAGCTTTACATGCTTGGGCTTCTTTTAACAAGAACTTTTCCCAAGGTTAATCTTGAGTTAGTACAGAGTTACCTAGGGCATCCGTTGACAGGAGATGGAAAAGAGCTGCTAGCAGGATATTGAAGATTATTGGCAGCTTGCCACAGAGCCAAGGAATTCCTGGCAAATATCCTATCTCAGCATCTGAAAGCAAGATGAATAACCCCATCAGTTATTCTCTTCACCCCATCAATTGTATGTATGTCCCCAAACTGGCTGTGGAATCACACTTGAAGTCTGAATATTTTGTTACTGGATCTACCATTTACTTTCCATAAATATCTTCTCCAATTTGTTGCAAATTGCTACACACTTATTTGGGTATACATGGCACTTTACAAAGGCAGTAGCATCATTGTATGCAACAGGATGGTGGTTAACCGTGGTCAGCCCTATTCCCAGTGCTGTCCTGGAACTACATCTATCTACTCATCAGCTCTCAGAAGTATCTGCTGAGGTGGTTTTGCATAAACGCTTACAACAGAGGGTAAAAGCCTACACTATAATTATAAAAGCACACTTTAAACTGGCACTACACAATCACAACATCCTTTGCCAAACGGTAATAAATGAAACATGGGCAGAAAAAAACATGTGACTGTTTCACAAGACCAGCTGCTGAGACTGTAGAAAAAGTGACCAGTGATGCATTTAAAACCATACAAGCTTTCAATGCATTAGTAATGTAATGGAAGATGCAATTCTTCTTCCTTTTTGTTCTAACAAAAAATAATTTCTCAGGGACACAATAGGCTGCCTGAACTTAAAAAGCAAAAATGTTTCTCAGACCTCTGAAGCAGAATATTTAAATTATTTACCTATAACCCCCAGAAATGTATGCTGCAGTAGAAATTTAATACAAGTAGAGATTGCACAATACTTTAAAGCCAAGACAAATGTATCTCAAGGCAAAAGTCAGAAGCTAAAACTCATGTGGTACAGCTTTTTGGGTACAGAGTAGCCAGTTCTCAGAAAAACTCTTGATAAACAAGAATGTCTCCAGCTTCAGCACAATACCAATTTACTAAGCCATTTCCTTATACAAATAAGAAGGTTTAGATTTAGGACAGCAGAGAGTGACAGTAGTGGTGATTTTCCTACCTATATAGGAAATTAATTTCTAAATTTTTCATCAAGTATAAAAACTCTGACTTGACCAAAAAAAGGCTTAGAAACCCCAAATATTTACAGCATGGTTCATGTTCTTCAAGCATGACCTTTTTTCAGAATGATCATGTGGATTGCTATAGATGCATAGTATGTTACAGAAATTTTGAAGATGTGGGATGAAGCAGTTTTGTGGTCCACATTAAGTTCTACATATACAAAAACATTCCTACTTCACACCATAATAATCCAATATCTTAAAAAAAAAAAATAAGTGAGAATAATTTTCTGACCTTCTGCAGTCAAAAAAACACACTTTCAAAATATTAGGGCAATCAGCTAGAAAACAGGACCAGACCGATTCAGCAGATGCACAGAACCATAAGAAATGTATGTTGGAAGGGACCTCTGGAGATCATCCAGTCCAACCCCCCCAGTCATAGCAGGGACAACTTCAAAGTTGGCTCAGGTTGCACAGGGCTTCATCAAGTCAAATTTTGAAAGTTTCCAAAGATGGAGGTTCCAAAACCTCTCTGGGCAATTTCTCTGGTGCTCCCACAGCACAACATATGCCCACTGGAGTATCCCTTGCTCCAAGGTGCAGCCATTGCTTTTTCTTGATTCCCTGCACATATCTGGAAGGAGGTCCATCTTCTCTACAGTCCCCTTTAGATGGTGGAGTAGAGCAAGAGGAAGACTTCTCTTCTCCTGGTTGAACAATCTCTGTTCCTTCAGCCTCTCCTTGCAATTGTTGCTCTCCAAACTCTGGCCATCCTCCTGGCCTTTTACTGGACTCCTTCCAGCTTGTTGACCTTGTCTTGTTGTCTGCCTGGGGGAGCCCAAACGTGGACACAGTATTTCAGGTGGGGCCTCTCCAGTGCTCAGCAGAGGGAAATAAACATGTCCCTCAAGCTCTCAGTTATGCTTTTGCTATGCAAATGGGCAGGTAGCCATTGCTGCCAAAGGGGCACACTGAGATGTTTTCAATTTGTGGCCTATCAGGACTTGCAGCACTGTCCCTAGGCATCTGAGGCTGTTTGTTAACTGTGCAGGACTTTGTGTTTGTCTTTACTGGACTTCAGGACACTCCTGTTAAGGTTCCTGTGAATGGCAGCCTTCTCCTTCAAGTGTATTAATACCAACCATTTTCTCATCCACCCCAGTTTTGTCTCATCTATAAACTTGGTGAGTGTGCAGGGTAGATGATGAAGATATTGAACAGGATTGGACCTGAAGATACTGACACCTGAAGACAGCCACTTGGAACTGACTGGCATTGGCCATGGCTCTCTAAGCCCAGCAGTCCACCTACGTCTTCCACACACCTTGCAGACTATCCATTTAGGTCATTTTGCCTCACTTTGGCTATCAGTAGGAGCGTTTGTGCTTAAAACCCTGCCATTTTTGAGGTATACAAAACCCACTCCTCTCCCCTCTTGTGAGCCAGCCATGACAGAAGTCAGTCAGGTTGCTCAGTCATGATTTGCCCTCAGTGAATGTGCTGGTTCACCTTCATCTTTATTTATGTGCCTGAGGACATGCAAACATGCTCCATAGTCTTTCCAGGGACAGAGGTGAGGCTGACCAGTCTGTATTTTCCCAGATTCTCATTGCTATTTTTGAAGATGAGAATGACATTTGCTTTTTTGTCCCACTTATTGGAAACCTCCCAAGGTCATCACACTTTTTCTAAGACTAACAGACCACAGCTTTGCTAGGTTATCATCAGTTGCCTCAGCACCCTTGAATACCATCTGATCCAATGGACTTGTGTATGTCCAGCTTATCTAAGTGGTCACCAACTTGATTGTCCTCTGCTGTGGATAGTACTTCTCTTCCCAAACTGCTGCTTGTCATGGAGACACGGGGAACCTAAGAGCAGACTATGCCAACAAGGATTGGGACAAAGGATACACTAGCACCTCAGCCTTTTCTGTGTTGTTTGTCCCTAGGGCCTCCATCCCATCCATGCCCAGATAATTTTTTCATATTCATCCTTGGTCGCCTATCCCATTTCCATAAGCTTCCTTTCAGTTTTTGAGCTCAGGAGTAATCTGTTGAGTCAAGTTGGCCTCCTGCTATGACTGCCTGTTTGCTTGTCCATTAGGTCAGACTGTTCTTATGCCTTGTGGGGATTGTCCTTGGAAATGTCTCTCTTGCCTCCTTTGCCCTTTTGGATAGCCTCTTAAGGGATCCTGCCTACCAAGGTCCTGGAGTAGCCAAGACTGCCCTCCTGAAATCTAGTGTCTTTTCTGCTTGCTTTCTTGATTTCCCTCAGGCGCTTAAACTCAACTCATGGTCACTGCAGTTATAGCTCCCAATGACTGTCACTAGTTGGAGAATGAGTTTTTCTTTGTTAACGAGTAGGAAGTTCAGCAGAATATCCTTCCTGGTCAGCCTGTCCCACACCTGCACCAAAAAATCATCACTTATGCCCTACTTTGTTGCCCTCCTAGCAGATACTGGAGTGATTAAAGTCCCCCATGATAACCAGAGTTTTCAGCTGGGAGAATTCTTCTAGTTATTAAAGGTTAGTCCACCTTCTCCCCTTGTTACTTGTGCAATCTGTAGCAGATGCTAGCTACAGCATCCCTTTGTTGGCTACAGCTCTAATCTTGACCTGTAAGTTTTTAACGGGTCTGTGCATGGGAGCTACGCCTTTGTGTAGAGTGCAATCCCCCAGCTCTGATCTTCCCAGTCTATCTTTCCTAAATGCCTGTACTTATCCAGTGCAGTGGTCCAGTTGTGAGATATCTACCACATCTTCATAATCCCAATTATCCCATACTGTCACGTTTGCACAGGATTTTTTAATCCCCCCTGTCTTTTTCCTAGTCAGCATGCATTAATCTATAGGTACTTGAGATGGGGCCCCTTTTTGCTCACATCTCTTGGGAGAGTATAGGAACCTGTCCTGTCACGACGTGCTAGGCACACTCATCCCCTATTTCTCCCCTTAAAAAGGCAAGGAGAGAAATTCCTTATAGAAACTAGCATAAGTATAGCAAGCCTCATAGTAAGAATGCTTCTGCACTGCTTTGTCAGATGCATCCCATCGGTCCCTAGGAGTCCTTCCTTGTTCCTTAAAGAGGGAGTTCCCAAGGTTGTAGAAATCTACTCCCTGTGAGCAGAACCAACCCCACCAGCAGATAGTAATCTGTAGGCTACACCCGCTGCTGCCCAGGGTGTTCCCTCCATTGCCTAGCTGCCAGGCTGCACTAGTGCACATCTCTTTAATGAATAACCAAAACTTGCCAATCCAGAAAGAGAGGAGTATGACAAGGGTGTGGGCACTGTAACAACTGCCAAGTTAAAAACCTAAAACTAACCTCAGAAATAATTTGCTTTTCAGCTGTTGAAGGCCAAAATTTCCTTTTAAGTTACCAAAATAAATGGCACCTGCTTTGGCTGTGGCTACATTAGTCATTAGTTCAGGACAACAGGAGCAGACATGTAATGTGAAAAATTTGGTTACTGCATATATCCACTTAAAACATGTTTCAGGGGCTTTATTTGAGAGGGACTAAATTAGCATCTGGAGTGAATTAGGCACCTGTGGTACATCTTTTGAATTAATTTCTCCCCAAAGGAATACAGCTTTTGCTCTCAAAAACTGCTGTGTGCTGTGAACCAATTTGCTTAAAAATGCACAAATTGCACCTGAAATACTTATGTAAATAGATCCACAGAATGCCTTGAATTCTCACTGTTACACAGTGAACCAGACTGAGTGCATATCATTTTATGTTCAAAGCTACAAGCAATAAAGTTTTTATAGTTTTATTGTTTTTACATAATTGTGTCATAACTTTTTAATTTTCTTTCATGTTAACTATGGCAAAAGTCCATAGCCAATCCTTTCAGACAATTTTATTCAAAATATTGCCAAAGGACAGGAACAGAAAGTCATACATGAGGTCTTCTATTTTTGCTGAAACTATACTGATTCTGTAAATTATTTGGACTTAGATCCAGTCCGACTCCTCGTGATAACTGCATATGGAAAGAGAAAAAACTTTATAGGAGTTATTCTCCGAAGAAATCACAAGTGGAATATATAAGCACTGAGAAGTCTCTTAAGGAAAATAGTCCCACTGCCAGACTGGGAAGGGTGCAAATTAATTTATTTAATTTGTGGTTTCTGAATTCAGTCATGACAGATTTATTTCGTGGCTGTTTTTTAAAAGAAGAATTCTTAAAACTCAAAAGCATGTGAAAAATAAAGATAAGCACAGCAAAATTTTAAAAGTAGCTCTTTGTAAACAGTTTATTACTGAATTCTTTTGGGAAGGTGTGACACCAGGGAGTTTCAACCTGAGGTTTCAGGTATGTACTTCAAGACCTTATTGAATGCTAGAAGCTTTGGAGGTCACGAGAAAACATTGGAAGCAGTTCTGTTTCCCTTGATCACTGCAGGACCAGCTATCCACTTAACCCAGGCAGGCAGTTGTTGGATACTCTGGAGGTTGTACTGGGTCCTCGTGAAGGTTATTAGAATCATCATGCTTTTAATGAGGAATGGCTATTTGTTACTTTTAGGTATACTTAAGCTGAGTTAAGTTATACCTGACTCAAGCCAGGTTTACTTGGTTGCTTCTTATGGGTTTTTGGTAGTTTTTTGCTATTTCCTGATGATGACTACGCACTCATCTATCATCTCTAACAGCCACTGTTCTTCACCACTGCTTTGTTCATACCTTATTCTCATAATAAAGGTACACATTCATCCTTCTTAAAACATCCACTATGCACTGAGCTTATGTTTGATGTTTTATTCCCTTGGCTCTTGCTGTACTCCCCAATTTCTTATTGCATTTTTGCATTGAATCAGGCTGGATTCAAAGCTGTTCTCTTTCTCTGATGAAGAATTATGCTATCAGAAGCTTCTTTGGTACAATACAACCACATCCATCTTTCCCAAGCCTACTGAAATCCATGTAATCTACAATTTATAGCTTGTATGACCGGTTTATTTCTGGCTATATAACATCAGAAAACATTGCATATTAAAAATGCAGTCCAACTCTTGTGTGACTTGTGTTTCTTAAACACTTTCTTTTCTTTCCACTGCAGAGCATGGGTGCATTTTGCCAGCAAAGGTCCCAAGGTGTGTCATGGTTTTATCCTGATTTTAATTCAAAACAACACCTGAACATGGCCCTTTCATGCAAAGCAAATGGGTTCATGGTCTGGAAGGGAGTTTTGTGGTACACTGGCCAGGTCCCTGAACCTGCCACTTGGGAGTCCAGGAGGCAGCGCACACCTAAAGCTTATGTTCTCCACAGATACCCTAACCCACTCTTTCTGGTGCCAGGTCTGGGTTCTCATTAATTAGTACATTGACTCTTAAGCATTCGGATTCCTCAGGTATTAACCATTCTCAGAAAGGAAGCTTTGTCGAAGGACAGTATTTTTATCCTGCAAACACATCCTGAAGAATTTATAATCAAAGTAGAGGGCAGTGGGGTAGTCAGGTCGAGGTTTAAAAAAATGCACTATCATGCTGGCAATTTTATATATTGGGTAAGTGAAGTTTGGAAGTTATCACTTTTTCCAGATATTGGCTCCTCCTGCTGTCATTACATGATTTTTTTTTTCTTGTAGTCATTTGAAAGCAGCTGGTGATTGTGCTTCAGTCACCCATAAGCACAGCTCTGCCTGCATGATAGTGAGGGCTGAGTGGCTGATTGATGCCTGGAACTGCAAGACTCCATTAGGAGAGACATTTCAGGACAGAAAATTGAACCAGCAAATATTTAAATCTTAAGAGAGAATGCGCTGAGATAAGTTTTGCTAAGCTAAGACTAGGATTTAGCTGAACAGATTTCTGACCCATGCAAAAAACTAAAATGAACAATCAAATGAAAATCCTTGTAGCAACATCAAATTCATTGCCTTCGTAAAAGTTCAGTTCTTGCTCAAGATCTCCTTCAGTCTGGTTTGTTCTCTGCATAATTAAATAAGATATAAATACATACTAGAAAACTAGCAATTTTCAAAAGCCATGAAAACTCTGCTTTTAATGTGATACTAATATTGCTAAATCTGTCCTGATATGATACTACTAGAAATACTTTTTCCTCCTTTTTAAAGAGAAATTATCAAGAGACCCGTTCTCATTTAACCCCTGCACAAAGCTCTAGGGATTTCTGTAAACTATATTTATTCTTGGAATGGCTACTTTTTTTTTTTTTTTCCTTATTCAATCTTTTGCTTAGGGAAAAAAAAAAGTTTGAAACAATCTCCTGAGTCCAGCCCTCTGTTAAAGTAAACATCATGCTACAGTCTGGTGGGTGGCAATTCCCTGTTGATCTGTGTGTTTGAAATCTTCCTGTAACATCCACACATTTATTCGTGGCTAGTTTATACCCGCTTGCATTTGTGCCAGCATTTTACACAGCCAGCTGTGCTCTATTATGAGTATTAGTGTCTGACATGCACAGATGAAGTATTCGATGGCAACTGCGTGATCTAAGAGCGCAAGGACCAGTGAACTGCACTCCCATGCCAATAAAGGTGCATTTTCAAATTCCCCTTCAGATTTCTTCACCTTCTTATGGTGTAAATGAGGGCTGAATGCAAAAAAACTTAACCTAAAACTCCACTAGAGCTGGTGGAGCTACCCTCCGGGTAGTGAAGACAAAGGAGAAAAGAGAGTCCATTATTTGAACAGCAGGCAAGTACATAATGTGATAGAAATTATGATAGTCTTAAGGAGATATTAAACCAGTATCTTTGTGCTGCTAACGATAAGGCTCTAATGGCTAAATTAAGTGACACTAATTACAAAGACTGATACTTATTATCATAGCTCCAGAATAATTCTTTGAGACTTGAGAAATAGAAGTACTTTTAGGATATAAACACCATCAAAAAACAGCAAAAAAAAAGACCTCAATTTACAATACAAGCTCAGCTGGTCAAATAGTCAAAATAAAAAGTAAGTTTCAATATTTTATTATAAAAAAGATTTTGCCCTTCAGTGGTAATGGTAATTTTACTGTAATGTGGTAATGAATCAAATCTAGAAGGACTCATATTCTTGCTACCTTATTTCCATCTGCTGAGAGTCTCCCAAACTCTACTGTGGTTGTATTAATGGATTTTTAACAAGGTATGTCATACCAGATATAAGCAGTATAATATTTGAAACAGTCTTGCATACAGTTAATTTATTAAGCATCGTGGACTTTGTGTCATGAGGAATTCCATTCTAGTTAGATAGGCAACTGTAGCAGCAATCTGACCATCTTTATGTTTAAAAAACTTTTTAAAGTCATCCCTGCAACTCATTCACAACAGCCATTCAAACAGTGTCCCTATCTTAGAGCTGCTGTCTTTGATAAATAGAATGAAAAAGATTACTTCTTTTTCTGAGGAACCTCTGGGTATTTGGCCATGTATACATGGAGTGAAGTGGTCTTGCTATTGCAATTAAACATCTATTGTTCAGCTTGTCCAAACCTGTAATTTCAGCTCCTTGCACTACCACAGTACATATAGTTTCTAACTTGTTTATTTAAGCTCTGAATGTAGTAACTGTAGCAACATTACAAACATGTGGCATGTTCTATGATCACACAGGCATTATTTTGGGTAATCAAAGAATAAAGGAAGACAATCAGTTGTGAAACAGCAGCAACATTCATACTCCCTGCTTTGACCTCATTCACTACTAAGTCAGAAATAGAAATTGCAGAGCACCACTAAGTCTTGCCCATCTTGAATACCATCAAGCAGAAAGGACAGTGCTTACTCTAAAAAAGAGCAACAGTGACAACATTTGCAATGTGAAAAGAATAATTCATCAGCTATCATATCCAGGTATTGCTTTGATAAAACTTCACAAGTATGGATTTTTACATAGTAATCACTGCCCCCCTATGCCATTCCCAATATCCTTTCTACTATCTGCTTTGTGACTTTATCTTTTTAAAAATAACATCTTTAAAATGGGCTTTTGAGGCTGTAGTAAAAAAAACCACCAACACCAGATTGGCAGAACTAATGTGATCTAGATGGCATAATATTTAAGTTGAAATAACACTAAAAAATCACATTCTCAAATGTAAAGGTTTGGATAACTTAGAATGACTTCTTAAGTTCACAGCATACTTCTGCCCATTGTTACTGTATTCTAAGTTCACTTGTAACATGGAAACACTAGAAAAAATCAACAGTCAATGTAAAAAAAAAAAAAATCTAAGTCAATCTATCTGGAGCTCAGAGGGTTTTCTTCCTCTAAGAGGCTGGCTGACCAGTTGAATTCTTCCTTGTGCTCCACTGAGCTGATGAGGGGCCTAGGGTGCTCCATCAAGGTGGCTTGTAGCATCTGTTACACCATGCAGCTCTCTAGGACATCCGTATGGCGGATATGGCACAAGGTTTAGGGATACTCATGTCCTGCAGGGTAGATGACTAGAGGCCTCAGGATATCTGACATTTTCTTCAGAGATCTAAACAAAGGCATCTAACATCCCTTGATGTGCTCCAGGGTGTCTGAGACATCCATACGGGGCTGGCAGATATGGCACCTATGAGGAACCTGTGTGCTTCTACACCAGCACCTGGAGGCAGGATACCCTACAGTATCTAAAATATCATTGACTGCTTAGGTTAGTCATACAACATACCATAATACTTTTTCATAGGGAACTAACAGTGGACATGTATAATCTATAATGAATAATTAACATGGACAGTTTAGGCCTATACTTCTCACAGAATATCTATGAGCAGATTAAGCTTTATTTGAATCAATCCATTATTTAAAATTATTAGCTTTTTTTTTCTTGTTGCAGTTTTTATACTCTTTTGATTGACTGCACTTAACTCTCTACATATTATTAATATTTGATTTTCTAGTTCTACGTTTTTTGGGGGGAGAAATGGCACAGAACAGAAATGTACATATCTTATGTTAAAGTACAGTCTTATACTTTGATGTTGCGGGCACTTCTCACTGCTTTTCCCAAGAGTAGTTTTCTATTTAGGTTTTCTAAATTCCATAACTGGGTGTATTGGGTCTGGCTGAGATGGAGTTAATACTCCCCACAGCAGCCCTCATAGCACTGTGCTCTGCATCAGTAGCTAGAAAGGTGTTGATAGCACACCAGTGTTTTTGGCTGCTGCTGAGCAGTGCTGGCACAGCATCAAGGCTGTCTCCCCAACATTTTTGCCCTCCCCTCAATGGCAGGCTGGGGCAGGGCAAGATCTTGGGAGGGGACACAATCAGGACAGCTGACCTAAACTAACCAAACAGATATTCCATACCATATGACGTCAGCTCAGATATAAAAGCTAAGTAAAGGGAGACAGAGGGGGGGCATTTTTGTCTTCCGGAGCAACCACTACGTGTACTGAAGCCCTGCTTCCCGAGAAGCGGCTAGACATCGCCTGCTGATGGGAAGTAGAGAATAACATCATTTGTTTTTTTTCTTTGCTTTTGCAAGCGTGACCTTTGCTATCACTGTATTAAACTCTCCTTATCTTGACCCACGAGCCTTTTGTTATATTTTCTTCCCCCCCAGCTGAGGAGGGGGAGTGATAGAGCGGCTTTGGTGGGCACCTGGCATCCAACCAGGGTCAACCCACCACACTGGGGTAGTGAAAAATTTCTTGAATTGGTTGTTTACTGGTTTTAAGGGTAAATTATTTGCTTTAGTCTTGTAACTCCCACAGTCAGTTGTACCTTACCAACTGCTGAGGGCAGGTGAATGTTTAGCTAAGCAATAAAGACATCAGCCACCTCTCCAGATCGTTGTCTCTCTCCATCTGGAAAGTTGCCTTGAGATGACCACCCTGTAGCACCCTCTGCAATCTGGTAGTGCCTTATGCCACAATAAAAGCCGCAGGAAATCAGCTACATTTCAAGAAAACATTTGAGTCACACACAGAAAGGGAGCTGAAAATGAACAGCAATGTTTAATGTTCCAAGATGTAGAAAGATTGATTGTCTTGAATTTGCAATTTCAGTAGGAGGAAATTAATCCACTTGCTAAGCACAGTAAACAGACTGGAACATATCTGCCCCCAAGCCTCTTTGCTTTACCTAATGGCTCAACAGAAAAAGTAAAACTCAAGAAATCAGCAAAACCCTCTAACATGAACATTGTCATCTTACATTTGTGAGGTTATCTGGGTATTTCAGAGAATTTCGGAAGCTTTTGCTATTTGCTGACACCTCTGTGGGTTGTGAGAAGAAAGTTAAGAATATGCCTGATTAAATTAAATCTTCTGTCCAAATAAATCATGGACACTTGCAGGCTTCTTCATGGTGGAGCACTGGCACTGGTGTGGAGAAATATAGCTTACTTTTGAGCTGCAGAAGGAACGATACTTTCTCCTAGAATGGATTTCTTAACGATATTTATGTTACTGATAAGACCAGTCTCACTTGGTAGGAAAGAAATTGGTTGGGCCTTGGCTGGAAACACTATAAATCACTACATGACTACCACTGCAGAGGCTTAACTGGGTGCTTATGAAGTCGACTACAAAAAAGGAGACTTGACAAGCCTCACCATGGATTTGATCAGGAGGATAACCCAGCATGACATATGGCACATTGGGTTTTCTTCCCACACTAGTACTGTAAGGCAGCAAATGTGTTGGATTGCAGCATTCACTGGTTTAAGCAGCCTTCAAGGTTAATCGCTATGCAATCAACATGCTGGTGAGCAGAGGTGCAGGACATCAGGGGCTGGTTCTCAAGCGGGCATTCAATGCTTGGGTCTTCTTCCCATTTTTACTAACAGTGAAGCTAACTTGTAAAGGTCATAGGACCCATAACAGAGCAGTTTAATGGACAGAACAACAACTGTCATGTGTGATGAAAGCGGAGCTACCTGAGTCATGCAAACTGTCAGCTACTCTCTTAAAAGTATAACATAGCTGCCTTTGAAGACTGCTGCCTGAAATGTCAGTCACTAGATATCTGCTTCCCTCAAGGTGCGCTGCTACAGAACAAATCCTCCTCAATCAGCAAAATGCAACTTATTAGAAAAACAGGATTGCAGTGCTTCGAAAGACAAAAATTCATTAAACGCTCACTGAACATGGATATATATTTAAAGCTATTGCAGGAAAATGCTGCTCCTGCAAAACAGCTTAACTGTTTTCAGTGTGAGACTGCCAAACAACAAGATTTAGCAGCAGCAATGCTGAAACACATGGCAGTTTATAAGAAGGGAAACCAAAATGAGCAGTGTGGGATAGCTATAAAACACATGAATCTCAAAATCTGTACAAGAAAGCACAAGTAACAAGCTATCACAGAGAACAGAACTGCCCAGGGACAGAACTTTCCAGCTGTAGAGCAGATTAGGAGTAACTAAAATATTATTTCCATCTCAAATAAATGTTCTAAACCAAATGATTTAGGGGTTGTTTTATGCAATTTCTAATGATGGGAAAATTTACGGAATGAAATAAAAAAAGATTGTCAAGAGGAATCATCATAAAATTAAACAATGACAAATGAAATGACATCTTTAGACAAACAGCTTCAAAGAATCCAAGAAAACACTATTTTGGGCAGACCACTGGGATTTGGAAGGCTGGAGAGCATTTTGCCTTGCTTTGCCAGGACTTGGGATTAAGCAGCAGATACAGAAAACCATTTCCTTCATAAAAAAGGGGTGGAGGAGAGTTTTCTTGTTATCAGGGCTTGTTTGCATAGGCCTGACAGGTGAAGCTGCAAGTCCTACAGGGTGACTGGAGAGCAGAGAGGCTTGGAGGAAATAAGCCTTGAGAAAAACAGAGCATGTAGCTTCTGCTCTTTTAATCCCCTTTTCAGTTACCAGCTAAAGACTTGCCAAAAAAGAATTATTAGTAGGGCAACAAGTGGAGGCTTGCTATTGATTATGCTGTGCATAACTTTGATTTCAAAAGCTTGCGATATTACACCTTTTTCATTTATTTTTAAGACGTCAGTTACTATCCCCCCAGTAAGGAAACAGAGATACATTTTTTTAGAGTATTTCATTCTCTCCTGTGGCCCCGTAACAATAAGAACCAGGTCTTGTTATGCTCCTGTGAACCTGAAGGCTTTATATATCCTGGGGATTCACTGTCAGACAGTTGTAGCAGGAAAACAGAGGGAAAAACGGTTACAATAGACCTTCTATTCCCTTCTCTCACCAACCCACTCAATTAGTCTAGAAATGTTAGAAAGAGTTCATTCAGCTTTAGTTCAACATGCCCATTTTCACCATAGCTAGGACCAGAGACTATTATACAAATACTTTGTGCTCTGTTTGTAACATTACACTTTCAGACATCATCTCTGGCCTCTGAAGTGACATGTTTAGTGGCATACTGCAATGGAGGTGATTAAAATTTGGCTGGGATTTTTTGTCTGCAAATACTTTGCAAACTAAATGAGTATTATTCTGACAGGTCTAGCTTTGTAATAAAATGTAGCTTCATCTCCTCAGCAGTGGTTGTAAGCTGGGAGCACAGATGTGAAAAATTGGATTATTAGAGCTGAAAAATTTCCCCAATTACAATTTTATCACCTGTTAGACAAATTGTGCTAAAACTAATGTGGCAGCAATGATTCAAGCTCTTATTAGATTCAATGAACTTTATCTGTTCAGTTTCGAGAAGAATGCACAAATTTTGTCTCAAAACCACAAAGTTATGCTAAATTGCCTTTTTTTATTCCCTTGATACAAACCTAAATAGAGTAAGGGATCTAGACTGGGCCAAAATTCTCTGATGAACATCACATGCCTTTCACCTACCTAGGGAAAAAAAAAAAAAGTTTGGATTTTGGAACATTTCAGGATGTTTCATATCAATTAAATAAAATTTAAATATTTCATTTTGAAAATGCCAAAAATATTAATTTAAATATTGTTTGATACTAAATTATTTTCTCATTTTAAAATGACTGTTTGGTCTAAAAAAATTAATCTAAATTTTCCTTTTAAAAAGATGAAAATTATTTAATAACTCAGAAATGAGAATAAAATGAAATATTGCACATAGAACCAAAATAAATTAGGTATTTCATCTGAAAAAAAACCAAAACCATTCAGCTTTGGTTTAAAGAAAATTTCTTTTTCCCAGTGACAGGAGGCAAATGCATAGGTAGTGAGTACATTTTATTTCCTGATAACAGGCTTGCATTTAAGTATAACATTAAAATATGTAATTTCTTGGCTTATGTTTTAAATTGTTGGTCTTTTTTTTTTCTATCATTCTATGTCAAGAGAATATATTTTAAGATTCAGTTCCTTGCACTACATTTTGAAACAGGAACCATCATACTGGGAGATACCTGGGAGCACAAAGTCTAATACTCTAATACTCTGTCTCTGATTAGCACCAGAAGTTACAGGAGCACTTTCTGTGTATGTAAATAGTTAATAAAATGCCAGTAGATGGCACTCAAGAATGCGTAGCATTGATCCTACCTAAGAAGTAGCAACCTTGTCATGCTCTGCAAATGGCTTCCTCTGCCTTCTCTGCACATGAAATCTTAAGACAAGAGGCTTGAAAGGAAACTGAAAGAAATGTGGCATTTTGGATTTTGTTGTTTTGCCTGTTCTTCTCCTTGAAGTACACAGGTCTAGATTTCATATGTCCAATAAAAATAATTAGAATTAGCTGCTGAATGCAATAAAAATAAATGAGAAACCTGAGGGAATATTTTTTGTTCCTTTTTGGCTCCATATAACACTAGGCTTCAGCTGGCTAATGCAAATTATTGCACTTTCTTCAAATACAATATGTGCTGATGCTGTTTGATATTTTTCCCAAGACAGGATTTATTCTTTTAAAATAGCATTTTAAAGTAGCATTCCCTTTTAACCTGATATAAATGATTTGCTCAAACAGAAGAAAAACAATCAGGTGAAGGCAGTTTCTTGCTTTTCTTGGGAATTCCCTGGTCACCACATTGGAGCCTGGGAGGCTCTGGCCTCAGCTGGGAAGGTGGGGATGTAAACACCACCCTTCCAAGTAACTAACATCATGGAGGCAGAGGAGAAACTGTCTAGGGCCAGCAGTCTGTGATCTGAATGGCTTCCAGCTCTGGCTTTTCTGCTTATAACTGGGCACTAAATATGTCTGATATAGGAAATATTTACAAAAACAGACAAATTCCTGGACAAATTTTCAAACCTATTCTTCAGCTTTCAGGGTTGCTCCTGAGCAAAGATTTTTATATCTTTTGTTTGTGGGCTTTTGTAAAACTAATAGCCAAATTTAACACAGATTCAGCTCAAAGCCGTGTGATTTTGGTCAACATAACTGCTTTTCTGAAATATTCTCTTAGCCCTGTACGAGGCTGGCATCATTAAGTTGTAGGTTGCCAGTTAAAATCAATAAAATTAAGACAGTCTACAAATTTGGCTAAGTTAAAACTATCAGAAGGAACAAAATCCACCTGGGAAAAGCAAGAGTAGAGTCAGTTCTAAATTTCTTTTTGTGCAACGAAGATAAACCTCCCCCCTTGCCCCAAGTATGAGGGGCACTGACTACTCTGCTCTGGGAAGGGGAAGGAGAAGAGTGGAGGAAGCAGGAGGGGTAGGGGGAAGGAAGAGAGACAGAGACAAAAGGAAGAAAACCCCTGGAGAGTTCAGTTCCCCGCAGGGAATGGGAGAGTGCAACCACTGCTGGTGGCTGGGACAGCCTGCCTCTCCATCCCCACCAGCAGTGGGTTTGCAGGGAAAACCTGACAGCCTGCGTGACCTGCATAGCCACATGGCCATGGCTGGGCTTATGGGGAGATTTTGTAACAGAGGCAGAAAAGTGTATTTCTAGTGTAGGATACAAAACCACTCAGCACTACTTGTGCCATTCTTATGGACCTGAGAGCTGAGAAACCTCATCTCATACTAGTGTAATATGAGAGTCATGTGAAAGAAAGTGGTGTTGAAAAATGGTCTTTTTAGTTTTATGGCTTAGAAGGAATATGTCTTCCTTAGCTTCCAACTTTCCTAACCATTACATGCTTGCTCCATCCATCTCCTGCAAGCTAAACAGGCTTCAAGGCTCCTTCCAGTTCTTATGAAAGATGTTGCCTCCATCTTCAGCTCCTACTGTTTTGACAGGCATTTCCTACCTAGGTCTTGTTCATGCTTCTCTGCATCTTTTTCTCAAGCTGCTTCATGCTTCCTTTTCCTATGTCACTTATGTCAGCCTTCCCACGTCCCCATCATTCCCTCACTCACTAACCTGCCCCAAACAGCCTTCTCTGTTGTCAAGCAACCTCCTAATTGTATTTTAGAGAATAAAAACATACAGACAAGGAGCAAGAGAAGGAAGATTATGAATGATTACAATGGAGTAGGCCCATAAGGTGCTAAATGACTCTGCTCAGTAGCACAGAGGTTGAAAGCCCGAGCAATAGAGGCCTTAAATGTTTCTAATCTATCTCAAAGCAGCAGCAGTTTCGATTGACAGGGAACATGTACTGAGGGGTGATTTGGTAATTCTGATATCAAAGAAGAATGAATGAAAACCAAGTATTAATGGTTTATCGAGTGGAAGTTTATGCAGATATACTGCTTTGTACCAAGAAGCAGTGTACCAAGAACCTTTCTAGCTCTAAAACAGAAGGGACTTACTCTATTTACTTGAGAAAAAACTTATATCCTAGAACAGTTTCAGTTGGAAAGGACCTCTAGAGTTCCCCTGCTCAGCCCTCAAAAACCACCGCCGCCATTAAGAATATTTCCTTCTCTCTAGTCAGAGTTTCCCTTGCTACAGCTTGCATCAGGAGCCTCTTGCATGTTCACAGACACCTCTGAGAGGAGTCTGGCTCTGCCTTCTCTATTACCAGTCATTAGGGAGCTGAACGATTAGTGATTAGATGCCTCCTGCATCTTTTTTCTTCAGGGTGAACAAGCCCAGCTCCTTCAGCCTCTCCTTACATGTCATCTTCTCCAGGTTTCTAACCATTTCCCCCCTACTGGATTTACTCCAGTTTGACAATGTCTTTCCTTACAGTGTCAATGCCTCTTTCTACTTTCTTTGGGTAATCTGATGGCATCACAGCCTGTGTAGTTCTGTACATTAATATGATGTAAACTGTCATAACCCCAGCCAGCACCTAAGCACCACGCAGCCTCTCACTCACTCCCCGCCACCCGGTGGGACCAGGGAGAAAATTGGGAAAAGAAGTAAAACCCGTGGGTTGAGATAAGACTAGTTTAATAGAACAGAAAAGAAGAAACAAATAATGATAATGATAACACTAATAAGATGACAACAGTAGTAATAAAAGGATTGGAATGTACAAATGATGCGCAGGGCAATTGCTCACCACCCGCCGACCGACACCCAGCTAGTGCCCGAGCGGCGATTCCCTGCCCCCCCTTCCCAGTTCCTAAACTAGATGGGACGTCCCATGGTATGGAATACCCTGTTGGCCAGTTTGGCTCAGCTGCTCTGGCTGTGTCCCCTCCCAACTTCTTGTGCCCCTCCAGCTTTCTCGCTGGCTGGGCATGAGAAGCTGAAAAATCCTTGACTTTAGTCTAAACACTACTGAGCAACAACTGAAAACATCAGTGTGTTATCAACATTCTTCTCATATTGAACCCAAAACATAGCACTGTACCAGCTACTAGGAAGACAATTAACTCTATCCCAGCTGAAACCAGGACACATCTTCTCCAGGCTCCTAACCATCTCCCTCCTACTGGATTTACTCCAGTTTGACAATGTCTTTCCTTACAGTGTCAATGCCTCTTTCTACTTTCTTTGGGTAATCTGATGGCATCACAGCCTGTGCAGTTCTGTACGTTAATATGATGTAAACTGTCATAACCACTATTGATAAGACACTGTTTTGTTTCATAATAGTGAAATACTACCGAATTCAGTGAGTTGTATTCTCATTGAAGTGTGTTTCAGAGAAACACTAAGATGCATTTGTTCTTTCAAGAGTTTGCCTCTTTGCAGGAGAGTAGATTATACATATATATGATTCCTATTTTTGCTTGTTTGTCTACCTCAGACTGGATTACAATAGAAGAGTTTCCCATCACAAAATAGCTAACCAATATTCAAGTCAGACACCTTGCTGTGGATAACAGGCTTTCCTGTGGCCACGAAAGAGATTAGTTTCTCTGAACTTGCACAATTATGCCCCCAAGAAACCATAATCTCCCACTCTCAGAAATCATATTTCTGGCAAAGTAATGTTGAGAACATTCTCTGCAGCATCGTATATAAAAACTGAAGGGATTGACAGTAGAGGTCTTCAGCTTACCACTTTCCTCTATCTTCTCCCAGACATAGTCAGTTCAATTTAACACCACATGTGGTTGGAAACATTGGAAGCACCAAAGAGCATTGCAGGCAGGAGAGGGTTTTGAGGTGCTCTGAAAATAATATAGCCCTGTGTTCGCTGTATCAAAACTGAGCTAATATGAGCATCTTTGCATTCTTTTCGCTGGATATTTTTCAGTGTTCACAAGTGTTATAGAATCACAGAATCATAGAATCGTTTAGGATGGAAAAGACCTTTAAGATCATCGAGTCCAACCACTGTGTCCTGGATTTTCCTCCTATCATTAATTCCTGCTGACTACCAAGATTCCCAGGTTTGGTCGGTGGGCTGTGGGACATGATTGTGGCAAAGACAGACCCTTCTTCCTGCAAAAGATTGCCTAGTATACTGGAATATATATCTTTCTTAGGTACCATGTCCTTCCAGATGTACCACAGAAGAAAGGAAAGACCAAGTTTCTTTCTGACAACACTGATAGCAGCTCTTGGTGAATGGTTCTGCACATCAGTTTCTTCGCAGCAAGCCTTGCTGGGTGGAGCAGAGGAGGTATAGTAAAGGCCTCCCAGCACTTCAATAAAAGCAGTTTTGTGTGCTCATATGAACTGAAAGAAAGATGCGAGATCCTGTCAGATTTTTATAGAACAGTGCAAGTTCATGCTGCCTTCTGTGCATCTTATTCTTTCTTTCTGGGGGTGTGTTAAAAATACGGAATGAGGAAAATGTTTGCCATATTCTTCTGATTTACTCTGCACTTTTTTGGTAGTCCTCCTGTCCCTGGGCACCTCAAACCTATCTGAAATTGGAGTGATGCACTAATATTAGGAGCCTCCATACTGACAGCTTACCAGCCTGGCCTCATCCTGGTCCAGCTTTGCTAGCTCCTCATAGAGCTGAGCAGTCTGACATAAAACATGGGTCTTGATTTGAAGCCATGTTCTTCTTGCCAACTGGACTCATTTTTGGAAAGAGCACAGTCATTTGGAAGGTCAAATACTGCAACTGTAGCCATATCATGTACATTATTTAAATAAAAAAAAGGTGACAACTCGAAAATAAAACATTACAATATAATATAAACGAGTATCAGGACACTATTTAATGCTATAAATTGGTGGAAAGTGTCAAAACCTAAACTGAACTGCTGGCAGAAGAAAACCGTGAAAGAAGCACAAAATTCAGTTTTATGCTCTACTTATATATAAAAACCTTGCATATAATAGCCAGATTTTCTTTCTACAATGACACATAATTTTTACAAATTATTTCTCTGGTATGATTCATTTTATTTGCTAGAGAAAAAGGTTTTTACTGTACCACTCATCACTAGTTTTTGCTTTTTTCCAATGATACACAAAGTAAATCACAC
Source organism: Buteo buteo (assembly GCF_964188355.1). Classification (NCBI taxonomy): domain Eukaryota; kingdom Metazoa; phylum Chordata; class Aves; order Accipitriformes; family Accipitridae; genus Buteo; species Buteo buteo. The sequence continues at coordinate 46,358,357 of NC_134173.1, forward strand.
ATGGGCTAGCATTAAGAGTATGCTGTTATCAAAACATGAAGTGACTCTGAAGAAATGCAGCTAGTGTGAAACCAGTAGAAAATTTGATAGAATGAGTGCACACAAGAGGACTGAAAGAAATCATGAAGATTTTTCTTACATCTACAAAATTTTCAGATGAAGTTTTCTTTTTCAGAAAGAAGATGCAGATGACAGCAGAGAGTCTATAGATCTTACTGCCTTGGGGCTATTTAATGCACAGCAGTCAGCACCCTACTCCTAATGGAACAAACACTAAGTAAAATTTGCAAAAATACCTAAATAATTTGGAAACTTAAATTTAATTTGAAATAAAATTTTTTCCCCTAAATTTATGGTTTTCGTAGCCTAAAGAGTAATCACATTATATGGGAAAAATTTCCAAAAGCAGAAAATATAAAATTAATTAGATTAAGGCCAGTCAAAAGGTAAATCTAAAAAAAGTGAGCACAGAGAGAGATGCACATGTATTAACTTACACAGGTTCCATCAACTCCTAGCTCCTGTCATTTGAAAATCCATCCTCACTTCTGCTGTGGCATGTACCCACTCTCACCCTGCAAACTGGCACATTTGTAGCATGAACTTTTCTTCTCAGCTGAGAGGCAGTGATTCCAGCTGTCTGTCCCAGTTTTCTGTATTGTAAAATCCTTTCATAACAAAACAAAACTCACACTGGAAAGAATAAAAAGACTAAACAATTTAAACTGCTTGATATTGAGGTCAGATATAGTTCCATCCCAAAACTCGCCAGGGAACAGAACACAAAGCTGCTGTACATAAACCTCCCCAAAGAGCAAGAACTGCATATTAAAGATTTTTATTGGATGATGTTTCAAAGTGTCCCTAGGCATAATATAAGCTTTTATTTTTTTATGTGTTCAGACAGCACAATTGCAAGAGAATGCAGCCATAATATGCCATGTGTCAGTAATTCAAAAAAAGAAAGTTTGTAAAAATTAACAATCAGAAAATAATAAGTAGCTATATGTCAAGAGAGGCATTATGAAAACAAGAAGGAACTCTGCTGCCTGCATATGGCGAATATCACAAAATAACAAGGCAAGAGTCATTATGCTGTTTGAGCAGCTTACACTTTTATGTGCCCCTTAGCCTCTGAGCATCAATGGAGGTAGCACTGTTACCCCCACAAGCTCTTGTTCATTATTGTTTGTATTTAGCACATGTTACAGTGTATTCTTAACTGTTGCAAGCTAGGAATAAAATAGTTGACAACAGCTCAGCTTCTTGCCGACACAAGATATATAGCCCCAGATTAGCCATGATGCATACTCATTACAATTGCTAATCCCTCCTCCAAAAGCCATGATTCAAGATATTATAATAAAACACAGCAGACTCACAGAGACAGAAAGACAATGTCTTCTTCTGTTGTTTTGGGGGTTTTTTTCATTGTTTTTTTGTTTGTTTGTTTGGGTTTTTTTCATGCAACTCATTCTATACAGGCAGAATCTGATTCCAAAGTACTTAAAATTTCAATTTGCCTCCGTACATATGACCTCAAAGAAATATTCCAAACGTGGAGCTACAATTTAGTGCCTTATTTTTTCTTACACTAATCACACCACAGATGCTGCTAGGCTTTTTGGGACTTGTGTTCAGGTTTTGATCAGGGGTACGAAGGTGCATGCAGCAAACACTCTTGTTTGTTTCTTAGAGGAAGGATTCCATAACTGCAAGGTCAAACAGGATCACTGAAGGTTGCCATGGTAACTATATATTGATTCATTAAATATCAGAGTTTGTTCTGAAGCCTGTCCAAAGCCGGATATTGTCCTACCATAATTGTGTTTCTCTGCTCTTAGTCTTTAGTGTTTTGTGCCATGGCTAACTGATTCTGAATGCAAAGAGAACTAAAGCACAGTGATGTCTCAGTTATGCATAGAAAAAAGGAAAAAGGGAGGGGAAGAAAACCCAGAGAAAGAACAAAAATAACTAAATCAGGCTGAAGGGTGCACAATGCACACATCACAGGGGAGAAGAGAAAAAAAGGGGGAAAAAAGCTGTTCTGATGTTGACTATGGTGCACCAAGTCAATAAATTCACTTCAGAATGGCTTAAGCATAAATGTGCTCCTTCCTGATCCGAGCTGAAACCAATGCTGTTATGACATGGTGAATCCATAATCCCAATAGCTGGCTATGGAAAACATGAGACAAATACACGTTCTTTCAAGCTGCTGGAAGCAGAAATGCTTTTGTAAAAAAGCTACAGCCTAGAGGGATAAGTCTATAGAGTCCACGAACAATATAGTATCATCATTCTGACCTCTCTGTTTATGCAGTATTTGAAGAACTGTGGAGTAAGCATTGATTATAGTCAAAGAAGCACCCTGTTAGTATGGACACATCCACAGACATTTCCAATTTTCTGTTTGTCTTCTTAGCTAAGTATGGAAAAAAAATCAACACGTAGTAAGATTTCACAATATAAAAGCAGATTTTGGTTTCTGATTTCATATGGGTGAGATACATAGGCTTCAATATAAAAGATATTAATTTCGTTTATATTTGGTATTTACATTAGTACACTTTTGATTGGAACCAAATCCCTGTCCATCCATGTTATAATAAGAAATGTTGATATCACAATCATTAGCTGTACCAGTTTTATTCAACTATAAGTCAGATTGTTTCTCTGGCAATTGGTAACAGGGAGGTAATTGGAACAAGGAAATAAAACAAGGAATTAAAGTGCATCACTGAGGCTATCATCTCTCTGCAATCTTCTTCTATTCCTTTAACCAGAGGGAGGTCCTCCTTCTCCCTTCTGATCACCAGCCATATTTCCATTTCAAATTCACATTCAGCTTGCTAGTCAAAGAGACCCCTTCCCTGAGGTCTTGTGTTATTCATTCAAAATGAACCAGTGTCTATAACATTGAAAGCATGTAGTATATAGAAAAGGACAAGCGTTATGTTTTTTTTCTGCTTGTTTTCTGATAAGCTTTCAATTCTGCCTTTCATTCTGGAAGTTACTAAATGTCCATCACAGACCAGATAACCAAGCAGAGTCTGCCACCACCTCTGAACTTTGGGGAATCACAAAAATGTCATCTTTTTGCACGGAATAAGCAAATGACCTTCAGAAGGCTGCACCCAAACCAAACTTCACATTCTGTCTCCAGCAGACATGTCACCCAAACAAACCTGATCCTCCAATCAGTCAGGAAAATCAGTCTGCAGACTCCTGCCCATCAGCAGAGCAGGAGAATTCAGTTTTAACAAACATTATGACAAATTTACCCTTGCATTGACAGTACAGATAAATGTATCTCCCCATTCTTCAGTGCAGAGCTTATAAAACTGACATAAAAACTGGGCATTGCAAGTGGTTGACAAACACTGAGCACTGTAATTTTCTGAATCTTGTATAAGAATGGAGAGGTTGCAAAAAAATAGTTAACATAGGAAATATTAAAATTCTGTTATTTAATCATCGTTGCTTCAAAGATGATCCTGGTTATCTGCTAGTGATACTCAACAACTTAGTGATTTGTCTCTTCTTTATAGGTACACAATAGCAGATATAAGCAAAATTTTCATAAATTTTGTTTTACCCTCAAAAGCCTGTGTTGACCTCTATATGATCAGTGAAGCATAGTGTCATGTTACAGAAAAGAAAGTTATGACCAACTGTTACAGCTATGTTTTAATATTATCTACTTCCTCATAAGCCTTTTCATTAAATTTATGGGTTTTTTTTCTCTCTTCTACTGTCATTAGGTTTTCTGGGTCACCTTTTTTTTCTTCTAAAGACTTGTCTGTTCTGGTTTTTACCATTAGTAAAGGGCAATCAAATTACCAGCATCTCTCTGTCTAATTTCCCTGTGAAGTATCTATACTTATATTTGGTATACAAATGCAATATAAAATAATCATGAGTGTTTCCAACAAACCCTCTTCTGAGTTTTTTGGCAGAGGAGTCACATGGTTCTCTGGAAAAGCCAGATACCAGCTTTTTTGCTTATCTCTCATCTCAGCCAGATAAAACTCAACTCTACACCGAAACACATATGCTTTACACTGTTTTATCAGCTCTCAGAAGCTAAGTAGTGTCACTCTTGGTCTGTAAGTAAGTGCAAAATATTAGGAATATTGGGAAAAGTGTTCTACTGGGAATGGGACTCCCTGACAAACACAAGACACTAGATCTGCTGATCTTTAACTGACTTTGTACAACCTTTTAAATATTAGAGATCTAACACTGCTGGGTTTAGGCGTCTGTTTCGTGACTACTTTTAAGTACAGGCAACTGGGCGTTTGCCCTGTATGTTCTGCCCTGTAGTGCAGTGCAAGCATATGTCCTTGAAGAGGTACGGTGGAGTGTCCTGCCTCTCTGCCGTGGAGGAGGAACGCCTGTTCCATGCTGGACCTGCTGAGGGAGGTCTGTGCCTGGCTCTGTACAACCCTCGCTTATCTAGGCTGGTGAAGACTGTGTGAATGTGAACATTACTTGATGGGCAGAAGGAGAGCGTGTGAGCTGTTTGTCCTTCCGTGAGAGCAAGCACTATGAGGACTTGTGTTTGCTTTACTTGCCCTCTGTCCTCCTCACATGAGAGTGACTTGACCTTTTCAAGCACAAAGAGGAACGTGGAGTGAGAACTTCCCTGATTTATCGATGTTGCCACTCAGATGCCTTCCCCTCAGATTTCCTGTGACATCAGGTCTTCAGAGCTGAAAATCCTACAGGGGCTGGGTAGAGTACCCGTGACAGACTTCACCCAAAACCCATCTGCTGAACTCCTCCAGTTAAAATATATCAGACTGAATTTCCAGAAGGCACTGGGTGGGATGATAGCTTGTGAATGGTGTCAGGGTGGCAGAGCTCAGATCATGTCTCCCACATCCCCCCCCAGTCACGGGGGAAGACAGAACATATCTTCCTACCCCAAAAGTGTCCTCCCTGGGGGTGCCTTGTGCGGGTGAGGGTGCTCCAGGGGTGTCTGTGGAGCAGTGGTGATTTGATATACAAACATCAGTAATGGCACATTGACAGAGCACAAGCGCTTCTCCACAGCCCTCAGCGAGACAGGTCCTATGGGACCAGACAGCAACTGAGGGAGTGATTTTAGGATCACAGCTCCACCTGCATGTCCCTGTCAGGCAGATAATTGACATGACTACATTCCTTTGTAAATTAAAGTCTTTGCTTTGCTTGGATGGCTTATCTTTTTTGGTAAATTTCCTTTTCCATTTGAAATAAGACCTTTAAAATTTCTATAGTCTTACAAGAAATATCAGAGAACTGCATAACTGCATTTGTGCAGTGATGAGTGAATATAAAATCTTCTGAGAAAGCCTGAGCACAGACCCTTCTTAATGGTGAAGAGGGAGGAGGGGAAAGATCAGTGATGCAAATGTGAATACCAGCCTATATTAGTGTGCACCAACAGCTTATAATTATTTAAAAACTTGTGAGAAAATGCTAAAGAGGAAAAACAATACACAAGCTTACTCATTTCTGTGTTTGCAAGGATAGATTGTATTAATTTTTTCATGTGTTTGTCAATAGCTGGGCATTTTCTAGGCCTGATGCTGCCATCCTCCTGCCAGCTACTTTTCATGCTTTCTCACTGGAAGAAGTCTTTCAATAACACAGGAAAAATAAGGAATTTGCATTCAAAGGTTAAGGAACTATCTTTGAAAATCTGATTTGAATGTTTCAGCACAGAGGGAACACTGCTGAGGGTGAAGAGCTGAAACTGAGTGATCATTTTATGCAGGAGCTGGGTGGCATGACAAGAAACAGAAGGTATCACTCTCTTCTGAAAAAACGTGCTCTAAAACATCTAGGGAAGAAAAAGAACTACAATTAAGTCTTGCTTAACAACGAGTTGTATTTCTTAAACATCCATTTTTTTTTTACCAGCCTGATCTGTAATATTGATTACAGGGCTGACTTTAAGTCAGCTCTCCCCACAGTCATTCATCATTTTTGTCTTGTATCTTAAACACACTGGTGTATGAAATAGCCTGTATTTTATTACTACTCACAAACACTGTAACTGAAAGGATCAAAGAACATGTATATGTGAGAGAGCGTCCAAATGAGATTTAGGGTTTCCAGTCACTGATCTCAGGGTAGCAGCATTCAGAGTTATGAATGAGAACCATTTCAGCATCATTTTAATGTGGTTTTGATCATTATTTTTTTCCCAGAATACTGACCCAGCAATTGGCATAGATTAAGAAGGGGTCAAAGGACCTTCAGAAAGACTTTTGTCTCAATAGCCCTAATTCCACGATGCAGTGGAAACAACACCTATTCTGGGTGCTAATACAGCCACATAATGTTTAGGAATGATAGATGATGAGTAATGAATGAAGGCTGCAAGTATCAAGAGGTCATTTTAATCACTGTATTTCTCAATCTGTATTTTTTAAAAATATATTTCTGGATTTATCTTTAAACAAAAGATGAAGAAGCAGACCAGTATTCAATGTAAACAGCAATCAAAATGTAAGGCTGTCCCCATAACATCTGAAAATATACCTTCCTGCTCTGGGGCGCCAGACATCTTCCTCAGTACTGTAATTACCATTTATTATCTCACAATGAACCAGCACCAGTCCATTCAAAACAAATATTTTAGACATAAAAATGCTATTTCTATACTTGTATGGCATCCTCAGAAAGAAATATTTTCCACTGTGATCATTTTGACAGCAGCAGGATGAAATTATGAGATAGAATTAGTATCTAATACTGACCATTTGAACAAAAGGAGAAGCTATAAATTCATTCTTACAGGATCAAATAGTTGAGCATGTTTAAAATTTCTGCCATCACCACCAGGAATAATACGTGCTTTGGAAATACTCTGTCACATCACGGCAGTTTTATAGGAGTAAAATTTATTTATCAATGAAGTTTTTTATCAAATTTTATGGAAAAAAAAATTCTCCTACTGCAAAATAATAAATAATCCAAGCTTTAAAAACAATTTCCACAATATTCTCTTCCAACACAATGTTATGGACTTTCACTGAATCACAAATGTACATAGGCAAACACACAGAGCCTCCCAGACTGTTTCTTTAGAGGAATAAAGATAACAAATGAAGGTTATTGCTGTGCTTAATGCAATTTGTTGCTGTTTGAACCTGTAAGTGAATAAAGCCTAGGCTGCAACAGCCAGAAACATTTTGATCTTTCAAATGTGAAGGTCAAAAATATAATTAATCTTTTTAGTTAGGTCCTACTTAAATAAAAAGACTACTTAGCATAGTTCTGAATTAGCTCTTGGTATATATGATAGACTAAGTGCATAAAACTGTGGAAAAATACTGTTTTCTAATTGCAACTTTGAGATGCAAACTGAAGGTGAGGTAATGCAAAGGGCAGAACAAAGAGATGACACTGTATTAAATGAAATAAGGGGTTATTGAAGTGAATAGAGAAATAAGGGGTCTTAAATCTGAAGCTTTACATTTGATTAATTAAACTGCATCCTGAATTTGCTAATTGGATGCTTTCATGATATGTTGTTGTGGGACACTGACAGATGGCATCGCACTCACGGCAATTAATCCTAGTAACACTTTTAAAATAAGGCATAAAAGTATCTTGTTATCCCTATTTCTGCAGTCATTTCTCTGAAAACCTAGGATGGAAATAGCTATGAGCCTCAGTATGAGGAAGACAAAAATTATGAGTATTCAACCAGTTCTAGATAGCATTTAATTGCTTGTTCCTGGGTAATAGCTTTTAAGTAAAGACATTTTCTGACATTTACTGATAGTGTCTACCCTTTAGTTAACACCTTTAGTAAGGATAGAAATACATGCTTAAGTTTACATCTTTTTATTGTATCCTGTACAAGGGAAACATGAAATTTAGATAGCTGATAGGGCAAAGTCACCAAAGAAGAAGCAGGAAAGAGCTCAAATAAATCCATGATAGGCAAACCACATTTCTATTGGTTCTTGTTGGTTTTTTCCTCTCTATTTTTAATATTGCAAGACTGCTTGTGCAGGACCAGGTGTCTTTTTGGACTAACAGTAGTGTAAATGATAAAACATTTGACTGCTACTGTGAGTTTCCAGGGAATTTGCATTTTATGATATACCAAAGCATGAAATGTGTGTTGATCTACCCTGCTGAAAGAATCTAGGTGAGAACTTTGCTAAAACCTTACTGAACTATTCTATGAGAAAGAATTTGCTACTCACTGTGATTTAGGTCACTTAAAAATAAACACCGGGAAAGTCAAGGTTCAGTGTTGTACATGCTGACTTGCCCTTTTTGTCTCACTTGGTAGTTTAAATTAGTGGAAAATCCAGGCGGTTGGCTTCCATCACTTGTAAGTCACATATGAAAACAAATTTACACATTGCCATAGTCAGAAAAAAACCATTTTATTAAGATTACTTTTCACATTTGCTCCCCTTATTTTTTTTTACAGGCAATCAATGGTTATTTCAGTCAAAAGCCATAAAGAATGTTATGGAAATTACTCTCCTTGATCAAAAAGTTTGGTTCTGCCACAGACTTCCTCAAGGCTTGGGCAAACCCAGGAAGTGCTCTGCAAAATAGAGAAAATAATAATAAAAATAACCCTTTCCTTTGTATTTCTTAGCCTGTGATGTAACCCTGCAGCAAGGAGTACTGAGGCAAAGAGTAACTAGGCTGGTTAAGATCTTAGTCCAGGTCTTTAAGAATGCTGGGACACATGTCTTAAAATAAGTGTGTCCAGTATCTAGAATTACCTCAACTCAGTTAATGCCTCTAGAAGTTACTGCAATTGAAATAACAAATCTCTAGGTCAGAGTAGTCTGTGCAACTGAATGAGGAATGCATGTTGACTGATTGCAAAATAGATAGCATAAAAAAAAAATTCATCTTGCTTTTTAAATAGAAGATGTACTTGCAATAGATCAAGAATTCTTAAAATAAAAGGCTGCATTCTTTTCTCTTTGACACTGTTTACAGTCACACTGAAGTCTGATGTTGTGTGAATCCATACATACAAATTGGATTTATGGCACAGATTTAAGAGCACAGATAAATATAGGATGATAGTCATAGGACATAACAGTAACATTGTCTGCCCTCAGAGCATAAAAGAAAAAGAATAAAAAGACATTTTTTTCTTTAGTTTAATAAGGCCCAGAGTCATAAAGTTTCAACATTATTCCAACCACCTAATTTACTGACTAGTGACCAACGCCAAAAGGTCTGAATTATCACTTCTAGAGCAAAGCTGTGAAATAATTCTGTTAGATAGAGAAAGGGGAAGTTCGTTTTTAACCTGACCATGAAAAGCACTGGGCCAAATCTGTATTTTCATTTACACTTCTTTGTTTGAAATGCCAAATACTGTACTTCTTAACATGTAATACTGGATCTCATATGAAATAAGCAGTGTCCTTTAACACTTTTTCTTTCTTATCAATACTGCTTCTTCTAGAGGATGGTAGAATTACAGCAAATCAGCAGGATATTAATCCTTTTTTGATCTCATGCATTGTAAATTCAGGTCATATGTAGGGGTTTGCATTAGAAGTCTCTTATTATCATAGTGATTAGTAATACTTTATAGTCTCCTACATTGTTCCATGTGGTACCTCTGAAAACAACTGCTGTTTTACAACTTTCTATACGTAATCCATATGATAATAATAAATTAACGCATTATGCAAGCAGCTGGGTTAAATTTACCTGAGAATCCTGGAGCCGCAGTATTTGGACATAGAGAAGAAGATATTGCTGACTCTCAAACTGAACTGAGATCTTAACAGTGCTTAATTAATCTTTGCCACTTTTGCTGGTGAATATCTCACCACCACGTTGTGATATAGAAAGTACACATTTCAACAGAAACTTAGAAAGTAAAGTTATCATTATTATTAGAACCAAAGAGTATCCTTCTAAAGCAAAACATTACCAGCAGTTTGCTATTCTGTGCATAGTGAAAGGCCCTTGGACAGTCTTTTTCATAGCCTCAAAATTTCAATTTATTTGTTTGCTTACATGTATTCACTGGTGTGTTTGAGATAGATAGATACCTTATTCCACTAAGTTGGGCTACAATACATTTAGAATTACCTCAGTTCCCCATTTACAACATCTTTATGGACATAGTCACTTTACGGTATCTTATAAAACCTTTGGTGACAAATCAGCAAACACCAACAAATATCTTGATGAAACATACCTCATGCCCCAGAGTCAAATCACTCTCATAATCTGTCTAAACACATTCCACCCCAATGTAGCACATTAACATATCATTTGGTTGTGTTACTTAACAAACCAAACCAAATATCTTCTGAATCACAGCAAATACTTTAAATTTCCATTATTCCAGCCATCATTGCTAAAGCAAAGAGCTAGATTTTTCAGGAGCATGGATTTTTATTGACACCAATACAGTTACTAAAACCATTTAGACTGTTAGTATCATTCATATTGATATTACTAGCCACTTGTCAATGGAAAGAATAAACTATATTTCTCCCACCCAGCCACCAAGGGGCGGGGGGGGGGGAGTAAGCCAGCAAAAGTAAGGCTATCCAGTTTAAGATTGAGAAAGTTGATCTAACCTAATATTTCATGGATAATCAAAGCTGCAGAACAGGAAAAGCAGCTCTTTACATGCAGTCTCTAAATGAAAGCAGTAAATATTTGTGACATTATACAAAATCTTTCAGTGAAAGATCACTAGTAGAAATAAAAAGTATTTCATATCACTGTAGTAAATTACAAAATATCAAGTCAAATTAAGTGTAACTGGGTTGGAGGTATAACTTTATCTGTGGTCACATTATATTGAAACCTTTTAATAGTTTACCTGGCCAGGCAGTTAAAAGGGATTTTTTTAAACTAAGTGGTGAGACATTATATGAGATGAGGACTCGTGATGCAGTCCTTTCAGGAGGCCTCTGAACACTGAAAAATTTTGTTCTGTATAAAAATGGAATATAATCAATATAAAAGACTAGAAATATGTCCTGGAAGAAGAATTAGGATTGCATAGATGTGAAGATCTATAAGGTTTCCCTCATTAAGGAAAATGTTGGCGGCCTTATCATATAGGAGATTGTGAAATACCTGAAAATACAGTAGCTGTTACCAAACACAATATGAGGAAAGCCCTGCTTTGGTTACTAACTATTCAGCAAGCTGGGAAGGTGTATGCAACAACAAATTACACAAGTGGAACATATGAAACAGTTGTGTGCAAAACTGGAGGAAAATACTTTGCCCCCCGACCAAGATGAGCTTGAAAGAAATTTTCTATAAACATTTAAAATCTTTTTTCTGCACATTCCCTTAAAGTTTTCCTTTGTTAAGTGCACCTATTATCATCTATACATCCCTGGTAGTTTTTTGTCATTGTACATTAATTTGCACTGGTACCATTTGATCCCATAATGATATATCTTTATGCAGTAGGTGTTTGTTTGGTTGTGAAGAGTAGCAGACGTGAGACACATCACTGACTTTCACTCCCTACAGAATTCATTGAAGCTGCATGAAGCTGCACAAATCCAAACAACATCTTAATGGAGTGGAAATTACATTGTGCTTCCCAGGAATCCTAACCTGAGGCAAGCAAGGCCTTCAAATCAGGGAACTTACTTTTCATTTTCCTGTCAAGGGAAGAAACAGAGATGTGAGTGGAGAATTTGCGTGGTACTGCTCTAGAATTTTTCATAGCAGTGGAGTGGGAAAATGTAGGTTCTGTTGATCCAACAGCCAAATTCCAGAAAAGGTAAATGTAACAGACCTTTCCCACTAGTTATTAGTGACACTTGGTATTAGTTATGTATCAATTACAGGATGTTTGCATCTCTAACCCAAGACATCATGAGAATTTACTCATATTAAGGAAAATAGTTATTCGAGTTTTGAACAAATAAGCTGAATCCTATATTTATAAATATCAGTGCCTCAACTTTGTACATAACCAGCATCATTTCAGAAGCAGTACAACATAGGCCTTCAGTGAAAAATATGTGTCCTGATGATTTGATGATACAAAAGTTTGGCATGCTGACACCTGAAAATAATAGCAGTGGTTAATTTTTAACATAGGACCCCAAGATTTTCAGTGTAATCAAGCTTACATCTCTCATCACATTTTATTTCCTAAGCACATAAATTGTTGATAGAAAAAGATAAATGATAGCTTGACCAGATAATCAGGATTTATGGGGTCTAGCAAACCTACAGACAGAACTGTTGCCTGTACTCTTGGATACGTCCAAGGTTTTGGAAGCACTTGTTTTACCATTGCATTCATATCTCTCGAAGACTTTACGGCACACTGTATAAAGATGGTCCCCTGAGGGTTTGGAGGATTAGTACCTTCAGGAGGGACTGCTTATGCATGCTATATGAGAAGTTATTGTGTAAAATACAACCACCACAGGGAATGCCATCAGTGAGTTACTGAGCCCTGCTCTTTTTTTTTTTCCGTATGTTCTCATAAATCTTCCGTTTTTTTGAGTGCAGTAGCGTAAAGAAAGGGTAAAAAGGATGGACAGTTCAGCATTGCCCAGGGCCTGGGCTGCTCAGCTGGCAGAGGGATCTGGGGCTGCTGCAGGGGTGCAGAGCTGAGGCCACCCACTCCCGGGGGGCACCCAGGAGATGCTGTTTGACAGAGGAACCTACTGCTCGGTCCCCATCAGCAGCCATGGGATGCTGATCGGAGGTAGGCATCTTACACTGAGCTTGAGAGGGCACTGAGCTGCCATAGAAAGGTGCCTCGTCTCCCTCTTCCCATTGACTCTTTGGAAGTGAATTACTTATATGGGCCAGGTTTTAGATGTTATTTTGTCTAAATAGGCAGTCCATAATGCTTTATTGGCTATTGACTGTTCACTATCCTCAAACAAAGATTTAGTTCCACTGCGTATGGCACCCAGGAAGTGCCTCACACCCCATAAAACATAACCCAATGCTGGGGGGTGGCCTGGTGTGTGCACCAGGGTTGTATTTTGCTAGACTGTCTAGCTTTCTACTGAGAAAAGATAATCAATTAAGGTCCTGGGGCTATCCCAAGTGTTACAGAGAATCCTGATTAATGAGCAGCTTACTAAAAAATAGACTCTTACTGAGGAGCTGTCAAGCCCTGAAGAATTGTGCCGGCACTCCCTAGCTGTGCCCTCCACACCTCAGTGAGCCCAAATTGTTCAATTACTCTTGTAGCTCTTTGGAGGCATGGGAGGTTTTTCCATCTTTCACAGTGGATCTGTCAAGATGTTTGGCTGTCAAAAAAAAAGGCTTTCCCTATCCCAAAGTATTAATTTTTTCAGATAAAGTTATATAACAAATGGCCTTCCTTTCCATTTTGGGTCATAGCTGCTGGCTGTGTGTTGAGCACAGACTTTGATAAGGAGCCCACATCCAGAGTCAGGTACAGGTGTCCAGCTAAGCCTACCTGGAACAAGACTGCAATGGAGGAAAAAGTGATTTTTCTCTCTCATTGTTTCTCCAGTCTGGTAGAAGGTGGAAGGACAGCCATTTTCCCCTCACTATAGGTTAACGATGCCAAGCCTGCTTTTGCCTAAATTAGCTGGCAGAACTTCTTTGAGGTAATTATATTGGTGAGGAACAGGTGAGCTCTAATAAAATCCATTGCTTCTAGCATGCCCCTTTGCTAAGGTATAGAGTTGGCTAAAGCCAAAGTATTTCTAAGGCCTAGGAAAATCCTAGTGTCCTTTAGGATATATCTAGGACTCATTGTAGAAGTCATTGCACAGGCTAGAGACAAGTCAGAGCGTTAGGGGACTTTTTTATATCAGCAGCACTCAGCCTTTATGACCATGCAAGTCCTGTGTCAAAAATCTTCCCATAGGCAAGATCCAAAATGTAAAAAGCCGTTCCTTGGATAACGGAGAGGAACTGCTGTGGGATAAAGCTCATCCAGGGATTCACAGTAATGCAACCCTGCCCTGTCCTGCAGTGCAGCATGGAAATGGGAAGGTTAACAAGAGATACTGCTTTGGCCTTCATCTCACAATAGGAGGGGTTGCCTGCTAACGCAGTGAAATGATGTGTGAAGTATATACACTCTAAAATACTCAGATGGCATAGCAACTAATGAGCTTGGATATTGACTACTAGTTTAAAAAAAATTAAAGATGGTGTAGTGCAGCTAGCCCAGGCTATTATAATATTAATTTAAAAATAAATTAAATTCAGGGTTCATTGGATTTTGGTCTTTATTTCAACTGCTGTTACCCTCGTTTAGCCTCCCAACAGGGGTGCTGGCCCAAGACTTCCTTCTAAAATTAATGGTCTATGGCCATAGGCTTCAGAAGATGAAAAATTTGTCTTCCTTTGTAACTGAGCACTCAATTCGACTCTTAGTTGCACTTGTACAATTCAATTTGCATGGGGATAATCAAGAAAAAAGCATCAACAATGCCTTTACAACCTTCAGTCTTTTTGCTTTTAATATACTGCACTGAAATTACTTCAATGTAGGAGAAACAAGAGACCTGTGTAAATATTAACTATTTTGAGGTAGGCAGTAGTCTGAATATTTGGTCTATCTACAGCAGATAGTGCATTTTCCCCCAGATTTTTAAGAACTTCTAAGCTATATGAATGTTTTTATGTACAACTATCTTGTGAAAGCAGCTCAAACCAGTTTCTGTAAGATGATCTTCATAACCACTCAAAGGAATCAATAATTCCAGTGTCTTCTTGCATTTTCAGCATACTTTGTAATAAAGAATCATCTAAGGTCAGGACAAGAGTAAGTCTCAACTTACAAACAGCTCATGGTATTTTCAAAAATCAGTTTAGTAGCAAGGAGTCTTGGTGCTGAAATTGGCTCTTTTCGCTATTCAATATCACCTCTGTCACTGGTGGGCCTAGCCATTTCATACTGAGTTCAGACAGACCATTCAAATATGTAACACAACACTGAAAGATTTTGTTTTTTTCTTTAAAGAGGAGAGAGAAAACAAAAAAGAGTGAAAATACACATGCAATATACTCATGATACTACATTTGAAGAAAAATAATGCAATCACATTAAATTTGTCAGAGGCATCAAGATTAGCACATCTATGATAACAGTAGTAAAAAATGCTCCTTATCCTGATACAAAACATATGTTTTCTGTTTCATTCTACAACTTTTGGATGAAAATAATGGTTTCAGGAAGCCTCTGAATTTAATCTTAATTGACTTTTAGCTGTCTGCTTCTCCTCTCCTGTTGTCTTTTTTTGGTTAGGTAATCAAATTTGAAACCAAACCAGATAGTTTATTTGGAACCCGTATTGACTCTGAACACACAGGGAGGAAAAAAACCCAACACATAGTGAGTCAGTGCTTTCTCATGTAGAATAGAATAATCCTAAAAATACTGTTTCATTACAGGAAACTAAATTATTTTGAAGCTACCACCCACAATTAAATTAGAAAGTTCAACAAGGTTAGGAGAGTGGAAAACAAAGAGGCCACGTACGCTTTTCACTGTCTGCATTTTCCATCGGGCCATAACAATTATGCAGCCCTGTGAGCACAGTTAATATAACCTCTGCTCAGACACTATACTCCGTGGCTATGGACTGCAATTGCTCTATAATAAAACATTAGGTCCAACACTTGATATTAGAAAGCAATAAATGTATCAGCGCATTTGAGGTTTCTTTCCCTTCATAAAGCTACCTTTCTTTAAAGGATTATCCTGACAGACAACATGCTCGTCTTTTTAAAGAAGCAGTATAATTAGCTTCCTCCCACTCCACTGCTACTTGTTTCTCTTATCTCTGGGTTGATCTGAGAAAGAAGAGCGGTGGAAATATTGGCTCCAAGTTAGCACAATGGCAGCAGAGGCAAAGCTGCTGCCTTGATTTAGTGGGTCAGGAGGGTCCCTGCGGATGCAGGAACCCCAGGCACGTAGCCCTGTTGCTAGGGAACTGTATCGATCCTTTCCAGCATCTTCACTGACACCCTCTCTGCTTCACTGTGATTGAACACCATCCTTTACAGGAGTAGGAGAGTTAGAAGCTTTGGCTTGGCTTTAATATTTATGAAGTAAACGTTTTAACCATTGAAGCTTTAAATGTCTAATGCTGTTTTCTTTTTCCAGAGCAGTAACTTACCTTTGGGAATATCTTGATCACTCTAGTAGGGCAAATAAATTACTTCACGTTGGAGGCAGATAGCTTATTTTCTCTGAGCTAAATGCAACAGTGGGAGGTTTAACATGCACACAAAAATAATTAAAGTCTATTTTTCCTCATTCACTTTAATTCTCTTATTATTTCAAGATAATTTACACTTAAAATACATCACGTTACAGGTTTAACTGAAAATCATCAAAATCAGGTTGAAAGGTAGAAAGAACATTTTGAATATTTTTATATAGGCTAAAAAATTAAGGCATATGTATAAAAATGTAGCGTATACATACAGAGAGTGCTATTACACAGAAAGTGTTCGTATAGCCCAGCAGCAGCGGGAAATGCCCACTACCCTTACCTGAGGGGATGGGGATTGAAGGTCATGTACCTTTAGCTGGCTAATTTGGAGGTTCGTCTCTGTGCATATACAACGGGAGGTTTTTAACATCAAGCTTTTTAAGAAGGTTCCACAATGGGCCTCCTCAGGCGGTACTGCAGCCCCCACCGCTCCGGCCAGCATCCCCGCCAGCTGACTTGTAGCTTTGTTCCCACACGCCTGGCCCACGTGCAGCCCGGAGGCACCATCCTCAGGACGTCCGTCAGTCCGCCCTGGGGGAAGGGTGGGCCATGCAGATACCCCAGCTGTTGCGGGCAGTGCACAAACATATTGAATCAAACAATATAATTGAAGGAGATAGAGCACCTGAGTCCTGTCCCAACAGATTCCCGGGGAATATGTATTTATAGACAGGTGATGCCAGGAAGCCTCACAGTTTAGAAGGCTTGTGAGATGATACGAAACCAAAATGCGACAATATTAAGCCTGTCCATAACACCTCTCCTACAGTAGCGAGCAGAAGCTGAAGAGCTGATAGTTTTCCAGTTTAAATATGGAAAATTCTCCATTTGAATTTTAAAAGTTGCCATTAGAAGTGAATAAAAACTATATACTTAAATAAACTCCTGTTGATTTTAGTTCTATATAAAAATCACCAATTTAAAATGTATGTGAGATGACTAAGCTCTTGGGATCTTTCTTATAAGTACTCAGTGCTGGCAGAAAATGTCTAGCAGTAGCCTTAGAAATTGAAATAATCACTTTAATCAGACACCAGATGCCTGATACGGACCTGCATGACGGATCCCACAGTGACCCAAGGGAAGTGAATGTAGCATAAGGAGAAGGTACCTCTGTGAGCAGGAACAAATTTATCGGAAGAGCTATAGGGACAGTAGCTCCCTATTAGCATTATCCTGTGTGGCACATAGTCTGGTCAGATGATAGGAAATGTTCCTTTGTGCTGTTTTGCTGTCGTCCTAATTATTGGGAAGGCCACATCTGGCCCTGTATCCAGTCCTGTCTATTAGGAAGCCCACACTGACAGCATCCCCCACTGAAGTCCCTGGACAGTAAGGCAGAAAGTCAGGCTTGTAAGAGATGCAATGGTTCCCTGCAAGGCAGCCACCAGCTCACACCGCTTCAGAACATGCAAAAATTTTTTGTTATTGACATCATGTGGGTGCGCACAATTGGGTATAGCTTATAAACAAAACTCTGTATCTTTAACCTAAGTGATGCTGTGTATCCTATAGTTAACTAAATTTCTCTTATTGAATACAAAATTAATAAACACAAGAGTCAATTTATTTAAAAATTAAAATAAAAATATTCAAACTTGTGCTTTGTAAAAGATGTCAGCAAGTTCTACGTGATCTGCCTTCAGTCTTTCTACAGCCTTTCTTCCTCTCCTAAAATAAATTCTCATTCTTCCCCATTTCAAAGCTAATTTCTCCTACTCACTCCAATATTCAGTGTTACTACATTAGAGACCACGAATTAGGACAATGGCTGTTAACACAGTACTGAAGTTCTTTTTTCTTATGCCCTTATAAATAACAATGTTATATCATTTTCTATGGCATACAACATAATGGTCTTCAAAGAAACTCTTCTAACTAAACAGCTGCTAGCACTCAAACTAGCGTTCTTTCCTAATACAGCACTGACATGGTAATAGCATAATACCTCAGGCCATTAAGTCTATTGAAAGTAAATTATTATCATCAGACACGATAAAACCTAGTTGGATGCATTAACAACCTCACATTCTGTCTTGATAACACTACTAAAATAGCGATTGCTTCTGTTTAGCCTTGCATAATATTTGTTATCTGTTTCTTCTTGAACTGCGTTGGACAATCGTCCTGCCTGAGTCACTGCTCACAAAACCTTTAGGGAAAAGGACAGCAGTGCAATAGTTTGGGTCCTGATCTGAAGTCCGGTGAACTCAATGGAGAGCCTGCTATTAGCTGCAATGTCTTCAGCTCTCTACATGCTATCATCTCGTGTAATTAATAACAGAGATATTAAAGATTCTGCTTCTCCTAAAAGCTGCTGATTTATGCATAAATGTTTTTTATATATATATACGCACATGTATATACACACACGTGCACGCGCATTTGTTTTACTTATTATCCCATAAGTAACATAAATTCCCATGAATCCCCTCTGACAGCTAAAAACTGTTTACCCACTGTTGGTGTTTTTTTTAATTTCTCTAGTGGCTTATTTAGACAAATGTTATAAAAATGGTTGTTAGAAGTATCTGAGAAACAAGTACAAGGTTGAAAGTCTTCCAGTGGGACATGTACCACTTTCATTGCTGAGAATTTTGTCTTTCTTGTTTAACTTGAAGTGGGTATAAGTGAGCAAAGTTACTGCATTTTCTACAAGTGGCTGTAAGATTCCTAGCACTTTTTAATATCTGTTTTCTGAGAAGAACATGCAAGTTATCTGACAGCTAAGTAGTATCATTTACTTGTAGAAACATAAAAGGCCATAGCAAAAAAATAACTTTAGAATTTACTAGATTTTCATCTAAGACTCTGGACCAAGGAACAGCAAACTTGTCTCCGATGTGTCAATGTAGGCACCACTGCACATAGGATAGAGAAGTTAACACCAAATAAGATCACTTTCAGTAGCTGTGAACTCTGTTCCCGGGCACAATCAATTAAGCAAATGGTAACAGTATAGTCTGTGGACTTTTACTCACCAGTAGATTTGACAAGACCCACAACTGCTTGTGGAGGTTGATAAATTCATCTTAGCAAACAAGTCTAGGTCACATTTAGCTCTGACTGCTACAAAAACTTCAGTTGCAGATACCTGCCACCCTGCCAGGGTCACGCACTGTCGGTGTGCCTGTGATAAAATAAAGGCAGTTTCCCACCTCCACTACTGTGTCAGAATTTGCAGCTGTCCCTGTAAGTAAATAGATTCTTTCTTGATCAAAGCAATTAACTGAGCTGTTCTCCACATCCCTGTCTACTACTTTATTCTTATTCAAAGCTGCATGGTTTCACTGGGGATGTTAGTGTCAAATGCATTGCAAAGTGATGATGCTCACTGCTTAGCATTCAGCTCTGAAGCCTCTCAGAGTGGAAGTGTGAAGGTATCTGGCTGCCTGTCAAAAATGCTGGCCTGGATGAATTGCAACTGTCTGGAACCGTACAGTAAATAAGAGCAAAAGCGTCTACCAAGGATTTACAGGCTCTGGGCAAACATGTTCACTCATAGTCATTACATCTGACAACTTGTAGCCCTCAAGTGATCCCTGTGATTTTTAACAAAACTTCAACTTATTTCCTCTCAATGAGTTTAACTATGTTAAATCTTTCTCAGGAAGACTTGGTTTCTTCTTCATGATGATTTTTTCTGTATGCCTTTAGTGGGAGAAGGCGGTGACAACAATCCAGCCTTTCACACGTGGTTTCCCTTGACCAGGTAACTAACCTTTTTTTGTTCCCTTTTATCTCCAAAGTTTTTTTACACTGTAGTGTACTAGCCAGACAGAGGATCAGAAGTAATACAGCCCCTGCAGCTGTGATGCTGGGTAGAAGTTCAAGTTAAGCAGCGTGTGGGTAGAAGGAACAGGACACACATGCCTTAGCCTCTGCTTGGGGCCCTCAGGAGTCAGCACTGGCAGCAAAAACATGATGCTGGTCACGATTTAAATCTCTACTCATCTTTTATCCCATTTTACTCATTTGCAGAGACCTCTGATTTTAAATATTCAGAGTTACCAACCCTTAAGTGTCATTAATGTAATCATGATTTTATCATTTGCCTGCTAGATAGGTTCAACATATTCTTATTAGTTCTTTTGTGTATGGAATGACTTGGGTGTTGCACATCACAAATACACTTGAGGAGCGAGGAATTTAGCATGTGATAGAGGGAACTATTTAAAGGTATTCCTTTATCAATTCATGACTAAGTGCACAGGGAACCTAATAGTATTGCGATATTAAAGACTGAAGACAAACATCTTCTAAGAATGCCCTGTGTGTCCAAACAATCATGGTAAAACCTTCTGCAAGCCATTTAAGATTACATTGATGCCCATTTTCTGACAAACTGGAAGCATCATATACAACTTTGTAAGAGAAAAAGGGGGAAAACTAATTCACATAGAAAGGTCAAAGAGATGTAAATGTGATGTTTTCATGATGGGAAATATCTTCATGGCTGAAAAAGAAATGAGGCAGGTTATTGCAGATATTAATATTAAAAAAGCATGTTGTTAATATTAACACCTGATTTGCCTAATATAGAGTTCATTACTGTGCAATATTTCATCTAAATAGTTTTCTTATTAATGCTCACCCAATACCAAATAACTCCCCAGCACTTGCCTCAGACACCTCTATGAATACTGAGCAAATCTATTATACTTGGTCCTGTTGTAATGAAGCTCCAGTGGATTCATAATGATCAGATACTTAGAAAAAGCTGTGAGCATTGAGAAGACTCTTCTTTCTGCTTGTGTGAGCACAGTGAAATACCAGAGGTACACTAGAGACTTCCTCAAAACTGGACAGATAGTAAGGCTGGGGGAAAAAGATCTACTTTTTCTAGTTGTAAAGAGTCACAATTATGAACATGTGCAAAAATGCTAACTTGAATTCATCTCATTGCTCCAGAGGATTGTACCAGGACTGATTAGGTGTACCAACTATTCAGCCAGCGTTTAACTGAGGACAAGGAAGCCTGTTGACTAACATGCTGGACTGCATCTTTCACCAGGGGACTAGAAAACCTTAACAACTCCCTCCCTCACTTCGCTTTTTCATTTCAAACAATTGCCAATGGAAAAAAAATTAATAAAATTCAAGGGTTCCAATAATTCAGACTCTAAGAAATAAAGCAATCCATGCCTCACCAAGGGAAGACCTGTGTTATGACAAAATGTAATATCTAGACACTGACAGCAGTCTTTAGAAGATGTTATGCTTGACAGAACTTTATGGGAAATGATCACTAGAGATTGATTCAACCATTATGATCAGAGTGTCTGCATTTTAATTAACACATGAGAAAATATGCATACCTAACTTTGTAAGAAAACTGTATTACAGCACCTTTTTCTGAGCACACATCATAGTTGTTAGAAGATCTGTCATTAGAAAACTGTATATTACCTACGCTGAAAAGAAAGGCAGATGGGAACACGCATTTTTTTACTGTGGCATTTTCTAACTTTGGTGCTCAGCTGACTGCACTGCATTCCAAGTATAATATTTTGGGGGAATTTAATTTATTCAATATTTTATAGCAGCAAATCTCAATGTCAGAGTCAGTACCTGAAACCACTTCTATAATGTGACACGCAATATGTCACAGGTGAGAATCTGTGTACTGAGGAATCACCCTAGGCCATTTAGAATGCTGGTCACAGCAAATACTGATGTACAGTAGATGGTAGCCATGGAAACCAGTCAGAGCTTACCTTCAGAATATTTTTTTTAACAAAACTAGATTCCAAAGGGTGATTTTTCTGTTGCTTTGGGGGCACAGTGTGTTATACTATCTAGCAAATTATCCATTAGAGGTTTTTAAAAGCAATTCAATCTTAAAATCCCTTGCAGATGTTGCACAGCGCTCATTTCTGAACACTAAAGACCAGGTGTGTTATTAAAGCATGCTAAAGGCTCCAAACCCTCCCTGGGGAATGCAGCAAATGTGAGGAGCAGAACCAGAGCGCTCTACAGGCTGCACCAAGAGGAGGCAGGTCTGCTGCTGCCAGCTTCTCCTCATTTCCAGCCACTCCTGGGGAGACCAAATGATGGGGTAGGATGTGCAAAGTGAGAGGGAAGACAAGCAGCTAGGAAATGTGTGCAGAGCAGGAGAGAAGGGGTGGAGTCCTGGCTCTTGTAAAGACAAGATGCAAAGTGGGATTTAATGCTTGGAGCCTGGAAATAGGGCAGACAGAAGCTCTTGGTAAATAGGGGCTTTGCTGTGAAACTTGCAATGTAGAAAGTGAAGTTTTTGGGGAGAAAATACTAATTTAGAAGATACCTTTCATAGGAAGCAAAAATACCTTAAAAATCTTTTTGACATAACATTAAAATCAGGTACTGAAAAGCAAAAAGAAGTAGTCCCCAGGCAGGGGATAGCTGGCTGGTTGGTAGGTGTCCCTGGGGAGGCGGGCTGTCCATCTTGAGTTCTCTGACGACAAAGACTTGGCAGTTCCCTCGGCTGCAAAAAGTGAGCTGTGAGATATGACCTAGCATATGTTTGTAGATCAGGTTGAATATAAGCCCCATAGCTGTGGCAAGTGTAGGGATGGAGAGAAGGTGGGAGAAATACCTCCCCTTCCTTTAGCAGGGAGCCTGCTCCTACCTGTACCCCGATCCATGAGGCAGCACACCTCCCTTTTGGCCAGTCTGGTGAGAAGTTCTAAGCCGCCTCTGCAGGTAGCGGAGAAAGCGAGGGAAAGAGTATCAAATGCACAGAAGGAGAAAATCAAATGAAGAAAAAAAGCAGAGCATAAGACATTTTCCACTGCTTTGAAAGGACAACACACCTATCAGGGAATTACAGAGTACACTTAGCTGTGATACGACCTAATGAATGTTTCCCTATTGGCAGTTTCTCCTACTGAGTTATTGTGTTTTTCAAAGTTAAGATGGCAGATGAGGAGTTTGGAAAGGTTGGCTTATCTCCCAGTCACTGGGCACTACACAGATCTGTCTTTATGGCATGGGAAAATCTGAAAACATCCCCACAGTACAGCAATGAACTCACGTGGCATGGTTTGTTTGTAGCTTTACTTAGAGAAGAGTTAGAGATGGAGCTACTACAAAGGCTTGAGAAACTCAGACCTCTGTCTAACCCACTTATTGAACTGAAATCAAGAGTACCCTGAAAAACACAGGGGTTACATAGGACAGACACACAGGTTGACAGTAAAATGAATGCAAGATAGAAGTATTTGTAAGAGTAAAATCAGGTTGCGTAATGCATGCAAAAATACCATTGACTATTTTGGATCCCAAGACCCTGCCAGAGAAATGTGTGGAAAAGCAGTGATGTCTTTTCTAGCCTGTACATTGAGTAGATGGAGATATGAGGCTGTATTACCACTCTCCTATCTGATGTAATGTGGTGAACCCAGTATTTTCTATCCTGCAAAATACAAAAAACAATTACTTGGGCTTTTAGAGTGGAAGTCAGCATGGATAACTCAAGCCAACTTTAACTACTTTGAACGTTACTGATCTGTGACGGCATAGATCTGTTTCAACTGGAGAAAGAGCCTAAGTATTCTGGATTATCAAAAAATTCTTGTGTTTTCTTGAAGCATGGCCCTTGCATAATACAGAATGCTACAGTTTGCTGTGGCCAGTGTGGGCCAGATCTACTTGACTCATACACAAGTGAAAAACACTTTGGAGTTATCAAAAGACTCTTCTACAACTCATATTTGTAATATGAAGGCATTTAACTATTGCATGGAAAGAAGATAAAAAAGTGTGTAATTCCAGTAGATAAGTGAATAATGAAAACTGAATTTAATCACTGAACAGTGATAGACAAACCTCCTCAAGGACTTGATATGCAGTTTTGCAGTTCAGCTGTTGAGGGCACAGCATTTATTAAGAAGAGCTGAAACCAGAGTCTGCCAATAACAGCAAGAAGACATTATATAGAAATAAGATTGATTTCTTCCACTCCTTAAGGTTTCTGCACATTCAAGTTTGCTTATGTTCACTTTGATACAGTTTCCCAGTCCCATTAATTGTGCTTTGGTAAGAGCATGACCTCTGCAACAGGCGTTTCACCTTACTGGACCTCTGTGGGCAAGTTAACAGAAACTAATACCTAAGTGAGGGCCTGAATTCACCCTTGTCACATTTTTCATGACTTTCCATGCCAGAAAAAACCCTTATGAATGCTATATACCTGCCATGTTAGTTAGAAAATAACACCACTAAATAAAAATATTGCTGCCTTGTAATGTACAGGGCATCCACAGTATTAATTTCAATTGACCCTCAATTTCAGCAGTGGGCCAAGCAACATCCTGCAAAGTTTGAGTGAATCTGTAGTTGAAACTGGATCGAGGTCCAAATTTCATAGTACAGTAAACAGCAGTTAACTGCAAAGAGGTGATAGATTACTATGCAGGCTTCCTCATAAACCAAATATAAAGCTGACTTACTACAAGATTATTTCGTAGCAAATTAAGAACCATTTTTTTCCTGTCTGGTTGGCAGTTGTACAATGCTTACATGACAAGTTGGCTGTCTGATCTCAAATTAAATCAGCAGATTTTTGACATTATAACTGTTCTCTCAAGAATTCTAGTGCATGGAGAGGACAGGAAAAGCAAAAGCAACGAATTTCATGAGATTTTCCATCTAGACCCTGAATTATTCCCTAGTAAGATACTTGTTTGCCTCTACTTGAATAAAATGTAAATACAACAGATGCCATCAGGATACCCGAGACAGCCCTGCAGAGACAGTGAAAAAGCAAAAGCTTGAATAGCATTCATATTCCTCAAAGAAACAGCTTACCATTGAATTGCTATGAAAATATGACTCATGATAGCCAAAAGCACAGATGACTAACTTACGGCTCCAAGAAAATGTCCTCTGCTGTTAAATATCAATCAAAAAGTGCAGCATAACCATTAACATTTAAGACCCGCACCACCGGGAAACAGAGAGCCACTTGAATAACTTTGCTTAAAATTTATTGTCACGTTTCAAAATGATAAATGAGAGACTTTCTGAAGTTTTGTTTCATGGAGTTGTTTTGATTGTCTTCTGAAGTGCATGAAATAATGCACTCTAAGACAGAAGATTTCTGAGGCTAAGAAAAAAAAAAGATCTACACTTACGAAAGAGTTTTTTGCCCTGCTCTGTGCAATATGCCGGAATTAAATTCATGAGGCCGTTGAATCCAGAGCAGGAAGAAACATCTCAATGTGTCACTGTGGTCACACTTCGCATGTGCCCGATTTCACCTCTCCCCCATGAATAAGAATTCTTTCCATTGCTCACTGAAAGTGTCTTAAGGGATGGTCCCAACTTCTGACCTTTCCTGTGTTCTTGCTTATTCAACATGACCTTCTTCCTGTTGCGTGCATGACGCAATTGAAATAAAGCTGTAAAATTGTACAGTTTCAATTTTTTGCTATTAATTGGGTGTTACTTTCATAAAGGCACCACCTTTCCTTCTGCATCTCTCCTTTGATAAACATATTTAATGCAGAGAGCTTTTCATGACTTGCCATGGCAAATGTTAATCACATTTATTGAGAAATTACAGAAAGAGAGCAATTATTCACAAACAGTGTAAATTAAGTATTATTATATTATTGATTTACAGGGACTCTCAGAATGAAGTGAAGGTTTATAATGAAGGTGCCATTCCTTCTCTTCCTTCCCCTTTTTTCCATTCAAGGAGCTAAGACCAAGAAACCTACTGGGAAATTCAAAACTTACTAAGGAGTAAGCAAGATCTAAAGACCCTATGGCTAGGTGAAAGTACAATAACAAACACTTAAAAAGCCATTATTCAGTAATGAATTTTCAGCTGAACTTGAAAAGGATTCATTTCAAATCCCAAAATAAAACTCAGCACAGGTCCTTCCTTAACATGGAAGTGTGACATTTCTCTTAAAAATGCAATTTAGACTGCATGTTAGATCTATATTTGAGAATTTTAATTGCATTTTAAAGTGCACAGGCCTTTTTATCATGAAGCAGACTCTGATTTCAGAAGATTGGGAAAAGCTGTTATAGGGCGACTGGTGAAATGGCTGAGCAAGGAAGAAGGCTTACCCAGAAGAAAACCGTATGCTCCAATGACTTAAAAACACATTAAAGAGGTTAAGACAACTGTCTTCTTTTGCTCTGGTTTAGCATAGAAATAGGGGTAACCAAATACTAAAGAAAAGGAAACGCCTGTTTTGCTTTTCCAGGAAGAAGTATGTGAATACTGGGAGCTCCAGTGATGATAAAAGCAGATTAAAACCAAAATGAAAATACCACCCACACATATAATAAACCCAGACTGAATAATGCATTGACTCTAAGCATAGCATTTAAAACTAACTTTTTGACGTTTTCTGTCAGATGCAAATAAATAATGTACAAAAATGCCAATTATTCCTTACAAAAATACTAACAGAAATATGTACTTATCCATTTAGCTGGGACCAACCTGTGTACATCCTTTCTCCTCTCTCAACTCTTGGAATTTGTTGCAGACTTCTCAGGTCATTGCATTTTATTCCTTCCCTCCACCCTGAGTTCAACTTTCTCTTTTTTACAAGCTGGAGCAGCACAGTTTATTGCATGTAAAATCAATCAATCAATCTCCTTGGAATTCCCATCATTTCACCCAGATCTTTCTCACAGATTCTCCTGCAGTCTGTTCTATAGCATTTCAGCAAAAGTTACTGTCAAACACCCTATCAGTATGCTCACAACAGGTGACATAAATGAGCATTAGTATTAATTAGCTGATAACATTCAGTTTTCTTGTCAAATAAGCTGTGTTACCTCTCCTGGCAAATCTCTTTTCCTCTTGCATCTCAAGCATTAGATGTAATCCCATCATACTGTCACTGGTGCATTCTGCACAACATCATCAGGACACTGTACATCTAATGGTATGTCTCCATCTTTCTTTGGCAGAGAGAGGTATTTGGTTTTGTGGTTGCTATGGTCTAACTTGTTGGCCTATGAAGTATGCTGCAGATTTCATACAGTCCTGAGTACATGCAACCAGAAATTTCAAACCTTCTTAAGCAAGAAGAAAAGATCCCTATAAACATGCAAATATGTCTGCTATGTCATACTAGTCACCACCACTTTTTGCAGAGTGGTTTATTTGACTCACTTTCATTGTTACAATCCAATTGGGAATAAATAGGCTTTACTCCCAGTTAGAGGATACCACGTAAATAGTGGACAGACTTTATGCATAATTCTCACATTAACATGCGTTATGTGTAGAATTCATGTGCACAAATAAATTGGGGATCAGAAGGAGGAACAATAAATGTGCTGGATGTCAATGGCAGAAACAGTCAAATTCAGTCTTTAAGGAACCTTTTCTAGAATAAATAAAAGACTTATTCAGACCTTCACTGAGTATATTATCTCGGAACCTGAAAAACTAAATTTGAAGCTTTCTAAACATTCTCTTTCTCACTTACCAAACAGTCAGCAACCCCTGGGATACTGGAAAATGTGAGCAACTATATGTAGCGAAAGAGAGAAGAGAGGACTACTCACCTAAGACTACTCCCAGGTCAAGTTAGACTCAGAAAGTGATCATTTTCCCACCGACATGTGTTTTGATCTAGAGAATTCCATGTTAAGAATTCCAGTTTCGATGTGCACCTAACCTGCTATCTAGTCCAAGGTTGTCAGCATCATGAAACCTATCGATCACATTGTTCTTTGCTACAAAATCTGTTCTGTTCTACTCATTGCAGATATTACTCTTGTGACATCATTGCCAATTTGCCCTGGCTGCAGACAACATCATCTTCGGGCTACTACTTATCCCATCCGATTCCATGCATAAAATCACTGCATATAGGAGTCAGACTTTTCAGATGCAGAAAAAAGAAAAAAAAATCTATTTTGCACAATTCTATTTCTTAGAGTATTCTGTGCTTGCTACCATTCTTGATCTATAGGACACAATTTTAAACTTGCCTTTCTTTCATCTAAATCCTAGGGTCTATGATGCTTTGAAATATCAGGATGATTCACTTATTTCAGGGTATGTCTTCCATAATACTTCTATCTATTTTTTAATACAGTGGTAGTAATAATCTATTGTTCATGTACATGTAAACAAATAATAATTGAAAACAAATTATAATTAAAGCAATGAAAAAAAAAAAATGGTGTCCTAATTCATGTATCCAAGACTGGTCAAAGATTTTTTTATCTTCTAGTGATTTCCCAGCCCAGGTTCTAGGCTTGAAGTTTGTGCTCCCTGCTCAGACAAGAATTTGGAGCTTAGGCAACTATAGAGATGAATATATTTATTATCCATGTGGTTTGGTGCAATCCTTGCACACTGTCTTTAGAAGTATCTTAGTAAGCTCTGGCATGTTACGAAATAGTTGCTTTTCTGTATTTCTCAATTCTCCTGATCATCAGTAAATGCAACAGTTTTGTCATGCAAAGATTCCTTTGCCTTTTGGACTTTCTTCTCCTGCCTTAGGGTGTGGTAGAACTTTCTGTTTAGAGCCACAAAGACACATACTGCCCTCTGACATAGTTTGGAAATAAAAGTATGTATTTGTTCTTGTAACTCTAGGCCAT
Organism: Buteo buteo; assembly: GCF_964188355.1. Lineage (NCBI taxonomy): Eukaryota > Metazoa > Chordata > Aves > Accipitriformes > Accipitridae > Buteo > Buteo buteo. The sequence continues at coordinate 46,387,135 of NC_134173.1, forward strand.
AACCCTCTCTGCCACTCAGATGAAGAAGAACAGCCCCCTGGGACAGCTTTCTCGACAACTGTGGCAGCAAGCCATCCATCTCCTCTTCTCAACAACTGTTGCATTTCATCCCACAGAGGTAGGGATGGCAACAGAGAGGCCCCAGAAGCTTTAGGCCCACTGCACCCTGCATTGCTGAACTCGCACACAATTCCCCTCGTATTTCCTTGAAAAGTGTGTCTTGGAGTTAATGTTGTACTGAGCTGCCTGGGGCATGTTGTCCATGTCAGGGCTATTATTTCAGTCTCTGTGGACTCAGGCAAGTGACATCCCATTTGTTATGCTTGATTCACATTTTCAAACATTTCTTTGAAAAATGAAGAGTGGAAATGTGCCTCTTTTTAATGAAAACAGGGATTACTTCTTTAATCATTAATGATAGGCTTATATATTTTAGAGGGAATACACTACTGCAGTCTAATACTGTTATAAATATTCAGTGCCTAGAAATACATGCTCTTCAATTTTCTTTTACTTACCCATTTACAAGAATTTGTAATCAAGTGTCTCTGGAATCTTCCTTCTCATAAGAGTATAATCTGGACCATTTCCAGGTGCGTCAATAATTGAGTCTGTGTAAAGTCCATTGCAGTTGTCTTATTTTGGGGTGGCAAAGATGGGAATAATAATAGTAAGGTGCAGTTATGGAAAGAGTACAACACCCTGATTACAGGAAAAGCATGAAGAATGTTGGCAACTATAGCCATCACTGAGGGAACATTACAGTCACAGCCTTTTAACTCCCGTAAATCTGTCATTACTTACTGCATAGTGGCTAAGGAAGCTTAAGGCAAGTAATGAGGAGGACATACAAAGTAGTAGCATACGGAAGACACTGAAAGCTATGTCTCCATACTAACCTTTGGACCAGTATACTTGCTACAGAAGAAGTGGCAGGAGGACATCTTCAGTGGCCAGCATGGAAACATGACTGCAGGTAGGTTCTAGCTATGGTCTGATTAGGTGCTGTCATTAATATCAGTCATGCTTCCAGGTGTACATTACCCCATTCTGTTGTTGGGTTTGTTATTTCCTGCATAACTACAATTCACTCCTTCCATTTGGTCCAGAACTGTCTCCAAAACTTCTTGTGACTTCTGGCACAAAATCTCAGCTTCTCTGAGAGAAGAGGCAACACAACGCCTGAGGAAGAATCAGGAGCATTCTATCCCCAAAACCACATCATCACTCTCACATTTGGAGTACCACTCAACAAAAATTTGGTGCGGCTAGAAAATTTCTTCCCTCAGTTTCAAGAAGGAACAGCTAAATTGCTGCATGATGAGAGCATAGGGTTATCGTGTAGTTGTGAACTGTGAAACAGACACACTTGTTTCTGTTGTCAGACATGCCCCGGCCAAATGCCAGACATGAGAGGAGCTTGGTCATTAAGACAGTGCAATATCACAGGTAGGTAGGCTGCCTTGTACTGACAAGCATATAACTATCTGCTCTAAAGTTATCACACACTGAAGAAAGCACCCAAAACCAAAAAGGAATCCAAAGTGTTGAACGTGCAGTAAAAGCCAGACTCTGAGAGAAATGACACCTTAAAAGATGAGACAGAATAAAGGCAGAGGAAAGAAGGAATCCATTATTAATAGCTGCCTTTAACAATTGCAAATTGAAATATAGCATGGTTAAATGGCAGAAGAGGAATGGGCAGAATAAAAATAGTAATGAATCAGCAGGTAGACGAATGTTTACAGTAAGGGTGGCTTAGCAGGTATTTGCACAGGGCTTTGGAGGAAGTTTTTCACATTAATCAAATACAAATCCTTGAAAAGGCTTCTCACATTTTAGTACCTCAGTTTCATGCACTTCCTTGAACCTCCCCATTCTGTTCTGTACTTCTGCTTTTTAGATATATGCTGCAAAGTGTGTATCAAAATGCTTAGGTCCATTACTTATTCTACTTATCAAATGACACTTTTCTGAATAAATGCCTTCTTTTGAAAATGTTTATGAGCATTTTTAGCTCCTGGTTTCATTTCAGAGATTGGAAATGAATTTCTAAATCTCTCCTGGAGGTTCCTTATGACAACTGTACACTTTTACAAATAATTGACGCATCTTACCCTGATAAGCACTACATTTCTAAGAACAGTTTATCTAGAAGGTTGAGAAGTTTTTTACCTTGATGCAACATATGCTTTACCAGATGTTTCACTGGGAAGACAACCATGCTGATAAAAACAAATTGTCCTATGAGTGAATCTTTACTGAATTGGTTTGGATTTTAGTTTAACCTTGGGATGGATTGATTCTACCACTCTCTGGTAGTGGGTATCTGGATTTGTTTTTTGTGATTGTGGTTGTAATGAGCTGTGCAAGAAATTGTCCACCCTCTGCCCCTTCAGTTGTCAAGAACAGTAAGTGCTTTAGAATGGTTTATAAAGGCAAAAATGCACACAATGATGTCTTTATGGAGGGGAAGATATATCACAATTGCAATTGTTTTTTAAGCCATCTTATTAGTCTCAGTTCATGTTAATTAGATCCACAGTGAAATTTTCACCGTGGTGGTGAACTGTAGCAAAGAAAGATCATAAAACCTGCAGAGTTATTTCCATTTGCTCAGTACCATTGGACTGTGTTGCAAATGTGACTACATTCTTACTGAAACTCCCAGTTACACATAGTCACTGCAAACATTCCTGGACACAAGTCAAGATTTAGGAGAAAATAATCACGTTAATTTGATTTCTACTTTCAATTTCTCTCTTTTCCTATATCCAGTAGGGACTAGTTGTCTTCTTTTTGAAGTATCTTGCTTTTCATCATATTTTATTGCTCAGTGATTTGTCATTATGAGATCCTTCTCCAATTATACTTTATCATTGCTACTTTTTTGTCCAGCAATTTAACATTTTTCATTCCATTATGCTATTTTCAATATCATTGATAAGCAATTTTTATTTTGATGCCACTGTGGCACTATTTCAGTAAAAAAAGTATTAAGCAGCAGAACATTTGTACTATACTATTATGAAGGGATGGAATAACTGTTATGGAGAATGACTGCTACAAAAAAAACCCCAAACCCTGAAGAGGCCTCCTTTATAATTTGTGGTAGAAATGGAGACAATGGTGTGTGTTTTTTCCCATCTTTTTCACAATCCATATCCACAATCTCCTAATAATATGACTGAAGAAGGGAATTGGACCCTGTTGATGGAAGATAATTTATATGCAGACACACTGGAGTTTTACAAGCCACAGGATGAGAAAGCATTATAGTAGGGTAACCTGTGCAAAAGGGGAGTCATGTGTTTTGAGTACTATTGATTTTTCTTTTTTAAATTTGGTATTGATTGCTCCTGTCCATTGATTACTGAAAGAGTCTATTTTTCACTTTCAGGAGAATCATTTTCATTGCTTTGCTGCCCTTTATTCCTAAGCAAAAGCCCTATAGATGCCACACTTCAGGAATTTGTAGTCAGACATGATCTTTTAATTATTTATGACTTAAATGTCTATCAGCTGAAAACTTACAGCAGGAACTGAGATTAAATTGCTCTGAAACAAGAATCAGATTCTCCAAGTTGTATCCCTCACTAAAGCATGGCATCCAAAGGCAACCTATTGATCTGCACAGATATTGCCTTGTTGTATTAAGAATAATTTGAAGATTATGTGTCCAAAATTCTACAGTCTTTTGCTTTGTTTCTCAGCAGATAGGAAATGTCATCAACCTATTTAAGAAGAAAAAGTAGGGGCTGTTCCTCCATCAGGGTCTGGTTTCTAACTCGCCAGCCAGCAATGCTGGCAACCCACCTTGGTCTTCCCCAAAGGAATAAAACTGCTTTTCTACTCTGCAGAAGAAACAGCCCCAGATCTTCTGCTGCAGAGACACAGTCCCGCAGCTCCCCAGCACCGAGACAGGTATCAAGAACACAATCAAGCTCTTATGGGATTTTGTTCTCCTATGTAGACATCATTATTTGAATTCATTACAAAAGCCAGAAAACAAATATTAACTACTGTTGGAGAATTTATAATTATGGCTAGCTGTGGTGGTTAGATGACCTTCTTATTTTTTTTGTTAGCATTACATTGCTACAGCAAAAATAAATGGCCAGTTAAATCTGTAACGTGTTCATTCTCAAGAGATGCACAAAGGCTAGCCTGATAAAAATGGGGATTGTGGAGTGGGGGGAGTGCTTTCTTCTTCTTTTTAAATTCCCCTCCAAGAATTTTATTGATTTACTTTCAGTCATACAAATTTGCTATTTATTTTCCAGAAGAAGCAAAAGCAAATTTAACATTGCTGATGTCTTTACCACTTCAGAAATGTATTTGAAACATGATAAAAAAACCCTGCTTTTAAGTATGTTTTCTCCAAAGTCAGTAATAGGTCTTAATGGCTCTGAAAGAATATCATAATACAATATCATCAAACCTAATCTACCATAAGAAGAATAGTAATATCAAATGGCCTCTCCTATAGAAATTAATTGTAATTAATTACATAATTTGTTGGAGCATTTGTAATATGTATTTAATGGCACTGCTGTCTGGCATAGCCTTCCAGACAGTTTTCTGAACATGATCTAAGCATAGCCTCAAGCTGATATTATCAAATAACTCACCGTGCTGTGTAAAAAATCCAGATGAAACAAGCAGCTAATGTTTCAGCTTCTAGGGCCTAAGGAAAGCCTGATCCTACCCTAACATTTATCTCTGGCAGCCCCATTTCCTGTGCCTTTATATCTGGAACATGCCATAAATAAGTATTCAGCACTGGCCTCATTGTAGGTAGCACCGAGCAAACAATAGCCCATTACTATATATCACACTCCAATTACTAAAGATCTTGCCATATGTCTAATAGTGTGATATAAACAGTCCATTAGGCTTTCTAATGGTGGTGTTAAATAAAGGGTGAACGAATAGTACCAGAACAGTTAGAAGCCCTTGGGCAGCTTTGCATCTTCCCATGCCACTCCTTTTAATGAGATTATGCTATTGCTTTGGTCGATAGAAACTGTCATTTGAAGGTTTCCAGTTCTCCTGCCCTTTTGTGTTGAACTGACAAGGCAGGTGTATCTAAATCTCTATTTTGTTCTATTTTCTTCAAGAGTGTAAAGTTCTTACCTTTTATTCCCCACTTACATTGCTGCCTCTTCTTAGCAGAAACAATGCATCTCTCCTAATTGGGTGAGGGGTCTTTGGTGCAGACCCTTTCTGGAATCAAATGTAGCCCCTGAATCTCTCAGCATCTTTGAGAGACAACATTAGTCATCCAAATGACCCCTGCATCAGTGTTCTGGCAAGGCGTTGTAAGAGTTTATTCAATAATGGTATAATATTTTTTCCAATTAGAGGAATGTCCATTATTTTTCTTCACTTGCATTAAATATAGCAGAGCCTTTCAAACCAGAATAATTACAACAAAAAGGTCATTAAGACTTGGAAATGTAAGTTCAAAAGACAATATATCAGAAAAGTAAAATAATTGAAGGAGAAGTATTAGGTTAGAATACAATGCTTACAGAACTATAAAACTAAGTTACCTCCAGAAATGCTATAGCATATATTGTGTGTGTTGTACAGAGGAATAGCAGTGAAACACCAGAGAATAACACTGAGTAATGATATCCTGCATCATAGACTGAAACTGTATTAACTACTGAGCTATAGTATAAACATACAAATGTAAATTTGATACAAGCAGTTGTGCAGCCTGATGCAATGCATTAATACTGAAGAGAATAACAACACTGATTTTAAACCTCTGAATCTCACAGAGTGATTATTGTTTAGTTTAGGCTATAATGAACAGTAAAACTATGGATATAGTCTGTTTACTTTTAGAGATGTTAGTATGCCAGGAGAAGACAGCAACTAAGCAGCCATCCCAGCTCTGTGGTGTTGATATATATATAAGAGAACCTGTTAAATTATTGTAAAAATTCAAATTTGGTATCATCCACTAACAAACTCCAGAATGACAGTGTGTGTGTTTCACATATAAAGTACAAGAAAATGTTACATGTAACATTGCACCACTTATGATTTGTTTCAGCAGTTTTTCCTTCTCTGTTAAATCCTGCTGATTTAGTAATCATAAAAATTTGTTAAATAACAAGCCTTCTGTCCATATGTCCTCTATGCAGCTAATGGATATATATGAACCTGCCTAGCATAACACTGTGGGTGTCAGCTAGGGATGACTGTGACAATGGTTTACAATGTGGGGACTCTACAGATGAAGAAATTTTCCAAATCATTTTACAATTATCATGGAAAAAGCTTCAGAATAACGTCAACCAAAGACTATGTGATACCTTCTTTATACATTTTAATGATCAGTACAAGCAGGGTTTCACCAGGAGGACTTGGGTCCTTAGAGGAACATTTTTCTTATATTCTTCACCTTTACTTGAGGCTCTAAACAGAAAGGATTTCCTCTTCATTTGTGATGAGTGTACTACTTGTGTCCCAAAACCCCACGTAATTTCTGTGAGCAAGTATATGAAAGATGGTTTCAAAAGTACTGCTGCTGTACAGAAGTCCTGGGGAGCCAAGCTTATCTAGACTGAAATATGGGAACATATGGCAGACTTTAACTACCACCCTCTTGGGAGCAATGACACTGCAGCAAAGTCAGCAGTGGTTTTCAAGAGAGTTATCCAAGCCTCTCATGAGGAGGTTTCGATCACAGTTCACATGGGTATCCCAGTCAATTGTGCAAGTCCAAGCACTAAAAGCAAAGGGCAGCATGCCAGAAAGCAGCAGAAAGAGGAATTTCTGAACCGTCATTGGTCTGTACAGTTTGGTAGGGCTTTCCCTAAACACTCAAGTGAAGTGCAATCATGAGTAAAAAGAGGCACCTTAGCCCATCATTGAACCGTGACACAGCCTCAAACAGAAGACAGTTTTTAAACAAATGGGTGGTGCTCCAGAGCTTCCTGGTGAGGGAAGGTGATCTCTTGGAAGCCCTTGTGGGCCACAGTTACACACATGGGAGCAGAAATTGTAATTTCCTCCAGTCTATCAGCTGTTAGTTCTCAATGTGTAGAAGCTCTCTCTACTCTGAGCTGTAAGAAAAGAGCAGCTAAAAATCTGAAAAAGACAACCTGCAAAGTGTTCACAGAAGTCCCAGAATCAGAAGAAAAGTTCTGTCCCTTAAATAAGATGAGGCTTGATGTCATTTGGTGGTAAGAAAAAAGCAAGAGCTCTGGGAAATAAGACTGTGCACCCAGTCGGAAGCCACATCCAGGGATGTCAGAAATTTCTGATGGAGCTGAGAGGCAACCTATGTATTAAGCTCCCCAGAAATACGTTACGTGTGGTTTAGACTGACCTCACTTTAGATATCTAAACTGTAGATTTCTACCTCTGACCTCATTGCCAGAGGTTCTCCTTGTAATTAACAGTATGAAATAGGTATATAGGTAGTTTGAGGGCATGTTTCATCTTAGCTGCTCTAGCCTGAGATGAATCTTGTTTTACAAGTGCATATTTCTTTTCACTCATTAAAAATTAATCTTAGGTCACTAGTTCAGACACAAAGGCAGGTCTACATTTTAGACAGTCACATCAGATCAGATGTGCAGCTGGAAATGTCAATGTCCCAAACCACAAAGTTCTTAGACCAGGGAATCTGAAAAACATCTAGTTCATGGGGGAAAAAGGAAAGTAGAAGAACTTGTGTCCTGCTGGATTTCAGCTAGGAGCTAAAAATCATCAGCCACTTAGTGTGCTCTGAGAAAGCCGACAGATTTTGAATTTTTGTTAATATCACTTCATGCAAAATCAAATAATGATTAAACCAGGGTGTGAGGCAGCTGTTATGCTGTATTACCCCAGCATATCACTTAGATGTAAAAGAGATGGTAAATCACAAAGCATTGACTGGTCTACTTGAACAATCTTCACCACCTCAGATATATTGAAAGAAAGCCAAGTGGTGATGTGAGGCTGCACACTGATGTTAAGAAACAGTTAGTAAATACTCTCTCTCATGTTCACAGCACAATAGCTAAATAACGGGAGAAAAACTGTACCAGTTTAAACTTCCCATGAATTATAATTTTCAATGCACCTGAGGATGAAAAGAAATGCTTCCTGATTGTCCCAGTTCCACAAAAGCCTTTTAGTTTCACTAAATTATTAAGGACTTTTCAGAGTTAATATATGGCCTGGCCCTCATCTAAGACATGTGAATTAAAGACATGTGCTCAGGTAATTATCTTTAATTCCACAGAACAAAGAAGAAATATTTGCTGGGAGGGTAAATATTTGGTTGGAGGGTAAATATTTGTTTAAAACAGCAGCTGCATAACCAAAGAGGACTTGGAAGGGCAATCTGGGTCACCACATCCAGTCCCATTCTAAAATATTTTTCTGAATTTACAAATCTCCATTTAAAGAAAAGATTTTTTTTTTATCCTAACTTCTGATTGAAAGTCTATTGCAGAACCATCACTGCACCTTTAAACCAAAGACTGGATATTTTTTTGGTCCTAATTCCAACAGGCACTTCTGCAGTTTATTTACAGCTAGGCTAATTGAAAAGAATGCTACCTTTTTATAATCTCTGCCTATCTTACTTTCCATATCAGTTCTTCTGCTGAGCAATAGAACTGTTTTCAGCTTACTCATATCTCACGGTGAACCTTTTACTCCACTGTGGCCTCCTCTTCAGGATGCTTCTTTGTACGCCATTGTTTCTTTGGTTTAAAGAGAATACATATAATAAAAAAAAAACACTTTTTTTTTTTTCTTTCTCATCAACACTAGCTTTATCTAAAGAAACAGGTGTGGAAAGTTGCTTCAAAGGGGGAATTAAAATCCCCTTGGCCTTTTCATCACACTAAACATGCATCTCTAATCCTGATAATACTTCTTTTGAAACCAGCATAGCCATGCTTGCACTTAAACCTGAGTACATGCATAAGTCTTTGCAGCATCAGCTCTGAGGTAGCAATTTAACCAGCAACTTGTTGGATAGTTTAAGCCATGAAATTTTCATCTCTGAATAAAACTAACAGCATGGCTTTATAAGTATCCTATGGAATAAAAAGTTTGATCATGGACTCTAGCATTGTTAACCAGTGTCCTTACTATCTGTCTCAGAAATAAAATCAGCTTTATGGGTCTCCACCGTCACTGACAGATGAAGCCTACTTATTTCAGTTCCTGTAACATTTCTACAAGATCATCCCACACTGTAATCATATGGAACAGCTTTTATCACTAACGCACATTGATGAAGGAAAAAAATGGGCATACTAAAGAAGAGCAAGACAGACTGATACAAGGTAGATGCTATTGCTGGTTATTCCCTCAGTATTGTTTATAAAAAATTTACAGTAATCTTGTGATATCTCATTTAAAGCAAGTAACCTTAAGGTTTTTCATACTAAACTAAGCATCTGTTGGTTTGGGATTTCCCTCTGAAACAAATAAGTAACTCAAGGTCTTAGACATTAAACACATCCAAAGACCAAAACTGACAACACTGCTTTCAAATTATTCAGAGAGGAGTAATTTGAGAAAGTGAAAATGTGCAGTCCATTTTTTAATCCTACATGTTCTGGTTAGTCTAGGGGTATATTATTTAGTCTGCTTTACTGAACTGAACATCATTGTAAAATAAGTTTATTTCTTTGAAAAAAAACAACACCAAAGGAATATGTTATTACATGCATACTATGAATAATTTTAACTGTTATAATTAATACAGCTATGCTATCTAACTTATCAGAAATGACAACTGCTTGTTCATTGATATTTTACAATCTTCCTTGACTGTGTATTGTTTCCTTTTGAATACCTGGCGTCATACCAGGCAAAATCCCCCTGGCTGTCAGAATTCTGCCAAGAGTTAACTTTCATCTTCTGTCAATACTCAGTCCCATTTAAATAGCTGTATTTTCATTATATTTCCAGAAGCATTTATTGGTCATTATTTGTTGTAGTTCCATTGAAAATTCTGTGGATAACCACTAGGGAAAAGAAATGACACTGTATGAGTTAGATGTGCAATCTCACTTTACAGAGTACCAACCAGCAGACAGCTGAAATGAGTAATTAGGGCTTGAATTGAAAAACTTGAGAGTTTGAGAGGAGAGGGTGTAAAGGTTTAATGTTGCACAGGAGATGGAAGACCGTATTAGAAAAGATTTGTCTGCAGTAGCTCACCAAAGAAATGTGTTAGCATAATGGCGTGAAGGAAAATTGCGAAGAATCAAATGAGTCATAAACACTGATGTTTGAACACAAACAAAAGGAAAATGCCCAATCGGTATCTATCTGCAAAAATATATCATCAGAAGTGATTGTTAACCTTAGTTTTACCTTAAGAGTAAAAGGGCTTTTGCAGTAACAGATGTTTTGCCATTGTCCTGATCAAACTAGGTAAATTCTGGAAAGCAGCTGAACTTAAACATGTGAGCCTGCAGTGAGGTCGGTTCCCAAACCCAGAGAAAATGCCTTCTGCAGGCTGTGCCTGGGCTATAACCAAATCTCCACAAGAAATTAAACTTGCAAACCACACTTAGATAAAATCTGACTAAGTGAAAGAAGCATTCAAAAAATAAACAGACATTTAAAAGCGTGAACTCTGCTCTGACATTTCAGTCTATTCTAGTCAGGACTTGGACTTTACCTCTTGTTTGAAAGACCTTTAGCAAGTTTCACTTGGCCTATGTGAGTTCAAAGAGCGGGGGGAGAACTTTGGCTGAGACACCCACACTGGTCAATATGAGAACTCCTTGCAGGTCTCCTTCACATAAAACATACATGTCCAAAAAATTCTGTGGTTGCTGCTACTGGATATTGCATCCCAAGTTTAATGTTAGCTATCTTCACTATTTCCTACTGTATGATTTACTTCATAAAAGAAACTGTTAAAAGCCTATACTGGGTGGAAGTCCAGCTGGAATTTGTGGGTATAAGAAGCCTCCAGAGAAAAATATGCAAGCAGAAAATACAGAAGCAATTATTTTAGGAGAGGCAAAAGCAGACTCTGAGAGACAAATTTGCTTACTACTTTTCCCTCTTCTAAATAATTCAGCAACTGGGAGATTTCATGTCAGCGATTTCATTATAGGGATGAAATTATTTCACGAAACCCTTTCCTTTCACATTTGACACAGGTTCAGCTCCTCAGAGAGCCTCTTGAATTCTTAAATGGCAATACTATTGCTAATAACCATCAGCCCTCTCGCTTTCTTGCTTACATTTCCCCAGCACATGGAAGAATGAATCCTTTCCTATCTGGTTTACTGCATTTCTGGAGAGAATGGAAAGAGACCTGTACTGTAACTAACTGGGCATAAAGAGCTTTCAGTGGGATTTAGAAGCTGTTAATAACCACAGTCTGTCCCCATAAGATAAAAACAATACCTGGCTTCTTAGAGTTTTCCCTCACTTGGCATCTGTCTGTCTTGCTTATGTTTTGTGGTGGCTGTGGTGCTTTTATTGCATTAGAGGTTAAGATTTCCCAAATGGAAGATGTATTTCTAAGAAAAACTGCTAGCACTGTACAGGTGAGATAAATATTGTCCTTTAATAAATTTGAGAAAGGCAAGCACTTTGACTGAATGTTTTAATCTTTGCACAAAATACTGAAAACTATCTTCCTGAAGATAAGAGGAAATATTAAACCAGCAGGGCAGTTAATGCATTTCCTGGGATTAATATAAAAAAATAAATGAGATAAAACCAGATAAATGGTATTAAAGGCAGGATATGAAAATGCAGGCATAAGAGAACACCTGCAATAGCTAACAACAGGGAAATAAAAGCAAATGCCGGTCTGTAGCACAGCCCATTGGCATTAGCATTCGGAGAGTACATCTTTACTCTGTTGATCTTTTCCAATCTGGCCTTTAAAAGCATAAATATATTTCCCTCTAAAGTCTATTTCTAGATTCTGACACAGTTATATTTCCTCTAAGTGCTGCAGGAGCTGTCTGTCTTTTTCTGTCCGTATTTCTGTATCGCAGTAGCATGTGCACCACTCCCTTCTCAATCCAGCCATGCTCAGGGGTGGGCTCCAGAAAGATGGACATCTCCTCTGCCTCTTTCCTGAGAGGTGGGAGGACAGGCTGTGAAAAGCTACGTGCAAGCACAAAAAGGGGTAAGGTGCTGGAGGACTGGGAACTATTTTCCTTTTCCAATCACGCTGCATTAGGTATCCCACCCCCCATTTAGTAATGCTGGGGATTATGAGATACTAATACCCAAGGAGACCTGTATTACACAGGCTGTGAAGACAAGGGACATAGGCCATTCCCTGTTCTTATTCCCAGTTACCTTCCCTCTGAAATGACCTCTTGCAGATGCTGCCCAATTTCAAAATGCTGCAGTGTGTTCTCCCCAGGCCCCCGGGTCTCCCTGAGGGACCACAGAGACCTGAGACCCCAACCTGGATCTCCCCTCACAGCTCCAATGGAGTTTATGTTTCAAAACTCTTGGGTTTATAGTCTTTGAGAGCTGTAACTATTTACATATTTAAACTGCTGAATCTTTCTTTACAATATTTTAATCCGGTCTGGTGAAAGGGCTTCCTCTAGCTGTGGGAAAAATCCAGTTCAGATTGTTTGAGGGTTTGGGTTTTTTCATTACGTATTTCTTTTTTCAAAGAAAATTCACTGTGAAACGTGGGGTTTACTAAGGGAAGACATTATATCATAATATGTGAACTCCTAATGGAAAAAAAAAAATCTTTTGTAAATAATGTCACTGCCTCTCTAGATATCTTAGAAATTCAATATTTTCTTGAATGAGTAACCTGCCAGTGTTAATGATGCTTGACTGTGACTCAGTGCTTTAATCATGATCAGTCATTATCCTCTTCCTATTGTCTCATTCTCTCACTGGTAATTAATGCCTTAAATGATGCATCCACTGGAATATAGAAAAAAACCTCTGGTTGACCACTTAAGCTTTTTTAGCTTTTTGAGCTTTTTCAGATTCTTTCCCAGAACTCACTTCTGACAAGTATCTTTCTTCCAACTAATTGATAGTTTTTATACTTTTTTCCTCCCTTTCTCTCCTTCTCATACACAAACACATATGCACGTGCACATATGCATAAAACCATTTTTTCCCAGGAAGTAAGAAAAGGGAATGGAAAAGGCAACATATCAAGTCCAGTTTTCATGAGGAAAATAATCTTCTTTAATCCCAGTTCTAATCCTCTATCAAGCAATACTAGATGGTTCCAGGTATAATGAGTAATAATGGTTTTACTTTCCCCTTTACTGGCATTGCACACGCCACAGTATCTTTTAGAAGACTGAGTCCATCACCAGTAAAAGCTACACATTGCCATATTTGTGTGCATGAATTCAGAAAGTGAAAAACTTCTGCCAACAAATTATAGTCAGAAAAACATTACTTGATGTCAAAATGTTGGTAAATAGAGGATGAAATCATGTCTAGTATTGGTTTCTTGGAGGCACTTTGTCCCTCATGAATTGCAAAAGCCTGAGCTTTCATGGAACAGGAGAAATTAGATTTTTTTGATCTCTTAACATACAAAATTTATTGCTTTCCCCATAATGTAAATGAGAGAAAAATTATGCAGTTGTTATTACATGGACAGATGAAATTGCTACTTTAATACCTCCTAGCAATTTCTGCAATCTTTGGAATTCTTCTGATATCCTGTTGTATGAGATATATATGGGTCACTTCAGAAAGAGTAAATCTAAGCTCTAAGAGCTACACTTACTAATTAGATTTTCAATAAATAATTTAGCAAGCCTGTTTCAGATGAGAGGTTTCATTAAATACTTGAAAATATTTAACAATTTTTCTTCTTTTCACATCTGACACAGGTTCATCTCCCCAAAGATGTCTCTAGGTTTTTAAATACAATAGTACTGTTATCCTAATGAATGATTTGCAGCTATCCTGCATACATTTGCTTTGGCATTTTGATTATTTTAATTCTTTTTTTTTAGAGATCATTGGTATTCATCCTCTAAAGCAGGAAACCTTAACCTGAGGCTAATCAAGGTCTGTCTTGCCTCTGGAAATTTTTCTGCTCTGGGATTAACAGAAGTTTCATAGAAAATAATTCAAGAAGAATAAAATATTTTACTGTGCTGCCCTGTTTCACAAATTGGATTGACTGTCTTAATTTGAAATCACTTTTGCTTCGCAATTAAGCTGTTGTTGTGTTCAATATTTTTCTTTCTTATCACAAACAAGGCTTCAGTCTGTTAAATCTGCATGGGAATATAACTGAACGTTCCCATTTTGTGGGTGGTGTTTGACGTCATTACTGTGTCTTATTAATGGCTCCATTGTACTTATCTGAATAATTAAATTGTGCTAATGGCTGTAGTATTTTCATAAGCAGCATTATCCTTTTTTTATTATACTGCCAATGAAGGAGAGTAAGATGCCAACCACTAAAATGCAGCTTTTGTGGAATCCAAGGAAATATTTTTAGTATAAATCAATCCAATCAGAGTGAACTACAGAACAAGGCAAAGAGTTTTTCTGGAAGACTTTCAAAACACCATCAATAAAGTGATGCTACAATTGATTACTTATCAGCATGCATTCTAAGGTAAATGACCTATGATTCCATTTAAAAGTTAATGCTGAAAAATCTTCAAATGCTAATAGCAAAGAGCAATACATAAACACTACAAAAAGAACTGAGCAGTCATTTGGGGTCAAAAAAAGACACGCAGATATACCACAAAAATACACACAAAGACCTCTTTCAATACCCCAAAATGTTCATTTCACACCTATTCACAAGGTAAAAGACAATTGCTAGACAAACAGATAGAACAATGAAACTTTGATGGTATAATTCAGGTAATCCACAAGTTAAAACTCTTACAGCAACATAAAGTTTGTTGCTGAATTTAGTTATTGATATATTGTATCGGTTACTGTTTAAACTCTTAAATTTCTCTTTTAATAAATACTTGAGGGCTAAATCATGCCATTAAAGCAATAGCATGCAGTAGGGTTGTTTGCTCAGAGCTAGTTTGTCTCAGAGGCAGCTTATGGCAGGGACTGGTCCACAATAAAAATGGGAAATACATACACATCTGTCCTCCATGAACCTTGACAGTTCTGTAGATGCACACAGATGTCAGACAAACAAATAGTATGAGACAGGCAAACAAACAAATAGACTGTCAACCCTTTTTTGGCCTTTGCAGTGTGGAAAGATACTTTGTTCATGATGTCATGACACTGCTGCCAGCTCAGCCAGACACACACAACGTGGCCAGGATCCTTTAGGAGCCCAAAGCAATTGTCTTAATGGGGCCATTTCTATGAATATCAATAACATGTGTGCATTGCATTTAGACTGGCAGCTGGAGAAAAATTTCTATGCATCATAGAAGGGAAGTACTGAAATACTTTTCCACGTAGAAATAGTGGATGGGAGCAAATAGTGATTTTAAGATCAAGGTTTATGAACAATTTATGGGAAGTGTTATGGAAAGGCATATAATATGGTCACCTCAGAGAACCAGCAACTGGATATCATAACTCAGTTTGCTCCTTCCATTCTTTCTCCCAACTTGTGTGTTTATTTCCAAAGTGGCTTCTGTCTACATGTGCCAAGACAGCTTGATTATGAGGAGGATGTTTATATTCAGAATAGATTCACAGCATCATTTTTTTCCCAAAGGATTATGAAGTAATCTGAAGAACAATGAAAAGCTGCTTTGTTTTTTTGATGCCTTATTAAAAGTTGACTCATAAAAAATGCTACCTCATTCCAGTGTGTTTCGTTTGGATTGCTAAATAACATACACTTGCAAATACGGCTGGTGACTTACCTAAAATCAGAAATTATGTCACTTATGTACAATTTTCCTACATCACTGTAGAAAATATGTGGGGTGGGCACATGGATTTCTCCATTGTCAAAGATATCTATTGTGAAGAGCTGAGTTCACTTCTTACACACACAACACAGATACAATCACCTGTATAACTGTCAGCCAAACTTGGTGGCTAGTAGTTTTTCTGAAACGCATTATCTGTGTTCTGCTAATAGAAATAATAAAAGCTTTAATGTTCATACAGCTTCTAAAGCAGAATGGTGATAAGTATGCAATTTTTAAAAACAGATTAGTCTACTGCACATAATGCTTCTTTTGGCAAGAAAATGAACATATCACTCCTTATAATATAGAGAAAAGAGAAAAAAAATACTGGCATTTAATTTTATGACCAGAATAAAAGTGCATTGCATATTTCATCTTTAAAAATCTAATTTTTTTTCCCGAAGAGGAAAGCTTAACATTGTAGATGTGTAGTTTGTCTGAAACTGTAGTGCTGAACCAAGAATGATGACAGGATATGAGTTCATCTTGAGCAGTGAAAAGAAATAAACTCTTTCAGTTGAAAGACTTCAAAAGAACTGACTGCCCTATCTTAGTTGGGATATTCTGAATCAAAAGCTAGCAGTTTTAGAATGTGCCCAGTTTAAAAACACAGGGACAAATTCCTTGTTGTCAGGTAAGATTTGATGGTAGTGTACCATTTTAGATGGCTAGAAAATCCAGTTCCTTCATTACAAAATAAATCTTTGACATAATATCAACGAACAAGTTTCCAGTTCACCAATACTTCGATCATCCCCTTTAATTTCTTCTTCTGAAGAGTAACATAGGCAAACAGATAAGCTTTGAACCTCATTCAGATCCATGTTGTACCTTGGAATAATTACATGTGTACAGGATCAAATGTCCTTCAGCAATATCAGTCATTGTTTCCATCCTTACTGTGCTGTAACATTGGCCATAGGTATTCAGACATCCTATATCACCTTTAAGGATATAGTAACCACTAGCAAAAAAAAAGTCACCTAACAATGCTAAAGTGTACATTGACGTTGAAATTACAGGATGTTTCTTGCATATTAGATAAATAGTTTTCAATTTGAAAAATACTATTTAACAATTAATTGCTTATTCACATCTGTATCTCTAACCCAGATTACTAAAGGTCATCAAATATTTGCAACAATCATCAATATCTAGCTGACTGAGAAGAAAACTCCAATGATACCATGATTAAACAAAAAATGTTGAGTGTGGTTAATTAACCTTCACAGGATAATTTATTTTGTATGTTTCATGATAGTTTAAATAAATCCTTTGATGCACCTTATAACGTACTTTCTTCTAGCCATAAAATATTACAGTGGTGTTAAGAAACAAGGTGGAGGATCACTTTTTCAGTGATAACTTTGAATTTAAACCTACTCACTACCACAAGCACTTACTATGCCTCCAAATTGTTCTTTATATGTCTGCTTAAACAAAGGCCTCATCCTAATTTGACCTGATTTCTCTTCCTCCCCCTCCCCTACCCCAAGGGTTAGCAGGATGATCTGACATGCATAGGACATTATCATAAAGGATGATGAATAGTTCTAAACACCCACTTCTATAAAAATCAGGACCTATGTGGAGAGGACCTGGATTTGGTGAGCTGATCTACTCTGAGCTCAGTGCCGATTCTGTTGGGCCATGAGCAGACAATGGGAGTCCACCATGAAAAGCCCAAGGCCGCCCTGATGGGTCATTTGAAAGGAAATCCAGAGGAAGACAGTGAAGAAGGCCATACTCGCCATTTCCCAAACAAAATGGTGGTCTGAGCTGAAAGATTTAAATGACTGTGTTTGGGTTTAGATGGCAGAACTGAGAGAAGATATAAAAAGAGCTGCAAAAAGGAAAGGCATAACTTCTTTTTCGTATGCAGTGGGGAAAGAAAAAGCGATGGGCTTGCCCGATAGCAAGGGAAACTTATTGTAAATGTTGAGAAAAACTTTCTACTCATAGGGGTTACTAAGCACTGGAGCAGATTGTCCATACAGGTTACAGAACCTCTACAACTGGCAATTTTCAAGAGCAGGTTAGACAGAATCTGTCTATTTAAGGTGTGGTTCTTCTGGTTTGGGGCAAGGGATAGACTCAGTGACCTCCTGAGGTCAGTCCAGACCTATTTTCTTTGATTTTCTCTGAAGTCAATTCAAATTCATACAGGAAAAGCGACTTGTGTACATGGACTTTCCAATATTATCAGAGCTATATCTTATAGTTACAAATAACCCGTTTGTAAAATATGAAAGGAAGGGGTTTCCATCAGCACTTACTGTTCTCTTATAGCAGTCCTATACTACTATTTACCTAGATGTATTTCTTTTGTTTAACAGCTATATAATGCACCATGTTGATACCTTCTATAGATACCTTCCTAGGCAATTGTTAGACCTCAGAAACATGCGGTAGATGACTACAGAAAGTTACTTAAGAGGTTTCTCCTCTTTCAGTGTGTGTGTATGCTTGTGTCCATGAATATGTATGCACATACAAAGGCACAAGGAGGGATGAAATTGCACATACTGTGGATTTTTGTAACAAACATTTCCTTCCTTCTTGATGTATACAATTATTATTTGTGGGTCACACTCAGAAGTCCAAGTTCAATTTCTAGTCAGGTATGAGACCAGCATATGTCAAAGGGAGTGCTACTCATTTCAAGGATGAATAAAAAAAATCTAATTAGGCCCTCAGGCAATAAAATAGCTTACTGCAGGGACATTTATTATAAAGACCCTATAATCTCCTCCAAAACTTTGTGAAGCAACAGGCAGGGCCTCAGCTTCAAGCAAAGATCCTTCCAGGTGAAATGGTCCCATGTACAAACTATCTTCTGGGCAAGTGTTTGTGACCTAAGGGGAAACACGGGAAAATGCCTTATCTTGCAACCAAGTTCTGGTCTTAAAAGCTTTGTTATGAAAGTCCATGGGCAAAAGGACTAGCAGCACACTGTCTGACCTTGCTTTTTCTGCAACCAAGCTCTCCATCCTCATAGCAAGGGTATCCTGACATTGTAAATGGTTGTCGTTGAGAAGGTTATGCTTCCATCATCAGTTTTCAAAGCTGTCAGTGAAGCTTCATCTAGGAAAGCACATGGGCTTGATTTCTGCATGACTGGGGTTAGATGTCCCTCTGCCACCTCCCTCTTCTCTGCAAGGAAGGCAGAATACATCTCTGCATGGAGGAGGCAACAAGAGTAATAAAGACCTCCTCCATGTGTGAAAGAAATACAAAGGAGCACTTCATGACTAGCTAGAGATCACAGATGAGCTTTTCCCACTGCTGGTTTTTACTTTACAAAGGGCAATCAGACAGTTGCCATCCTGATACAGGTGCATCTAGAACATCTGCTTTAGGCTCCCATAATCCTTGCAAATCCTACCAAAGTTTTCAAAACTGTCTTGCAATGAAAGTTAAAATAAACTTGCTGGTGATTTGTTAGGATTTGTATGAGCCATTTTATGTATAATAGCATTATGCTAAATGTCCTGCAGTTAAGGAATCCTTCCTGTACTGAGTGAGCTGCTGCATACACTTCTCTAATGTCCGTTCCTGCTTAGATTTATGGTGCCTCCTCATTGTCCTTTATTAAATGCTTCCATTAACTTTTCTGTTACATTTTTCCACAGCTTACAGCTCTATAAAATTGAGTTACTAGCTATGCAATTTCATACCATTTGCATTTGTAGAAGTCCTCCTTCAAATAAATGTGTTATCTCTCTACATATTTGGTATATTTAGATGCAAACCTCTGCCTAGTTTTTCAAGATGCACTGACTTTTCATATTTCTCTAGGTCTGGATAAAATAACACTCTGCACCCTCCTATGATAGTATGGGAGCACGGTACAGGGTCAGAAGCAGATCTGACCAGTACCCAGCAGTGAGAATGATTCTTGGAGTCATTAACCCTGCTAAGTCAAGAACTTCCAAAGTTGCTTCTATTTTCTGTTTGTGGACTAGATCCTTAAAAATATTGAATTACAATTATTTGAGAATCTATTTTAAAAGATCTTGCATGCATAGCCTTAGCACAGATTCAAATTTCTGAATTTTCTGTAGTGTCGGGTGCCCAGAATATCACCACATGCAAGGATTTAAGACCTTCTCTTGTCCTTAGTGTTTCCTATTGAACAGTTTAGGCAACTTCCACACCAGCCTATTATTCTCTGTAGATCACATTTCCAAGTCCCTTTTGCTCTATGTAGACAGATTGGGGGCCTCACTTAGGGCTGTAAAAAGTCCCTCTAGGGCTCAAGTTATCAATAAATGGGTAGTTCACAATCAAGCCAAATAAACACACTTCTTCCTTTTGTACTCTGTTGTAGAGCACACTCATGATCCCTTCCTCTTTATTGACCATTGCCCAATTAATGTTACTGTAACCATGGAGAAAATATTTTAATTTCACCTTTCTCTTTGTTAATATTTTCCCCTCTTTTTGATGTTCCTGCTACTCAAATATCTACAGACAGTTCTGCTAAATTGATCAAGCCACTGTTATCTCTTCACTGGTCTATTTATTAAGAGTTATTTCAGATTTTTTTCAGAAGTCATATCCTTCAATTCTTTTGTGTTGCAACATCATACATTCTCTCATACCTCTAATATCCCAGCCCTCCACATTCACTTATAGTTCTTACCTTTTTGGTGTACTTTGTCTCATCTTTTGACTTCCTTTTGTCATTCTGGTAGAAAATCACACACTTGGGTTTTCATTTGGTTAAGATAAAATAATTGTTTCTACCTCTATACCCCAGATATCAAATCTCCATGCTGTTTTATGAAGATTGCTTCTCCTGACAGCATAGCACCAACTGTAGTGTCATGCCTGTATTTCTGGAGTACAGCAACCCTGGACTAATTACGGTAGAGTGTTCACTCCAGGGACATTCCTATTGACTGAAACATTTTAAATATAGACAGCATCCCACTAAGATGTTTTTATCCTCTGTGTTAAACAAGAAATGTTTAACATATAGCCATGTTCTACAGCCATGACTGAAAAAATGTTTTAAAGTCTTTGGAAAAAAAAAAACCTTCCTGAGAAAGATGATCAATATTAGCCTAGTTTACAGATTAGAAAGATGAATTTCCCAAGGCCCCTCAACAAATTGCCAGTTCTGAATTGCTCTCACTGAAAAAAAGAAAACCATAAAAAAACCCAGCAGATCTGTGGTATACCTTAAGAATTATCCAGGTCACTGTGTGAGTGACTACAATGCTTCATAATTTTATGAAGTATTTAATTTATATTTCTTTTTAATCCCCTTCGGTGCTCTTCAGGAAGAAGAGAACCTTGCCCAGTATTACAAAGAAAATTAATGAATCCTGAATCTATCACATAGCCACCAAAAAAACAGTCTGAAGAGTTGTTTGTTTTGGTGTTACTTTTTGGGGAATAAATAGGACTAAAGAATCAAAGAGGTTAGTGCAACCATGTCGCTTCACGTCAGCCAGTGAAACAACACTGAAGGCTTTGAATACAGAGATCTAGGACCATTCTGCTACCATGGAAAAACTGTAGAAAATTCACAAAAAAAAAAGTTAGAAGCAAGGAAAAACCTTAAGCATTTTGAGATTGGAATTGTGTAGTTATGCAGACAAAAATTGATCAAAAGCTACAAAGAGCTTTTTTTCCAGAGACAATTTCTGTTAAAGTCCTTCACTTGTCAAAAAATCTTTGCAAAGGGAAGAAAGAGCTACTGCTATTCTTAAATTCTGTTCTGTGAGTGATATCCACTTATACCATCCTTTGATGGTATAAGAGAAACACAAAGGGGAAAGAATACTGGATATGATAAATAAAGACGTGAAAATACATCCTTGAGACCAACATCCTCAGGATTCAGGTGTTTATTCATGTTGGCCAGTGAGTAGAATAGTCAGATCCATGCCTTATTTTATTCCACATCTAAATCTAACTTCCATACCAGCAACTTAGGCATATTGATCTCTCAATTGATCATACCCAAGCTCAACACATTCTCTGGGACTCACAGGCCTTTAGTTCTGTGCTATTTCACCTATATCTTTTTTGTATCTTTCCAAACAATGGCTCTTGCTGTAAGTAAATAGAATATTTTCCACACCTTGATTACTTTCCTGTGTTCAAATTCAAGACTTATGGATACCTGGTAGAATCTGATTATGAAAATACGTTTGCCGAGTGTCAGAGAGCAATACTCATGACTCCACTTTGTTTATCAGAAGTAGAAGTATCCTGAGACCCTCGGATTAGAGATGCAATAGAAATAAAAATGCAATTACTGTAGAAAGCATTTTCACACAATAGATACTCTCTCTTTTTGGCTTACTTTTACAGTAACTTCATGTTCATAGTTTCTAAATTCTAAAAACTATACCACAAGACTATATAACGAATACTTTTGAATGCATGGACCGATGTTGCACTGGCACTGTGTGCTTTGAGACAAAACATAAGGGAGAAAAAAAGAAAGAAAGAAATCAAATGGAAGCCTGAAGGCAAGATTAGCTCTCCTGATAAAACTTCCATTGATTTTAATGGTAAAGGGGTTTGTCCCAAGTTTGAAGTTGGTTAAAGGGAAATCACAAAGGGAGGGATACAAAGAGCATTGGGGAATGGCCTATGACTCTCTTAGGTATCGGAGTGTCCCAAAACTAGTGTATTTCTGTCTGGTACACTTTCTATCTGCCCAGGATGTGATCTTGTTCAATCTGTGAAGACATTTCTTGCTAATTCTTGTTTATCACATTTTGAGGTTTCTTATGCTCCAGAATTCTAAAGATCTAATTTTGCCACTTGAGCCAGTTTTGTTAACAGGAGGCTGGTTATACTAAGATAGTATCCTGGACCTCTGTTACTGTAAGATATTTTTTTTTTCTTTGAAGGCCTTTGCTGATGGAGGCTGGGAATTATGGATACAATTTTTCTCAAGAGCCTTTTTTGAACAAAGGCTCCATTGCTGAAGCTGTGGAATTAGTGTGGCTCTGAATAGGAAAGACCTTTTACCTGCTTCTTACAAAACTACTTAAGGTAAAAGCGAATTTATGGAAGTAAATATTTTGTGGCATGCTTACACTGAATTGTGTCACATATGAGCGGTTTGGCTTGCTTAAAAAATTCACCATCAAAGGTATTAGCAAATATGATTTAACAGGAATTTATAAAAGCACGGCTTCACAACGTTCGATGGCAGTGTTCACTCTATTAGTTATGAAGTGTACAAAGGAAAATCAAGTTAGAATCAAACTAGAATGATTCATACAGAGACTGAAAACACCAAAGTGTGAGGGTTAAACATACAAAGAAAGATTGAGTTAGATTTGATTTATCATGATTTGTACAAGTATCGGGGTTGCAGAAAGGTAGGGAAGACCCTCCCATTGAGTCACAAGGTTTAGAGAACACCTCCTTGCTTTCTAAACCCCTGTTGGAGCTTAGGTGTGGCTGGATCTACTCCTAGTCCCAGATTTGGTCAATGGTTTATTTCTAAGGGATTATGTGTGTAGCAACAGTCTGAGGTTCATTTACAGTTTGACGTAAATGACAAGTTTTAGTAACACTTAATCACTGATTAATTTAACATTTACAAACTGATTCAATATGTCTAGGTTAATTCATACATGCACACACACAGATACAAAGATATATGTAAACAGAGGTATACCTGTTAAAAAATTCCCGTTGAGTTCAGTGAAATATTGACATTGAATGTCTCAGCATTTCTCAATGGGCAAAGGGTTGAGCCTCAAGATGTGAAGGGTATCAGCCCAGATCCCATTGTCAGCTTTTGGTGATGGGCCTCCAATTTTCACAAACTAGAGAATTTGCAAGCTCTGGGAGGCATCCCACTCAGAGGGAGATGCTGGTCGCAGCCCACTGCAGTCCAGGAGACCTCAAAGGACATCACTTGGAACCGCTGTTTATAGGCTTGGGAGATGGTTGACTTTGATCATTATGATCTCATTCTGGCCATAATTATTGTCAGGTAACCACAGTATTGAGTCATGATCTAAGCAGCAGGAGTCTCGGGTACGCATCCATGTGACAGGAGCGCCAGGTGCAGTTAGGGGGTGCCTAATTGTCCTGACTCACTGTACCATAGCCAGTATAAGAAAGTATTGAGCTGTTCCAACTCATTGTGCAAAACCACAATGTTGGCTGGTCCTGACATCACAATGTGGCCTGGGAGGGGCTGCACCACCACACATTGGAAATTTAGATCCTGCAAATGGGATTGCAAAAGCCCAGTACCAGCCCCTGTGTGGTGAATTTCAGGGTCAGAAATCTGCAGCTCCTTGCACATGTATAACTGAGTGGAGACTTGGATCTGCTTGTATCCCCCATGTGGCTTTCACCTTGCTTACCTGAACTGCAGCAGAGAACAGGGAGGCTAGGAAGACTAGGTAGGGTTACATTGCACCATGGCCAGGAAAAGGTTCTTGTCTGAAATGTTTGAAATAATGTAAAAGAGACATATCCATGCATCTGCAATTACTTTTAAAAGTGTTTTTGAAATAGTAACTCTTATTTAAGTTAGGATTAAAAGTTACCTTTAACAATACAGACAATAAATACTTGCAGAACTGTATTTCCTGAAAAGTTATAGACACTGTCTTTCTTCACAATTTTGCCACTGTGTTGTGGTTTAACCCCAGCCAGCAACTAAGCACCACGCAGCCGCTCACTCACTCCGCCCCCACTCAGTGGGATGGGGGAGAAAATCAGGAAAATAAGTAAAACTCGTGGGTTAAGATAAGAACAGTTTAATAGAACAGAAAAGAAGAAAGTAATAATGATACTGATAACACTAATAAAATGACAACAGTAGTAATAAAAGGATTGAAATGTACAAATGATGCGCAGGGCAATTGCTCACCACCCGCCGACCGACACCCAGCTAGTGCCCGAGTGGCGATTCCCTGCCCCCCCACTTCCCAGTTCCTAAACTAGATGGGACGTCCCATGGTATGGAATACACTGTTGGCCAGTTTGGGTCAGGTGCCCTGGCTGGGCATAAGAAGCTGAAAAATCCTTGACTATAGTCTAAACACTACTGAGCAACAACTGAAAACATCAGTGTTAT
Organism: Buteo buteo; assembly: GCF_964188355.1. NCBI lineage: Eukaryota > Metazoa > Chordata > Aves > Accipitriformes > Accipitridae > Buteo > Buteo buteo. Next base: position 46,412,077 of record NC_134173.1, read on the forward strand.
CAACATTCTTCACATACTGAACTCAAAACATAGCACTGTACCACCTACTAGGAAGACAGTTAACTCTATCCCAGCTGAAACCAGGACACACTGTATTTCTTCTAAAGAGATATCTTTAGAAGTCTGATTGAAAAGCACAAGAAAATCTGGCATACCTATTCTAATGATTAAGAGTTCTACAAGAATAACTGGATTTTGCAAAACCAAAGTATATTAGGGGTACCTGCTGCCTCACACCTTTTGACTTTCCTTTTTCAGGTCAAGTGATAGGTTATGTGGTCAGCTGTGTCTTCCTTTTGTCTTTAGATCTTTTATTTTCCTGGCACATCTGTCTTTCTGTTTCTTTACCTGGGGTTGGACACATTCAGTACTGTGGAACTCTTATCAAGTGTCTGGGAAATAGATGTCTTAATGGATCACTGCCTAGCTGTATATAGCATGACAAAAGCAGGATCTCATATTGGATGGATATCATCTTAAAATGGCTCAGAACATCAGTCACCAAACAGAGTTTAAAGCAGCAAAATTCAGTCTTCCCTAGGAAGAGGATAAACAGAATTGAAAACAGACTTCTAGAACCTTCTCCAAAATTAAATCAAAAAAGGAGGAAAAGAAAAATTGATGTAATCCTGGACTCTAAGCACACAAATGCTTTGACTATAAATCTCTTAATTATTACTATGAAACAATCATAGATGCTAGTCATTTCATCTGAGCTCCTTTCCCTTGAAGTGTACTTCATAAAATATTTTTATGCTATTCCCTGTTGAGCAGACCCATCTTGTCTCTGACTTGCAGTATGCTCACTTGTTCTTAAGCACTCATGGGTAAGCAGTCTCTTTTTCCAAACTTGTTTCTTTCCCTAGGATTCAGTTCAGTTCTGAAGTTCAAATTTCTGGCAGTGTAGGAGTAATTAAAATTCCCCTTGATCAGTGTATTCTAACTTTTTTACAAGCCTCTTTTATCTGTACAAATATGGCTTCAAATGTGTTTTCTCTCCTTAGAGGCCAGTAACAGAACCTAGTAAACATTTTTTTTAGTGCGGTCATAATCCTTTGTCCCAGTTACCCAGCTGCTACAGATCTTTTTTCTTTTCTTTTCTTTTCTTTTCTTTTCTTTTCTTTTCTTTTCTTTTCTTTTCTTTTCTTTTCTTTTCTTTTCTTTTCTTCTCTTCTCTTCTCTTCTCTTCTCTTCTCTTCTCTTCTCTTCTCTTCTCTTTTCTTCTCTTTTCTTCTCTTTTCTTCTCTTTTCTTTTCTCTTTTCTTTTCTCTTTTCTCTTCTTTTCTCTTCTTTTCTTCTTTTCTCTTCTTTTGTTTTCTCTCTTCCTTTCCTTTCCTTTCCTTTCCTTTCCTTTCCTTTCCTTTCCTTTCCTTTCCTTTCCTTTCCTTTCCTTTCCTTTCCTTTCCTTTCCTTTCCTTTCCTTTCCTTTCCTTTCCTTTCCTTTCCTTTCCTTTCCTTTCCTTTCCTTTCTCTTCTTTTCCTTTCTTCTTTTTTTTCCCTGGAAAAGCTATATTTTGATGTAATCTGAGCCCAGTGACCACATTTTTCAGACCAGTCCTGTTTGCCTTAAGGATCCCTGAATTGTTTCAGATTAACGACCAGCACCCCTCCTGCCATTGCCTTGTCTATGGGAATGATCTTCCCAAGCTTTTCAGTGACTCAGTTATGCCTAGATAAGGGTTTCGCCCTGCTTTGTATCAAATCCCCCAAACATCACACAGACCTACCCAACATCTCCTGCAACTGTCTGTATTTGAGAATAAATTTTATGCTATGTAAGACATCTCAGTCCAGAACAAGGGCGAAGCAAGTATTAAGGCAATGTGGAGAAAAGTGAGAAAAGGAACTGAGAAAAAGAAGGAAAAAAGAGAAAGGAAACCTAGTATGCATCTTTTTCTCAGCCAGTTTTGTCTGAATCACCTTTGGTTTTTCCTCTGACCAAAGCACAAACATTCACTCCTTTGGGTTTTACTCACTAGCAAAAGATCTGCACTGCATCTGTCACAGACACATTCACCCAGCCACTCCTCCACAGGACATATTTTAAGGAATAAATAAGTCATCACCTCTAGCTTCTTTGTAATAGGGTCACATGCAGTATTCTGAAAACACGTGAATTTTTTTCGGATGCCTCTTACAGGTAGTAACCAATTGAAAGTGAAAAATGGTATTTGGTAAAAAGATGCTGTTCACACCTATTCTCCTAATTTTTGTCACATTTTCCTTCAAATACTAAATGTTAACTCAAACAGGCCTGAATTAAAAGAAAACATATTAGTTATCAACAGCATCATTAGCACTCTGCATATACATATACATATACATATGTTAAAGCCTTCCATGTTAGAATTTCAGTTGCTGTACCAGAAGAAAATCATATTCTTTTCTGATTAAAAGAAAAAGCTCAAAAAAAACCCCAAAAACCAAGCCTACCAAAACCAGCTTAACATCCGCAAAAACCAGATAAGTATTGTAAGTATGACCACTTTGTAAATGATGAGTTAGCTATGGCAAGCTAACAAGCAAAAAACTATTTCTCTGGTTTTGATAACAATGATTCTGAAGAAAACCACAGAGACATTAAAGTGTCCCAAATTCATATAGCTTGAATTGTATGTCATTAAGAGCTTCATCACTCCAACTGATCTTTAGAACATCTAGCACCATTTTTTGCAGGTGATTTCATAGCATGATGTTATATTCTGTGAAGGTATTCCATGAAGTTATTCACAGAAGGGAATAAGAACTCAGCAATTTTCAAGTGCTATAAGCATAATGGATTAGAGGAAACAATATCTTGTTCATCTCCATAGTAATGCAAAAAATGTAGCTTTCACTCTCCACCTTGAGAGAGTCCAGCAGATTCCAAAGTCCAACATATCTCATTCATTTCCATCTCTTATTCAGTCTGTCTTGCCTACAATTGTAAATTTTCTCTTCCCCTCTTTCTGCCTTATTCCATTTACAGCTGGGCAGGCATAGCCTTCAGTCTGATGCACAGAGCACTCTCCAGAAAGGTGGAGGATGTAATCTGAACCTGCTCAGGCTAAGGAGGGACAGGAAAATGTAGGGAAAGAGGAAAACAGCAGCACCATGACAACAGTCCTTAAAGGAAAGTTATGGGGTACTACCTTTGAAAGAGGGTGCTGGACTTATGACTTGCAGTAGAAAGAAGAGCCTACTAAAGTCTCAAACCCTGGAGAAGGACAAGATACTGTTTACAGGCTTAGCAGAGGAGCTGCCTACCTTGTCAGCAGTCTACCCTAGGTGGCTCCCAGACAAACATGCTACTTCTCTGGATCCTAGGGAACACAGGTCTATGGGGATTTATACCTGGGATAGGCATTGAAAACACCAACAAATACTGAAACACTGCAGGCTGTGGTGATCACATCATGATGTTAAACACCTCCTATCTTTTTCTTTAGGCACTGTTTTACAAAGTTTTATGTACTCCAACTCCCTCTTATTTGCTTCTCTGGAGACATAACATCTGCAGCAATTGTTTTGTGAGCCAAGTCCCAGAGGTGCTGAAGAAGGGTGCCTTGACTGCACTCAGCATAGTGAGGAACCTACTAAATTCCTCTAGATCCACAAAGCAGACATTTTCCCACGTAGTTTTTCCTCATGCCCTAGTCCATAGGTATTTTCAGAAGAGAGTACCAAAGGAAGCATGGCTGTGGCTGCATGCTGGCTTCTCTAGTAGCTCTTTCTTCAGAGTGCACTCATGGGATGCAGAAATACTGGTTTCCTCTCCCATCCTATGCCTATTTCTGTTGTTTGGCTTCATACCTGGGGAAAGGAATTTGCTGTCCATTGAGCCAAAAAGAAAGCAAGAGCCCATAGTGCAGAGGTTGGAAAGCCACCTGGGAGGATCTGGAGGACACCTTACTGTGATGTTGCTTTAACCACTATGCTATTGAATCCCATTCTCTTCTCAGCCTATTGCACATGAAAAGTTTGGTCTGTCTGTGAAGCAGAAGTGAGAGCTAACCATGCAACTGAGAACTGACCATGATCTCGCCTTCCAGGCTTTTTCCCATTTCTGGTGTAAAACCCTTAAATACCTCACAGAGGGGCACTGAGTAGATAGAAAGGCTTCATCAACTGCAGCCTGAGAAATGACCAACTGTTGCTTCTGCGCAACACTGGAGCAATCTGGAATCTGCTGCATCCATTTGTCCTTGGCTAACCAACTGACCGTGTACTCAGGCATAACAGTAAAAATTTCTCCTAAGGTGAGAATGAAAGAATTAAATGCTTTTAATTCCAATTTACTTTGTAGCAAAACAATCGAAAAATAACTGAGTGAATGTTTTTAGTTCACTCTATGAAAAACAATTCCATTGTCCGAGGAGCATTTCCCATACCATCACAAATCACCATTTAACATATAGAAAACAGCTGATGCAAGAATGACTCTAATCTCAGTTACGTTTTCTCTGATAATTATGTTTGCCACACCATTCTTCCTATTTTCTGAGCATTTCTTCCCACATTGTAGAGATCAGACCCCATTTTTCCAGTCAAATCCACGTTAGTACATGTATTTCAGAAAATCATATTGGGACTACTTCCCAAAATCTTGTTATAAAATAATAGAGCTTATATGACAATCACCCAAGAACAAACTGAAGCATTATTCCCAAAGCAGAAGGTAACACCTCTGACTCTGGACTGGTCTTCCACATTGCAAAGGGGGAAAGAAAGTCACTATGTTTCTCTTAAAAAATCACCTCTAGAGCAGAAGATTGTCTTTGACTGTGCATCCCTTTGCAGCTCCAGTGCAGGTGTATGCATCTTAAAATTCTAGAATTCTGAATACACTAAAGAAATATTTAAATAGGAACTAAACAAAACAGATCCACCCATAACTGGGGTGTGGTACACATTGATTATTTTGGGTTGCTGAATTTCTTTTGGGGATCTCTTGAAACCAAAAATTCAATTCCAGGAACCCTTTGTGGGCTATTTTTAGCTTAGACTCGAAGGACAATGTTGGCATAAAGTTTGCCCTTGGCCCTTCCACTCCCAAAGTGTTTTATGGAAAGGGAAGATTAGCCAAATAAACCTTGCCAAATATTCACTGATGCTTAGCAGCATGCTGCAGTCTTTGCAATTCCCCTGCATCCCTTCCAACAAGGCACAATTTTTGTACTCAACAGAGAGCTGTGCTATTCTATCTTAGGACAGGTTGATTAATTTTGCTGAATTGACTCCATAGCCCATGGAAGGCAAACAACAATAAGAAAAGAATGAACAAAAATATTTTCAATAGAGCTGAATGCAGATGGTACATTATCTTGTCTAACTTCTTTATCATATGGACCATTACCCCATTATCCAGTTGTGTCCTATAGAAGTGCACAGTGGGTGTTAATATCATTGTCTTCTCATGGTTATCTGCTATTTACTAAGCCTGTTCTGCAAGATCCAAACCTTGGAGTAAATTTGGACTCAATAATTGTGACGTATAAAATCCAGAAGTGTTAAGTGTACTGCAACTGATGCAAAGCATTTTAACTGTGTACAAATGTACTCATTTTAAACACATTTGAGGTGATTGTATTCATTGGACACACTTCTACTCAAAACCAAAACCTATTTCTGGCCAGATCTTAATGTAGAACGCTTACTGTTGAAATCACTGCTCCATTGAGCAGCCTGCTAAAGATGGCTTCATTTGGGAATTAACATGCCTTAAGAGTTGCAGGGTAGTTCAGACACTGATGTCTACACTTTATAGAGTCCTTACTGAGCCTACTCCTAAGGTGGCAGTAATCAACACAGGCTAAAATAAGTCATGGTAAGCTTTGATGGCAAATTTGAAGTTCTATCATGAGGATAGTTTTTTTATTAAAACAGAGCAGCCAAGCAAACTTCTGACACATGACGAGGATGCATTTCAGTTCCTTAAACCTATATTGCTTTATTCAATAATCTGATGATGCTGTTAGACTTAGTTGTCCTTGCAAGCACAAGCCAGCTCCCACATGCTCTCTGCCTTTCTTCACACTCAATTTCTATCACTCTTCTCCCTCACAGAGAAACAAAATAAGATCTGCAAAGAGGTTACTTAATAGATAAAAGTATTTGTTAACCAATAGCAACTGCTAAGAACAGAATGGCGAAATGAAAAGGAGAACCTTTTGAGGCTGAAGCGGAAGCAATTACAGAGAAAACAAAGCTAAACCTAATGAGACTATTGTAATACTTCCATGGAAATACACTGCCATAATAACAATTTTTAAATGGATCTCTTTGAAATCTCATTTCTGTTCTAGTTCACATTGAGAATTCATTCCTTCAACCCTAACACATTTATAAAATGAAAGGCTATCCAATACTGTGGTAATGGGTATCCTTCATGCCAGTCCTCCAGGATGGATGGATAACATAGACCCTGAAATGAATGGTTATTAGACATTTCCTCAGAAATCTTCATTTATCATGAGAGTTATTCATGAAATATGAATAATTATAGAATAACAGCTATAGTTCTGCTGGTGAAAAGGGGATTCATGTTCCAGAAAAGAAAACATGTATGGGAAAGAAGAGACAGAAGAGGACAAGGGTTTCTTCAAGATTTTGGTCACAAGCCCAAAATCGTTCAAGTGGGATAAAAAAAAAATCTTTACAAAGAGTTTATTGTTTGTGTAGACATGTTCTGTGGCCAATTTAGATTTGTATTTTTCTCATAAGGAGAAAAGGAATAGCTAAGGAATATTGCTTTTAGAAGGTTTGCAAATTGCTTTGTCATATGTTCTTAAGGAGTAAAAGTGGACTCAAAGTAAAGCTCTGTCAGGCAGAATACCCACCAGAGTACAGCTCTAGGCATGGGCATGTTTAAGACACTAGGAAATATAGGGATGTCAATACAGGTTATATGATGGCACAGAGCTTACTTGGAGCTTCTCAGGGGCAAAACCATATGTTTCCACCTCAAGGGTGAGGGCAAAATAGTTTTTATCTGCAATACCAAAAAAGAAATTCTGCAGGAGTGGCATAACTGGGCCCCAGGTACGATCCCTGAGAAGGGTCAGAAAAGTTTCACAAGAAACTTTTGACAGAGGACTGGCCTGAGAGGGCTCAGATAGCTGTTGTGGGGCTACAGAAACTCCAAGGAGTTTTGAGATAAGTGGGAGGTACAAAAGGAAGGAGGCGTCTCCACAATTTTTCATGTGCCTCCTGCCCTCAGGAGCCAACCTGATTTCCCAGGGGGTTCAGGGGCCTCCTCAGGAGGATTTCAGCCTGGCTGGTGGCTGCAGTGATGGGGAAGGTTGGCCCAGAGGCATCTGGTGTTGAGGCAGAGGCAGTGGTGCTGAGCTGGGATGTGAAGACACTCAGAGCACAGACTTCACCCCAAATGCTGCTGCCTGCAAAGGAGCATAATAGAGGAGCAAGGGCAGCCACTGCATTCATTGGCAAACCAGGGACAGCCAGTGCCAAACAGGGAAGACAGAGGCAGTGAGATGCATCCTCTAACTTGGATCTGCTGAGCCTGGCATCCTTATGTTTCATTGCCAACATGTGCTCCAAAAAAATATAGGAACTAGTGTTAAGAAACCTAAAGACCCCAAAACTGATTTTCCTACTGTTTTTTTTAATTACTGTCCTACAGAGAAATCCAGCTCTTGGAAGCCTTTTTGGTTGGACTGAGAAATGCTAGTTCTCCAAAGAGATGCTAGGTGATGATGGAGCTTTACAGGGGGCACCCATGGAGACAGCTAAAGCCAGAAATGTCGACAGGGCTTGTCTCAGGCTACCCCAGCCTTAAAACATTGGTGCCTGCTGCCTGGGGAGCATGAAGCAGGGGAGCTCTACCACGATGCTCACCAAGTGCTAGCTGAAAGGAAAAGTACACCCCCTACTTTAATTTCAGAAATGTAAAGTAAAGAATAAACTATAAGAAAAGCAAATGTCATAACTCACATCTTTATAAAAGGTTGCCTTCCTGACTTTTCCACTCTTTTTAGTGGACAGCCTCAAAATAACAACATTTTGCTAACACTGATATATGTATACTTCTGGCCTTCCAAATGGCTGAATAACTAAAACTGTATGTAAACATGTTTTGTTCAGCACAGGGTGTTTTAAAAGCACTCCACAGATCATCTATAAGACATGGTGTTCTGCAAAACAAAAGGAAGAAAGAAGACTTTAATGGGGGAAGAACCATTTTCTCAAGGCCAAAAATAAGAGGGAAAACAACTGTCGCAGAAACATAAATAGAGTTGCTTTGGATTTGTAAAAGCTCTGAAAAAGCACAATTCAAAGTTCACATGATATTGAGGGAGTGTAAGGGTGCCCAGGGTCAGCCCTGATGAATCTAAAATGGTCAGATCTGTGCTGTAACACACTGAATACTGGCAGTTTTCAAGGGGAAGACTATCCTCAATAAATTATTCACATGTCACTTTCTTTGTATTGGGTCTGGCTGAGATGGAGTTAATACTCCCCACAGCAGCCCTCATAGCACTGTGCTCTGCATCAGTAGCTAGAAAGGTGTTGATAGCACACCAGTGTTTTGGCTACTGCTGAGCAGTGCTGGCACAGTATCAAGGCTGTCTCCCCAACATTTTTGCCCCCCCTCAATGGCAGGCTGGGGCTGGGCAAGATCTTGGAAGGGGACATAACCAGGACAGCTGACCTAAATTAACCAAACAGATATTCCATACCATATGACGTCAGCTCAGATATAAAAGCTAAGTAAAGGGAGACGGAAAGGGGGCATTTTTGTCTTCCGGAGCAACCACTACACGTACTGAAGCCCTGCCTCCCACGAAGTGGCCAGACATCGCCTGCTGATGGGAAGTAGAGAATAACGTCATTTGTTTTCCTTTGCTTTTGCACGTAACCTTTGCTTTCACTTTATTAAACTGTCCTTATCTTGACCCACGAGCCTTTTGTTATATTTTCTCCCCCCTGTCCAGCCGAGGAGGGGGAGTGATAGAGCGGCTTTGGTGGGCACCTGGCGTCCAGCCAGGGTCAACCCACCGCACACTTGATGAAACTTTTAGATACTGGTTATTAAGGCCAGGCAGTCTGTCAAACAGGAGAAGGCAGGTGGCATCTGATTCAAGGATGTCAGCTCTGAGAGAACAGGATCTATGTTGAGGAAAGAGAGTCAAGTTCTACTCAAGAGCTTATAACTGCACGCTCCTGTGATGGCATTGCAGCTGTAGCCAGGGATGGATTAGTGGCTTCAGATGGGAAATCAATGGGGAGAAACCTGAAATTCATTTTGCACACTGCTGTGCTAATGTGCCAAACGTCACTGTCTCCCAGTTGGCTGCCTCAGGGAGAGGCACTTGCGTTTTTCTGTAAATTCCCTGTAGACTGCCAATTTGGAAGATCTTAAGTAAAGCAAACCTGTGTTATTTCACTGAAGCAACTATACAGAATGAAAATTGTCATAAGCTGCAGCACTGTGATAGTGATTCCAATCACAAATTGATAATAAAATTTGAGAGTACAGAACTGTTAAAACAGAGTTTGCTTGAAATTGTAATCTACACACCAGAGCCTGGTGACAGATTATGGAGATCAAGCATCAGAAGAAATTATTTTCAAACTCCCTCTTTTCTGCATGATCTTTGTCATTGTAATTAGTATCGGGGTACAGACCAAACTAGGGGGAACATATTCATATTAGGGAATGGATGTAAATGTAGCAACCACCCTAGAGTCCTCATAGTCTAGACAAGCTAGAAATGGAAGTAGAATCACATCTCCCTGATCAACAGAGCAGTTAAATTACTTGCTTAGGGCTATGTGGGAAGCCTGTGGCAGAAGGCAGGACCTCTTCTCTGAGGTGTCCATTCAGTATGCCATCCAGAACACCCTTCCGTATAGCTAATTGTCAGCTATTTGCTTTTGTACAATTCTACCAAGCCTCAGAAAATGCCCTTTTAGGAAAAAAGATATCTGCAAAAATGGAGGGGAAGAAAAGGTCTGCAAAACAAAAAGTGAAGACGTTTTTCAATGGCAAAAGGTTTTGCCTCACAGGCCAAGGTGAGTTTACCCAGGAGAGTTTCAGAGGATAAAAAATGTGACTGCAAAGAAAGAAAGAATTAATTCCTGACAAATCACTTATGATGGAGGAAAACTGTGAAGCTCATTGATGGTATTTACATTCAGCTAGTGTAATATCCCTGCACTAACCTGTTCAGACCTGTAAAATCCTGGTCTGTTTTCACAAACTCTTAAGGTCAGTGGAAAACTTCCCTTAGTTTTGTCTATAAGGAATGGAGAGAGAGGGGAGTTAAGCATGCTGCGAGTTATGTGGAAGCCGTGTTTGCATGATATAATGGCAAACTTAAGTCCTGGCATGCAAGAATATGATCATTCATATTTAAAGCATGGCAATAAAGGAGGCGGTAGACATATCAGATAGAAGGGCAGGGAGGGGGAAGAAAGAGGAAGGAAGAGGACAGCTTGCAAACCAACGAAATTCAGTATGCAAAATGCATATTTTAGGTACAGGAACAGTATTGACTTCCAAGCCTTGGATCGAAAGCTTTTCTGACATTTTCCCACAAAATAGCTTGCCATCTGAAAATGCCAACTGATTGAAATCAAAAGTGTTTATGGAAACAAGGGGGGGGGGGTTCCATGATTTTCATCATTCCAGGATTTTTATGCTAGAATTTTTATTGCAAAGAAAGAGAAAGAGAGAGCTTCACTGTGGAATAGCTAATAGCCTAGTGATCTTTGCACTCTACCTGCTTACAGGTAGGTAGTGCTATATTCTAAGACAATACCCTCAGTACTAAACTGCTTTACAATGAGCATGTTCTCACTCTGATTTTTTTTTTTCCTTTTAACACACAAAAAAATACTTTGGATGATCTTTTCCTTTTGATTGTGGAAAAGAAAGAATATCTATAAAATATTCACAAGTATAAAAAAAATGTGCTTTCTTCAGTGGACCATATCTAGCATTTAGGTCATTTGCCTATCATGTTAACTGAGTTGTCACTATGCATTAAGAACCGGTGGCATTTTGGGGAGGAGGGGAGGGGAGCAGTTCATTTAAAGCTATTACACTATGAAAGGCTGCCTACCAGGGCAGGTTGAGTGATTCACAACGAATAATTTATTCTCTCCTTTCTCTCATGGAATAGTGACAAGCAGATTGTGAAGGTTTTTTTTTTTTCCACTGCACTTCTATTTTGCGTCTTTAAGCCTGGTCAAAAGCTGGTCTGAGTCAGTGGAGGACTTTGAAATGAGACATGCTCCATGGTTTATAATGAAGGTCAGTAGGTAGCAACCCAGGGAAAATTATGCTGCCAGGATCTTTGGCTATATAGAAAGGAAAATTCAATGATCATCCTTTAAGAAAGAGGTTATAGCATACAGTCCAAGATGGAAATATCTTAAGTAGCAGCTCTGAACTCCCTCCACAAGGCTTTCTGTGGGGACAAAAGAGACAACACAAGTACTCTACTTTCTCCCAACAACACGTGACAAGATCATAATAAGAAATTCCTTACTAGCTCTTCTGAACACAGTAGACCGTAACTGATCTGTGTGAAGTGGGTTGGACTATACAGAAAGATGACTGCTTATTATCTGAATGTTATTAATTAATTGTAAGTGATAAAAAATGACAGCATTTTTTTCTGTTTCTTGGTTGGTTTATACATGAGCACTACTGCAAGTATGAATTAAAACACTTTTCCTCTATATTGTTCATATTTTCTATGAGCATTAGTGTTAGACAATCATAGCGACTTGATCTTCAGATTTTAATGCAAGCTATACACAAAAAAGCCAGGGAAGCAAAATACATTACTATCTCAGTAAATATTAAAAAAATATTTAAAATATTCAGACAGCTTCCCTAGTTCAGTTGCATTTCATGTCTCACCTCAAAACTGAAAGAAATAAACTGAACCACAGTTTGAAAAGCTGCACAGAACCTTTTTAAACTAATCACACCATTTTCCCTGAGTCTCTGTTTGATAAATTCAGCAGATTAACAGTTTCCTTGTACAGAGACATTTTTAGGCTATACTTATCCTTGGGAATTTAGCAATAATAAGCAACATCCCCAAGCAAGGAAACAAAATCATCTGAATTTTTAAAAATGCTAAAACAAACCCTAGCAGGGGTCACACAGCACTCTCCCATCCAGAACTCAGGAACTGGTATGGGTTAGGGTTCATTTCCAGTTAAAACTGTGGACATGGCCACCCAGTTTTGCACTGTTTGATGGTAGGGATGCAGTCACTTCTGTGCCATTTTGATATACTGGCATAGGCATGGCCTTAGAAACCTCAGCCATGTGGTTTTTGTACCATGATCAAACGAATTTAATGCCATTTGCAGCTTTACTTTGTTGTTTGTTTGGGGGTTTAAAATTCTTTTATTTTGTTTTGAATGTGAGCAAGAGAAACCACACAGTAATCCAGGGATGGGGGCATCCCCCAGGATGTGGTAGACTCTTTAAAACAGAAACTTGAGTCCTAATCTTTGGCATGCTGAGTGAACCGCATTGACCAGACTCTTCATCTTCTGAAGATGGGTTGACACTGTTGTTCTTACTGAGATCTGAAGCTCCATCCTGGACCTGAGAAACCTTTTCTAATAGAATCTTAGCTGAAACAGGGTGTTTTCAGTGGATTTTACTTTACAACCATAAAAACAAATGGCAGATACTGGAAATGTAAATATTCCTTGAATGTCATATATGCTGGTTTGGACGGGAATAGAGTTAATTTTCTTCACAGTAGCTAGTATGGGGCTATGTTCTGGATTTGTGTTGAAAACAGTGTTGATAACACAGGGATGTTTTTGTTACTCTGAGCAGCCCTTACACAGAGCCAAGGTCTTTTCTGCTTCTCACCCCACCCCACCAGCGAGGAGGCTGGGGGGGCACAAGGAGTTGGGAGGGGACACAGCTGGGACAGCTGACCCCAACTGACCACAGGGATATGCCAGACCATAGGACGTCATGCTCAGCGTACACAGCTGGGGGAAGAAAGAGGAAGGGGGGACATTCGGAGTGATGGTGTTTGTCTTTCCAAGTAACCGTTACCTGTAATGGAGCCCTGCTTTCCTGGAGATGGCTGAATACCTGCCTGCCAATGCAAAGTGGTGAGTGAATTCCTTGTTTTGCTTTGCTTGCGTGTACAGCTTTTGCTTTACCTATTAAATCATCTTTACCTCAACCCACTATTTTTTGCACTTTTGCTCTACTGATTCTCTCCCCCATCCCACCGAGGGTGGGGTGAGCGAGCAGCTGTGTGGGGCTTAGTTCCCAGCTGGGCTTTAACCACGACAGTCCTTTTTGGTGCCCAACATGGGGCTCAAAGTGTTTGAGATAACGACAGATTTGATTAGAATGTGCTAGATTGTGTTTATAGCTGTTATTGCTGTTTAGCTATTAATTGGCAGGCTCCTGTTCTTGCCATGGGGCTTGCTTGCCTTACTGTATATTAGAGTCTAGTGCTCGTTAGGAGCTGCTTTTTGCTTTCCCTGCTTGCTGTGCTGTTATCCTGCTTATCATCTTTCTCTGTTGTGCCTGGGAACATTTTGATAACAGCAATGGCCATGCTCCTGGGCTGGCAGATGGCCAGGCATCACTGCTGTGTCTCTGCTGCTGTGCTGGACAGGCTGGAACTCCAGTGTAATCTCGAGTTGAAGTGACTGTGACCTGTGGATGAGTCCATGTGGGAGCAGGACACCCCGAAACGTCTGTGGCTGTGGATAAGTCCATACCAGAGCAGGTACATACTGAAGAGTCTGTGGCCATGATTAGATCTGTGCTGCAGCAGGTATACCTCTGAAGGGATTGTGGCCCAAGGATAAATTCATGCTGAAGAAGGTACAGCTGTGGCTGTGGATAAGTCCATGCTGCAGCAGGTACACCTTGAAGCATCAGCAGCTGTGCATGAGGTCATGCTGGAGCACCTCAAAGCCTGTGGCAATGGATAAGGCCACAACACATATTACACATTACAGTGTTCCTTAAATAAGACTAATCTCTGCAAGGAAGTACCATACAATGTTTTGTCAAATGAAAATTGCCTATAACATTTCAGTGATTCTGTCAATAATTATCCATATCAAAAGAAAAGTTCAAGAAATAGTGGATTCAGTTTCAATACAATGAAAAGAGTAGGAAACATGGGCCTCATTTCTGATTCCACTTCAACCACTATGTACCTCTTTCTAGGTGCAAAAGTCTGCACAAAGCCATGACACCCAGCACAGGGGCTATTCCTCCGCATTTTAGTGAAGATTACTTTATCACTCACGTTTCTGCTCCTCACGGTAAAAGTGAAGATTGCAGGGCTGAGATGTCTGTGAACTAAAATTTGATAGAGCTACTTAGTGAATTGCTAACTTAATTTTTGTCACAATAACTACACTAAAAATCAGCATAGAAAACTGCCGTCAGATGTTTCTAGGGGATTAATCTCCTCATAAGACTCAGTATTATGTTTTCCCACCATCCACCCATTTCCTTCATATTTCCTTCTGACAACCCACTGTAGTGTCCTCAAAGCCTATAGCTTTCTCCAGCTAGACTAACCAAGGTAAGTTGTATCTTTTTTTCCCCACACACAAATATTCTTTCTCTGTGCTTTTGGGGCCCAGCAACAAGTCAAGCACTCAACATACAGAACATGATATTATTTCCTGTTCTTACACCCAATCCCAGAGTAGTCTGCAGCAAACCAGGGAACAAATGCTGACTTGCCTGACCTGGAGCATGAAAAATGAAGTTGGATCAGTTGGGATACTTGGAAGACTTGGGATGTTTAGCAGTAAAGTACTGGCAAATCTCTACTATATATATGCAAAGAGAGTCATCTCCAGGGTCAATAGCAAAGCCAACTTGGATAGATACATGGACTGGAGATTGTAAAAATATATACTCATTTGTTAACATTTGTGTCTTGTTTATTCCTTTGAAGTCTCTTACAATTTGTGTGCGTTAAAGCATTCTTTGGTTTATTCTCACTGGGCAGAGTTTGAAATTTGCTCTGTTTTGAAGGATCGAGATGGCAAGTAAAAGACCGATATTAAAACAAATGTCTGGAGACCATTATACAATTTTTTAATCATGCTGCTCAATTCCTCTTGTCTGTTTTTCTACATGGTACATTATTTATTCACATCTGTTTCTACTGTAGATAAATCTGAGTCTTCACTACTGCCCAGAGTTTGCACTATGGATCTGTCATAACATTTATTTTTGACACTTAACAAGGCAGTATACTGAATGATGTAGATATTGCCTATTTGGATATTAATTTATTTTTTAAAAACAGCAGAATGTAGACACATTCTCCAATAATAAAAAAATAAATAAATAAATTGCATGCTTCTACTAATTAACAGCTTCTTGAGTAAATTCCCAAAGACAATATCAAGCACATTATTTGAAACTTTAAAATCTGAAAAAAATGTAAATTGTTAGAGCTCTTCTTGAGTAACTTAAGTAACAATCAAATAAGAAGATTGTCTTACATTCTGACTACCTAAAAATACAGAGCAACCCACTCCTAAAAGTTGAGTAGACACTTGAATCTTCCCTATTTGAAAGGTAGAACTCATGAAAAGAGATAGAAAATTCTTGGACTGCAAGAGCTTTCTCAGAAAAGAAACAGTCCTCAAATTTGGAAGACTGCTTTCACATCAATGCATTTGTTTCATTTATTTTGCCCATTGTTTTTTGTTATGAAACAAGACGGATGACTTCTCTTGCTCTATATTTCAAACAGCATCGAGGTCTGGGACTAGGACTGTCACAGTTGAAGCAATTGAACTTCTTGTGGGACTTAGCTATGTTTCATTTTCTTTCTTCTCCCTGTGATGAAGGACCTTCACAAATTGATATAGGGGCCAGAGTGGTGTTGACTTTGACATCTGTGAAGCATATTTTACTTTTCTAATTTCATCAAGAAATTGCTTGTCAAAGAAACCCTACTGTCACTCCTCCCTGGCCTCCTCCTTTGCAGACTTCCTGAAAAGGGGTCTGGCAGTGAGGAAAGGATGTGCTCCAGTGAAGTGAGAAATTTTCTTACAAGTTCATGGGTTATTGTCAAAACAACATTTTCAAGTGCTTTCACCAACTCTAGAGCTTGCTAAAGCAAGATGAACAGTTTGATGAGCTCTTCCAAGTTTTCTCTCATCTCCCAAGTATGGAGGAGGCTATGGACAGAGATGAATCATTTTCATCTGGTTTCTCCTTTTTCTCAATTGTTCTCATGCTCTTACCATATAAGTTTGTTGCACAGGAAAGAGACAGCACACCCTTTGTAAGGTCCTCTATCACATTATCTCCTTGCTAAAGCTGGAATGAGAAGCTAGGTGAGCATACTAGAGAAAGGCTTTTGATGTCCTGGACTTCTTTCCTTAACCATACAAACAGACACTACTGGAGATGGCTCACTAGGTTACAAGGCCCTTTCACTTGCACAGTTGGTTTGGGTTGTAAGTCCTCGCTGACACAGTTTTCATTATTTTCTAAAAATCTCAAAGATAAAATCACTTCAAAATATTTTAGAAAATGGTCTTGATTGTTCAGGGACCATCAGATTCCACTTCAGGATATGTATAAGGCATTCTCCTCAACATTGCTAATTTTTCTTGAAAACAATTTTCTTTCATTATTCCATACAAGTGCACAAATGAGACATCTTAAATCCATTTTTCAGCCTGGTTTCCTAAAGAGGTAGTTCCTTCTATAGACATTTTTATGTAATAGGCAATTTTAATGAAATATGAAAGAAGGACAGAAGCCTCCAAGACTATTAAGTTCCTAAAAGTTTGTGAAAATAAATGGCTGGGTAAAAAGAGATAATTTCAAGTCGCTATTTCTTCTGAAGAGCTTCTTGTGTTTTGCCCCCTGAAACAACATGTCACTGCAACATATCATAGTTTTTCTTCCTTACTCAGTTCCATGTTCTTTAAAGCTAGTATTACTGCCTTTTTGACTCAGTATTTCAGACCATGCTTCTCTTCTCAAAAGGAGGAGGCAATGCCTTGTTTGTGTGCGTCAGCCTACATATATACACATACAAACACATGAATGCTTACATGCTTAGGCAAAAATGGAGGAGGGTATGTACATATGTATATATATACACACACAAAGGTATAAAATTTCTTTGCATTTTCCTGTTTTCCTGTTCTTTTTTTTTTTTTTTAATGTCCTTTACTGCTGATAGGATATTCTATGCCACCTTTTATTAAACCTTCATTTTCTCAGCCAACAGCATTCAGGTCTTTGCTTCAGAAAGTATATTTGGTGAACAATGGAAGTCACTTCCTCTTAGTAGACCTCCTGTCATTTCCCACTTCATCTCAGTCTTCAGCCCATTGCACAATACTGATTTCTATTTCCATCACAAATCTTTAGGGTCTTCAAGAGGTTTAGAAAGTTCATTTCCATATTCAAATATTTAAATGGTGTCATTACTAAAAATAAAGGAAGGATTTATTTCTGTATAGTGTTTTAGAGATATTTGAGAGACTTTCTCTAGCAGTGTGTTATGAAACTGCAGCATATACTCACAGTCATCATGAATCTGAGAATAGTTCTGTTTAACTTCCAAAAACATAAGTAGAACTCCCCACTGGCTGGATAACTATTTTTCAAACTTAGGGAATTAAATTCAACTTGCTTTCTGTATTTCATGCTTAAACAGCAACACATTCATAAAATTGTCTAATTCCAACATGATTTTTTTTTTTACTTCATTTCAGAAGTATGTGACCTTACACTTTAAAAGGAATTATTTGGAAACAAACATGCAGTATTATTTTTAAAATCATGTGAATATTGATGACAGTTCTATTTGCAAACTGATGGGAGTAAATCGTTTATTTCTGAATCATGTCCCATTAGGATTGTTCATGCATATTTCTCTTGGACCTTTTTTTTTCCTGACAAAAGCATGATATAACATAAAACATAGATAATTTCCAGTACTTTCATATGCTTCTCTTACATGGAGTTTGGAGACGGTGCTTCTTTTTGACTTTTTTTTACCAGTCAGTTAACCCACTGACTTGTGAAATATCTCATTCGTGAACTGTGTAGTCAGCAGTAGATTTGTCTCAAGAGGACAAAACAGTATAATGAATTATGCGGATGCACTCTGAATAAAACATTTCTTAGAATAGCAGTAAATCTCAAGACCTGCCTTTAAATACTTCAAAATACAGCGTTTCTGGATATCATTAGCATATCATACAGATGATGGTTCTCAAACAAGATGAGAATTACTGTTGCTAGATGCTTCATCAATGGGAAAGATGTTATCCTCTCTGAAAGGAAAAAAATTTATACAGCACATGCGACCATCATGATGGTGGTTCAGTCCATGTAGGTCTAACACATATCACTAGGGTCCATTAAAAAGAAGTCACATGACTATTGATGGTAATGAACAGTGGACACTCTGTTAGGTACTTCCAGAAAATGATGTGTTCTTGCTTCATCACATGCAAAACTTGACAGGAAGATTTAAAAAAAAGTATACATCTTTAAATATTTATCTTTTGAAGAAGGATTTCATATCCTATACTATTATATCACTTAAGCCTGTTTTCATTCTCAGTTTCATAAAAAGACTATGCATTTCAGTAGTTCCTGCCTCAAATTATATATATTCTCTGTATTGAGGGTAGATAAAAGGAAAGTGTTACAAAGTGGTGAGCAGCTGCCAATGCTGTCAGGCCAAGAACAGGCATGGACACAGGGATACAGGGATGCTTGATCCATCCACCTAGGTCTTCCCTTGCTGTCAGTGAAAGGATCCGCTCCCCCAGTCTCTGGATTGGCTGTTAATATCAGGCAATGAAGATGCCGGACACATATCTGTGGGAAACAAGCATATTCCTCTCTTTCTGTGAATGATGGAACCAATTTGGCTTCCTCTCACCCACCAAGTGTCATGGTTCAAGCCCAGCCGGCAACAAAGCACCATGCAGCCGCTCGCTCACTCCCCCCCGCCCTGGCCAAGGTGGGATGAGGAGAAAATAGAAAGAAAGGCTCGTGGGTCGAGAGAAGGACTGGGGGGGATCACTGCCCACTTATGGTCACGGGCAAAAGGCAGGCTCAACTTGGGGAAGAAGCAAAATCAATTTAATTTACTACCAATCAAAACAAAACAAGGGTATTACCAAGTAAAAACCAAACCTGACAACACCTTCTGCCCTCCCCTCCCTCCTTCCCAGCTCAACCCCACTCCCGGTTCTCTCTCCCTCCTCCCCCCGGCGGTGCAGGGGGACGGGGAATGGGGGTTGGGGTCAGCTCCCCACACCTTGTCTCTGCCGCTCCTTCCTCCTCAGGGGGAGGAGGACTCCTCGCTCGTCCCCTGCTCCGCTGTGGGGTCCCTCCCGTGGGAGACAGTCCTCCACGAACTTCTCTGGCATGGGTCCTTTCCGCAGGCCGCAGTCCTTCAGTCACAGGCTGCTCCAGCATGGGCCTTCCCATGGAGTCACGGCCATCTTTGGGGGCATCCCCCTGCTCCGGCGTGGGCTCCTCCCCGGGCTGCAGGTGGGCCTCTGCTCCCCCGCTCCCCTCCACGGGCTGGAGGACACAGCCTGCCGTCTCACCAGGGCTGCGGGGGCATCAACCTCCTGCGGCGCACCTCCTCCCCTCCTTCCGCACTGACCTCGGTGTCTGCAGAGGGGTTCCTCTCACATTCCAATCCCCTCTCCGGTACAGGTTTCACCTTCTTAAATCTGTTCTCCCAGAGGCGCTACCACCGTCACTCACTGGGTCGGCCTTGGCAAGAGGTGGGTCCGACTTGGAGCTGGGGAAGCTTCTAGCAGCTTCTCATGGGAGCCTCCCCCACTACCAAAACCCTGCCACACAAACCCAAAACACTAGGAAACAAAAAAAGCAGTGGAAAACTTCAAACTAAATACATAATGCTCAAAATGCATAAGAAAGACTGTGAGGCCTACCATGAAGTTAAACAGTTTCAGCCATGGTATTTGCAGCAAACCACTTCAAAGTAAACACCAGGAAGAAAGAGGACGCAAACAACTTGTAAGTTTTAAACCACATTAGTTTTTTCAGTGATGGGTCCAAATGACATCAAAGTATTGACACAAACTACTTCCTGAGGCTTCCTCCTGTCTAGACCAATAAAAATGCCTTCCCCTACCCGTGTCCCCACAACTGCAACTATCGTCTCTTCCAGTCACCCAGAGTCTCACCCAGTGTCTTAACTATGGATCCTCATTTCAAGAGCTGATTTGAAGTTCTTCTACGTAAAATTTTTTGCAACCTATCTTATGGAGAATCTACGTCATGAATGTAGATCTGCATAATGTGATTATGGCTGAAAAAGTGAGCAGCAGAGGTCATTTATTCTCCATTCCTACTCCAGAAAAGGAGGGTCATCGTCCATCAATAACGTGCACTGGAGTAAAGCATCCCAGAGAGGACAAACACAGCTGCTGCCAGAAGAGCAAAGGAGACAACACTGTGATCAATGTGAGAAGACTATCAAACACTACTTGAGATAATCGTTAAAAACAGCCAACAAGGCTCAGTGTCATTAGCAAATTGTGTGGTGCAGACCAATTTAATGGACCACATTGGCAGCTTCAATAAATTATGGCATTTCAGAGCGGCTGCACTGGAAGTCAACTTGAGGGCAAGAGGAAGGATGAATCAATTCCTTTTAAAAGGCAGTTGCTACTAAAATTATAGTTTAGTCCTTTCAAATTACACTGGCTCCAGGGACAAAATCTGAGATGTAAAGTAAGAAGAGCTGAAAAATAGGCTTGCTATCTAGTTGCTTTAGTAAAAAAGTAGACCATCTCTACACAGATGTTACTTGATGCCTAGTCATAACTATCTTTTTTGATTAGAATAATTTTTGAGTAATTTTTTTGTTTGTTTGTAAAGCCATCTTGGAACCTATCTACCATTTTGTGCCTAAGGCACTGCACATTCTGTTCTACTTCAGTTTGTAGATAGAGATTGGATCAGATCAGTGTATCATCACATTGTATGGGATCTGACATAAAGTATTTTTCCACTAATTAAGACAAGGAAACTGAGCGTATTATTGTGTTTGTTCTTCTGGTTTTTAACTAACCTAGATTTATCTCCGGGATAGCACTTATCCAGAGACAGTATAAAACAGTTCAGAATGAAAACATAATGGATAACTATGTAACCTCTAACTTCTCTGTTTCTCAGTCGTTTACTTGTTCTCATAACATTCACCACAAAGATTGCAAATATTTTTTCGCCATATGCAGAAACAGTTTCAACAATGATTAAATAAATTACCACTGTAAAATGAACATAGCCATGAACTCTGATCTCTAATTTTCACACAGGTTCATCTGAAGTACACTTTGCAAGTATATGCATAAATGGATATATGAATGAGTCTACATGAATAAGCATACACTAATGGCCTGGAGTAAAACAGCAAGCATATTGCAGCACAATCAGGAGCGCAGCTCTTCGAGACATAACACAGCCTCAGTCATTTGAATGGACCTCCGCATGATAACAGGAAAAGGTAATGAACTTAATCGCATCCCACTGATGTACGTCTTTCTGTCACAGGGGTTTTACTGGAGTTTCATTTTGAAATAAAATCATAGAGGAAAGAAATGTTTAGCTATCTCAGAATAACCTTGATATTTTCTGACTGCAAGATACTTTCTTTTTGTTTTGAAATGCTGTTTCATTTTATTTTTCTAAATTTTGCATTATACTTGTATGTACCAGTAAAAATATATACATTTCAATTTGATTTTAAAAGTAATGTGAGGAATACATTGCATAATTGCCATGAAAGCACTTTACTTTCTACAAATATGTGGAAAGTTCATAATATCTGGCATTTGAAGTAGTCCTTTGTGCTCACTACTTACTGTACACATTCAGCAGATTTTTTTCTTCAA
The DNA here is from genome assembly GCF_964188355.1 of Buteo buteo. NCBI lineage: Eukaryota > Metazoa > Chordata > Aves > Accipitriformes > Accipitridae > Buteo > Buteo buteo. Next base: position 46,433,980 of record NC_134173.1, read on the forward strand.
TGTACTGTTAATTGAGATGACCAAGTGAGACACATTAAGCCAAATTAGTAACTTGGTTTGCTTCCATTCTTCATATAAAACATCAGCTGGATTTCTCTATTTTTTAATTCATAAACTTTTTAATCTCCTTTCATATTGCTTTATCTCTTTACAAAAAGAGATGAAAGATGGATAGACACCACCATGAGCAGTGATTGTTCTTGGCCATCTAACTAAGGCTGTTAGTTTTGTCAAAACATAATTTTGATGACTTTCAAGGGAAAGTGACACAAGAAGCAATTACTATGCAAAAATGAAACAAATCTATTTATGTAAGATACAGCTTGATTCAATATATTATATCATGACTTTTTTTGTGAAACATGTTAACAGACAACAACACTCAGTGTTGCAGCACTCTGTGGCTCCTGAATGTGGCTTGTGGTCAGCAGAGCTGTCACTCTTCTGTGACTCCCAGCAGTACTGCACACGTGGTCTGAAGGAGACATGAGCACATTTTCTATGGACAAATTCTTGTGTTTTCATCAATATGTAATATTACCAGAAGATTAAATTGAAATCCCCAGACAACAATGCAATCATATTTTCTACTTTATTTTGGTTTGGGTTTTTTTTTTAAAGTCTGTGAGGTTCTTTCAGTTTTTCTGGTATCTTCCACATGTACAGAAGTTTACTGAATGAAATGTATTGGTGAATACTTATCTATTCTGTGCATTTTCTTCTGGATATTCTTATCAATCTTCATTTTTTTTCTCCTCTTCCTAAAGAGATTTTTTAACAAATTTAAAACTAAATTCTAATTTTAGCTATGGTAAAGGTCATCACTAAATTGTCTTTATAAACCTTGCACTGTGGACATAAGTCTATTACTGTGTGAAAGTATATGGTTACTTATGTGCTCCAATACATTTATAAGTGGATTTTGGCTGCTCAGTTTGGCACACATGAAAGTGGTATCATAGTAACATATCAGGAAAGTTTCTCCATGGTAGGTGCTGGTGTGTCTGAAATGTCTCATGACTTTCTAGCAAAGGTGCATTCTGAGACTCAAATAGTGAATTTTTTCAAATTATCCTAAAGTTCTGAAACAACTCCAGGGTGCTTTTGACCATGTCAACCACCATTATTTGCTTTAACATCTTAACTCAGCCAGAGAAACTGTGGTACACAAAACAAATTTCTTTGCCCCATATATGCTGAAAATGGTCAAGACTCTGGCTGTGCTGTAATCATTATGAGCTTTTCCATTGAATCAGCCTTTCTAGCCTGCCTCATGCTACGTCTGAAGTCAACATCTCTGTAGGAACACTTTTTATGTTATAGAGATTGTGGATAACTGCTGCTTCTGTGTTCCTCAGTACAAGAGAGACAGGAACATCCTGGGGAGAGTCCAGCAAAGGGCCGCAAAGATCGTTAAGCGACTGGAGCATCTCTCCTGTGAGGAAAGGCTGAGAGAACTGGGACTGTTCAGCCTGGAGAGGAGAAGGCTCACAGGTGATTTTATTAATGTCTATAACTACCTGAAGGGAGGGTGCAAAGAGGACAGAGCCAGGCTGTTCTCAGTGGAGCCCAGTGACAGGACTTGGGGCAATGGGCACACACTGAAACACAGGAGGTGCCATCTGAACATCAGGAAAAACTTTTTCACTCTGAGGGTGACTAAGCACTGGTACTGGTTGCCCAGAGAGGTTGTGGAGTGTCCCTCCTTAGAGATATTCAAAAGCCATCTGGACATGGTCCTGGGCAGCCTGCTCTAGGTGGCCCCACTTGAGCAAGGGGCTTGGACCAGATGACCTCTAGAGGTCTCTTCCAACCTCAACCATTCTGTGATTATGTGATTCTGCTTACAGGCACAAACTCTGGTTTGTGGAGCTAACTGAAAAGTCTGCCGTTACTGTACTGGAATTCAAAACACGGGACTGAAACATTCAACCCCAGGTCTTACATGGTGTGTTAAAGATACAACTAAGGGCAGAATTTGTAAAGGAAAACAATTTGTAAAGGAAAACAAAGGTTCAGGGACCTTGTCTCCTGGGGTCTGGTAAACACTGTCAAGAGGGAAGCTCCTCCAGAGAGCATTAAAGAGCAGAAACCTGCTTTAGCCATCTAGCATCTTCTTCCTTCTCTCTCCCTTGACTTCTTAGGAAGAAAAGTTTCCTAATATTAAGGCAGCATCTGGGACTATGCCCCTAAAATTTACGAACAGCTGTCCCATTGCAGTGCTATACGGGATACCATGTATTGCAGCAGGAAACCTTGGCTTTTCAATAGCTCATTAAAACACAGCTTTTGGGGTCAGAGCATGAAATGTTTGTTTATTCTCCAGAAGCACATATGCACGCAATCACTGCTGTCAAGGGGATGACTCACACAGGAGAAGGTTCGCCAAGCTCAGAAGAGACATGCTAGTAAAGCATACACAGTGCACTGCTGGTTTGCAAGTGGCAGGACCATGCCTTTCCTAGTAGAGTTGCACAGGATCTGCACAGGGCTGTGGTCATAGTGGTAGGGAGAGGTTCTGTTAACAGTCCCAGACAAGGCAGAGTGATGAATCAGGATGAGGATCCATCCAGGGACTCCCACAAGGAGCTGCAGGAGATGGAGATAGACACAGGGCTACCACACAGGTCCAACATCCATCCAGGGAACAAGGACTAGGCACAAGTTAACCTAAAATATAGCTTGGGCAAAGACTTGGTGCCTAGACGTGGGCTGAAATGGGGCTCCTAGTCCCATAGGCAGGGCTGGGGGGAGGCTGGGCAGGGCCACTAGGGCCTGGTAGTGCCCTCAGGGTCTGGACATCTTTTGACCCTGTGGATAACAAATGGTGGATCTTCCTCGGCCACATTGTGGCCTATGAGGATTGGCTTTGTATTTTCACAGCTACAATTTCACTTGTGTCTACTAACACCACACCTCCAGGTGTGGAATGACCTCTGAATGCATTCCTCCAGCCATACCCACATAGAAGATTCTCCTGAGAATCACTGCAGGTGACTTACAAAAATGTGAACAACACAACAAAATGCCTTGGTTTCCTGAGTAGGAATTTACACCCACCAGCCCTTCTATTGGATAAAAATTGGACTCAGGCAACTTAAAGTCTTTTGATTTCTTAATTTACTAGAAAATTTGTCACAATCAGTAACTGAGGTATCCCATTAAGCTTTATGTTTTTCACTCTTTTACATTTTTACAACCATTTACCACTTAAAAATTGTAGGTACCTTTTATCTAGGAAGATAATCACAAAATAACTGGGGAATCAGAAATAATCTTTCAGTTAGTAATACAGTATTTCTTCAACATGATCTTAAAAAATGTTTGATGATATTATGGTACAAACAAATCTACACTTCTCACAACTCCTTCCAAACTTTATTTTAAAAGTCTAAATAAACAAGTAGTGTTCTGAAGCAGTTAGTATAGAAATGTGTAGAAATTAATGTTCTTGGTTTATGAACTACTTTATAAAAGACAGAGAATTTTCTCTTATATTCTTGAGGACTTTCTGACCAGGGCAGAAAGGCTGTGCATTTGTTAAAAAAAAGGGGGTTAAAAAAATACCTGGAAGAGATGGGATCTTTGCAGTGCTGTCACAGCACTGTGCCCCATAGCAGTGAGCACACAGGAGGTGACCAGCTACTCCCCTGGGGCTAAATATTGCCTGGAGAAGGGCAGAGCAGTCAGTAAGGCAGGAGGGAGCAGCAGGGGCCTGGACCCGATGTGGAGCTGTATGTCACTTGGCCAAAAGAGCAAACCTGATAGATGTGCAAACAGTCACTAGTAGATCCAGACTAATTAATCACACAAGCTCAGATGATATCCTGGCTTTCTACACCTGTGCCAGGAGATGCACAAGATTTCAGTCCAGCCCAGATTTAAGCATTTCTGGAGAATGCATTCATCCCACATGGTTCATTTTGATTTCTTTACATTTTCTTTGCTGCTTTATTTACTGTATTGATACTTTACAGCATCCAAAATAGGAACCTCACATGAGCAGAGTGCATAAGCGCCACCCTGAACAGCAACAAAATCCAAAATACAATCAGTTGGGCCTTCCATAAATAAGACAGAAATTTATAGGGTGCCATTATTGCCTATTTACATCTCTGCAAAATACACCCAGCACTGCTATATTTCTCCCAAAGTATTTTATTTCACAAATTCAAGCTAATAATGCTCTCCTTTGCCCTAGCCCTGCTATACAGAACTCCTATTCCAGAGTCTGTTCCAGCATTCAGTACACAGAGTAAATCACAGAGGTCACACGGCTGTCAGAAGACAAATGTGTTCTTGTTCCATAACATGATGGGCTGCCTGACCATATTTAGAGATGCTAGATAATTTTCATTCTCCAGGCCTTCAGCCTTCCTTTGATTTCCACATATCATTTTCCACTTCCTTTTAATTCTATCTGCGTGTGTATAGATGCAGCTATGCAAAACCAGAGGTTATCTGTAATTAACCCTGAATTGAAGACACGACCTTCTTGCCAAGCACCAGCCCTAGAACAGAGCTTTCTCTGTTTTTTCCTGCTTGTATGGTTAATTGCCACTGTGCCCATGGCATTCCCCATGAAGTGTCTGCATGCAGCTCCAAGAGCAAGGGTGGCAGTGAGGGAGCTGCATATGCCAGCGCAAAGACAATGTGGCTGATCACACCAAAATTACAGCTTGTTTAACAGCCTGAATCAGCCAGATACTTAACCACACACTTAAAAATAAATATACACTCTCTCTATTTGAAGTCAGTGGGACAGAATTACATCATACTGAACAAAGTGTGTGTCTGACAAATTCTGTACTGAGACAAGGCTTTCTACCATAAGGTCTTAAATAACTAATCTCATGAGTACTCATCAAATTTCTATTCTTACAAGCTGCTATTACGACAGTGCTTAGGAGTCACGGACAAGGACCCCATTTTGTTTGGCTCTGTACAAGTCTAGGGAAAAAAAAGGACAAAACCCTGACAACATAAGAGAAGAGACAACCAGCTAGGGAGGAGATGGGAGCGATGAGACACAGGGTGGGCAGTACAGCTAACAGCGGGCTCAGCCTGGCAGCAGCCGCATTGTCTGGAGACTGTCACAGGCACCCTGGCCAGGGACAGTTTTCAGCGGTGTCTGATGGAGGGTAATGAGGCAGCTTCACCGAGGTGTGCAGCAAGCTCCTCGGAGGCAGCGTGAGAGAAGACATGAAAGTGCTTGTTTGAAATGTTAACAAGTGAATGTCGAAGCTGGCATCAGTGACCTATCAGGGCTGAGAGATGACACTTTCTGTGAATTATAGATGATCTGTAGGGAAGGTGCAGCTTTGAAGGGCCTTCAAGGTGAAGTCAAGAGTTTCACATTTGATGTGATACAAAAAGAAAAGCCCGCAGTGGGAGGATGAGGGGATGGGAGGGAGCAAAGTGACAGCCCAGTGGAATTAATTTTGCAGCAGCACGATGGACGGCAGGGAAAGGCAATACCCCTGCCCAGATCACTCCTTACTGTGGCCACAGTGTCCCAGCTGATCCTCCCCACTACGATGCATGAGGCACTTCCACTAGAACCTGGCAAGTTTGATTATTTGTTCTCAAATTCAGGGCCATGTGTGTGATGGAGAATGTATCCAGGATAAGAAGTATGATAAAAATGTATGGAAAATGCTAAAAAAATTTCAAATTTCAAGTTTCTATTTGATTAGGTTAGAGATCAATAAAATAATCATCAGATAATCACAGGAAAGTAATCTATCATTGCCTTAATTTTTGATTTTGATTCAAGTTCATAATTTCCCAAGAATTCACAAGATAAAGGGGCATATTACTCCATTAATATCTGCATTTTGTCAAAGAATCACTATTACACATAGTAAGAACTACTTACACGATTAACATAGAAATCAGTTATAGATAAATGGAAAAATAAATTATACTAACAAATACAAGTACTTTGCTTAATTGTTAGGGATTTTTTCATCCCATAAAAGCATTTGCTTTCATGTTCTTTCACCTTTTCATCTCTCAGAATTACATAGGTGGTGTAATATTCTCCAGACCTTGACCTTCTCAATAGATCACTAGAGACTTAATCCATCATATCCCTTGGCATGTCTGATTCCCCACATGGGGCATATACTTATCATTGGCCTGTTGTAATACATTTTGTATCCACACATTAAGGCATGTTTTGCTGTAATTTGCTCCTTTTATTCTGTTCTTCACCTCTTGCTAGCAACCTGGAGCACTGACTGTTTTAAAGGAAATCCCAGATTTTGCTCCTTAGCCTTCAGCAATGACCAAACATCAGCAGTAAATCAAGAAGTCTGGTGAGCAGCATTCTCCTCCATCCTTCATTAATATCAAAGTATGCATTACAGATCTCCTCAACATTATTTCCTGCCAGGTTCTTTACAGAACATTAGTTCCTTCCATTTCCTTGCATTCAGCTGTGCTTGGCACACACGCAAAAAAAGACCCACAAAAACCCAATAAAAAACCCCAACAACCAATGAAACAAACAAAAAAAGGCTTGGTACAGGTAATGAAAAAAACCACCATCCTTGTACATTTGTACATAAACAGTAGCATTTGACTGGGATTTACCTCCCTTAATTTTAGCCATTTGAAAGGCATTGCATCTTAGCCAGTCATTTTGACCATCCCTGTAGTCAATGAAAAGAAGTGGCTATCTCCAGATAGTGATTCATCCTAGCCTCTTTTTGCATCTGCTTAGACTAGGCATCTGACTTTCAAATAGCTGAAAGTACACACAGCACAGAGCCCTGTAAGGAAGGCTTCTTCCTCCTGTGAACAAGCCTCCTTCTTCTTGTAGTGCAGTGTTACTACACTACTGCCAGAATCCTGCATTCAACAGGAGTTAATGCATTTGCCTTTGGTAAAACAGAAATGGCGAAAAAAGACTCCCTGTCTCCCCATCAGATGGAAAAAGTAGGCATTCTTCTTTTTCAACTGCTTTCTGTGAAATGAAAAGGTGATGATTTAGCATTCTAGAGATGTCCTTAAGTGTGCTATATTACAGACCTTCCTGAAAGCTCACTTCATCTGCTCAGTTGTGTGATAGCCTCTAGGACACCATACTTCTGGAAATAGTCCCCATCACTCTGCAGTTACTCAGCTTACATTGCCCTGAAGCATTCCCAGCTGTAGGAAAACTTTCCTGGATAAGCAAATAAGCCTTTAACTAATTGTATACATGCATGTAAAACCTCAGCATTATTTACATGTGTAAGTTCACTGAGATTTTAAAAGTAGTCAAATATCTGTTCAAAGAAAAAAAAGTTTTATTTCCCAAACTCAAAGTTTTGCTTTCTTGTGAAGCTCATGCCTCTTTTACCTAGTTTCACCCATGCTTGCTCCTGACCCATCAAAACCAAGAGAGAAGAAACACATGTATCATATTTAGAGAAATAACAACTATTTCATGCATAGCTCTGAAAGAGGAAACAGTGTCATAGTAAGACCTCACAGTTAGAAGAAAACATTTTCATATTAATCAAGTGCTAAAAGACGTTATCAAAAAAACAAACAGTTTGAGAAGTTCTGAGCAGGCAAACATAGGGCAAAGTGAACACTTCTCCACCTTGGCTGTTAAAACAGCTGTAGATATAGCTGGAATGGAGCACAGCACAGAATCTACCTCCTTTGCAATTTCTAGGTGCACATTTAAGGTTCTTTTGGGGTTTCCTGCTTCTTATCACCTCCCTCACTTTTCTGTTGACTTTGATGTCTCCTGTGTTCATAAATTTTAACCTTCATCCCAGTGATAGCCCTTTTTCATAAAAGTTCTGGTTACACTCTATCAAAATTTGCATTCTTACAAATATTATATTCCAATGTGGCTCCGCTTCCAGTATTAATCCTTGGTTTATGTTTCAGAAATCCCAGTGAAACTCAGCAAAACAAAGAGAAAATATCAAGACGTCTAAAAACAGATTTGTTTGTTGGAAATCCACTATTGACAGTGGAGGAAAGACAGATATTTGGATTAAGAATGGATGACAATTAAGGTTCCAAATTCAATTTTATTGGACAATTTGGCAATCTATGTTACTATTCCAAGATCCAAGATAGGATTTTTCAGGGTTCTAAGTCTGAGCTCTAAGAAATATTACAAGCATTTTTCTTGAAACTGTAACTTGAACTAGGTGCTCATTTACTGAGTTAAGTAGCCCAGAATGAAAATGGGAAGTGTGCTAAAACCAGAATAAGGTGGACCCCCTTCCAGTTCTTAAAAAGAAGATTTTTTTTTCAATCTTTGGATCCAGTCTGATTAAGCAACACAGAACACAGCTACTACCCAATGTTCCACAAGGAGTAAGGTATTTTAAATTTTGGATAAATAACCTTGTTTTGTGATTTTAACTGAAACAATGAAACATGGCAGTTTAATTCTCTCTTAGAAGTTTTCAATTATACAAATATAAATAAAACCACCTGCACTCATGCTGTCCTTATCTAAGAAGAGCAAATGTCATACTAGCTGTTCTGGGGGTTGGTTTATGAGATTTCAGAGTGATTGTTTTTACTGGAAGATTAAAGCAAACATCAAAGAGCAACATTAGTCCCCAAAACATGACTGAGAAATAACAAATCATTAATAAGTCTATAACTAGGTGTGGAAAGTCTTTAACTCAAGTAATTGAAAATAATCTTTTCTGTTCCCAGGTCAGAGAAATTTGTGACTGGTCAGCTATGAATGACGACTGTGACCAAATGGCCTTACTCCTGCAAATAACGGAACTTGCCACATCAAGAGAATGAGATTTAGTGTCCACTCAGCTGCATGCCTGAGAACAGATCAAAAGGGACTTATCACAAAAGAAAGTTAACCTTTTCCACAAAGATGCTATAGCTCCTTCTGCTGAGAGATCCCTCACGGAGCCAGAAGGAAATCAGACAGCCACTAGAAATGAAGGAAACCCAATTAAGAGCAGCTGTGCAGAAGCCACAGTTGTCTGCCACAGCACTCCGCAGGAGCAGCAGCGTGGTGGGAGTGCTGCACCTGGAGTGCAGAGCCATGCTCCAGCCTGGGTCCTCATTTGTGCTGGCGGGCCCAGGAGGAGAGGCAGCGTAAGAAGATGCAAAGGTTAGAAAAGGTTAGAAACATCCTTCTACCTTCACTGCTCAGAATAAAGTTCACTTATATTTCTTGACAAATGTGTTTTGCTAAAAAGAACGCATTTTTATTTTGATTCCACCAATGGAATGTTTTAAATAATATTTTAAGAAAATTATCAGAAATATTAATTTTAACTACACATTCATCTACATTAATAAGTAACTACACATTCATCTACATTCATAAATTCCATTTCCATCATTTTAGTGCTACAGTTAATATCTAAGTCTGTGGAAAAAGATTGGGTTTGTCTCACTGAGAATCTAGGGGGAAAAAAGTGTTTGTGTTCCTCGAAATGAAAAGTTTCCTTTTACTTGAGAACATCTTTTTAAGTTTAAGGATGGGCAGACTGGAAAATTTTGCTGGAATACAAATTAAATGTTTCATTGCACTGATATTGAAATCTGTTTAACCTTTTAAAAAATACCCCTTTTTGCTAAACATGAAGTACGTTAAAATTAAAAAAGTTTTTTTTCTTCTTTCTTTTGTGGACATTGTTATCTGAATTCAGTATGAATTTGTGAGTGATTGAGACATTTGATGAGGCCTTTTTTGCAAATAATTATAATAATTTTAAAAATCTTTAAGCTCTCATCCTCCTGTCTGTGGGAACACAGTTGACCTAGAGATTGCATTGTTCAGGTTAAAACAATATTGCAAGTAAAATTATACAAACATTTCAGTCTCAAATCAAGCGAAAGCAAAAATTTGCAAACGAACAGTCAACCTTTGGGTGAACCTCTTGGTAATTTAAGTCCTGAACTAAGGTATTTTATACAGTTTCATTTTTGGTTTAGCCTAAGTTTTCTATTTTTGTCAGGAATTTATCCATGTCTGAACTTGGTTTTCAAGGAAGAGTTGAAATAGCTCAATCACAGCTATTAAAAAAATCTTGCATTTAGAAGTAACTAAAAATGTCTTTTACTTTGTTTCAAACACTATCTTTTCCACTTAGCCAAGTTTCTCAAGACATGTAATCTTCCCTCAATTTTTTTTCAGTCATATTAATAAAAATATTTTGTTTTCTTCACAGCTTTGGACAAAAAATAAAATGTGTGTAATTTCATCACCAAATTCCAGTTCAAGTCACAAGAAAAATAGTTTCAAAATGGATCCAAAGAAAACCTACAAAAGTATGTCCATTCTTGAGCAGGTGGAGAGGAGGGTCCTTGGACATTGCAGTTGCTGAATTTCAATCTTCCCTTTTTTTTCTGATTAAATTACACAGTAAAAAAATCACTTGGTGTCATAAGCATGTAGTGTAAATTTACAAAGAATTATGTGTGAAAGTTCCAATATGGAGAGTGCTGAATTATGCAGAGAGCAGACAGGAGAATGTGGATATTTAGGAGGTCCTCTCATACTGTATACTTTTAAAATCAAAATTCCAGCAATGAACAGTCCACAATACAGCAAAAGGTTATTCACTGCAGAAAAGTACAGACTCTCTTTATCTTTTCTTCATCCAGAATTTATAAGGATAATGAAACATAAGCATGAAAAAATTGAGGAGTCAATGACTTTAAGCTTAAGCTTTAAGTGAATCACTTCCATTATCCCAGAAGTAAATTTTTTTCCATATTAAACTATTGAATACTCAGGCACATCCATTGTACACACACATGTGTGTTTGCATACATAGATATATATATTTAGATTAGTCTATATTTGTGCATGTATATGTAATGGTGAAAGATATATATGTCACAAATATGACATACCCAGTTTTGCCAGATTGAAAACAGAAATTGAAACAACCTTGATACTTTGATTTCCTGTTCTTCTACTGAGACCTTTGAACTATGTTTTGTATTTTTCTTGCTGATAATTATGATGTAAAACTGTAGTTCTGCTTTTTTCACCTATTGGCTCCAAGTAGAAATTACATGACAGATAGATAGACAGAATATGTTCTTCCATGCACATCCCATAGAACTCAGTAACTTTGCAAAAAATTCAAAATCAAAACATTTTATCCTTAAACAAAACACATAAATTCTTCACTGAAAACTGAAAAGATCATGCAGAAAGGTTGACACAGAATCTCTTGATTATAAAAGTTATGGAACTAAATTTTCCTACTTTTCTTTCTAAGACTGATTCCACAACTGGACAACATCTCTTAGATGCAAAATTATTTTTCCTCTTATTGAGCATCTGTAATGTATTATTGAGAAAAAAGAAAAACCAAAACACTGAATTGCAGTAAGGGACAAGTCAACTTGGGAGCCCAAGCTACAGAGGATAACAGGGCTGTCAAACAACCAATTTAACATCGCCTAGGAGAAAGAAAAATTACACTTCTAGTATTGGAAATATTAATGGGTTTTGTTGTTGTTTTCAAATTATATGTGCTAAAATTATTTGGGAAAACTCAGAACTTCCCCACAAAAATATTTTCTTTGTTGAAAGCAAACTAATCCACTAAAACACAACTTTGATATAACATTTTTTAACAACCTTGTCCATAAGCCATAAAACTGCATGTCATTTACAAGGGAAAATAATTATGAAAAAATGTAATCAATCTGCGCTGGAATTAAATTACATTCCTATTTTTAAGCCTACTACAAAGACACCTTTAATTTCAAGGAATTGGTAAGTACATAAGAGTGACAGGACTGACCTTTTTCCAGGACTGTCTATTTTCTTCATTGCATCTGATAGTAAAAAAATGGGTGGGAGGAAGAAGTGTACTTAAAAATAAGAGAAACTTAATGATTACAATTCATGAAAGCATAGGTTCCTCAATGCCAGAAGAGGAGCTTTTTGGCTGTTCTTAAGGTAAGAAAAATAGACAGAAAATTCATCCTCCTCTTCAAAGAAGGACTTAGTTAACTACAGTTACTCACAGGAGACAGATGCACAAATGACAAAGGGTTATCTGTTAATTAGTGGAAAAAAAAAATATAAAAGAAGACAGAAGTGAGACTGTCAAGATAGATTTTCCTAACAATTTCCTGAAACTTTAGTCATGTGTGTATAAATTCTGCTATGGTACTTGCCCTCAGGTATCATACCCTAAAGAACATACTCTGTCTAGTTTACTAGATAAGACAAAACCTTTTCTTCCTTTTTTTTGTGTTTATAGAGATCATTTTCATACATATCAACCACATGTAAATTCTAGCTCACATAACATGCTAGCTAGAGCATCTATTATATTAAATACTTAAATTACATGCACCTTTTTACAAGAGCACTGTGTTTCAGTATGCAAAGTGAATGATATAATCACCATCTTGGAAAGGATGGGCAACCAGAAGAACAGCCTCTCATGAATAAATGCATTTGGATCCAGGGTTCCAAGTATTCGCATCAGCTGCTCACCTCCCATGGGATGAGGGGAGAGTCAGAAGAGAAACACAAGCATCGGTTCTCCAAATGTGATCAGACTGCAGGTTGCAATATGTCCTGCCCAGGTGTGTCAACTTTAACAAGGACATAGTTAAAGTACTGGAGATATTAATACTATTTTGATTATTTTGATTTTCCTATACAATACATACGTGCACAGTATTTGACCAGTGCACCATCACTAGAAGTGAAGTAGTGTGTTTTCACATGGCTAGCAGTCTGCTATGGAGAAAATAAGGATGACATACAAAGGTAATACCACTACTAAAATGTTTACTAGAGGTGGCAACAAACTCAAATGATCAAGAGTTACAGCACTTACCATAGTGAAGATACTTGTTTGATAACTGAGGAAGATCTCAAAGCAGATTTTTACCTGGCATTCTCACATTTCAGCTGTTTCAGGTATTTCTTTGAAGCCAAAGAGCAGTGACTAGCTCCCACTGAATTCACTGACAGACTACCATGCACCCTTGAAATAACTGGAGAGGTCTCAATGGGCTCCAAGCAGAAGGATTATTTGGGGTTTCTAGGGTAAAGTTCCTCACACCCTGATTAAATTCCTTTAAATCTGTAAAGCAAGGTCATACTAAGTCCCAACTGAAGTCCAGGTGCACTCTTTATTAGAACATGACCAGGCTGTAGCCATTTTCTGTACAGCAGCACATACAGTTTTACATAGCTACTTATATGGAACAGGAATCATCCCATCAGTCACTGGTAATCATCACTTTATAATGTCATGCAGTTATCTAAAGATGCAGCTGAGGCCAGTGCAAACAGCATTAATTGAAGACAAGAGACTTTCCATGGGCCAAAGCACTTACAACCCAAATAAATAAGATAATAAAAGAGGTGAGAAAGTTAATGTTTGATCAATATTGTCAAGTTCATATTAACTGATGAAGATAGGAAAGACAGTAACCTATGCCTGAATGCACACACAGCCTTCCAGTGGATGTCTGTTAACGTCCCCTGGCCAGATTAATCCACAGAGGTTACAAGTTGTTACAACATCCGAATTCCTGCTCTCTGTTAGTACAAGCTCTTGCAACTCATGTAGTTATGTAGGGAAATTTCTTGGCTTAACTTGTCATGTATCATCAACAGATGAGCAGGCAGAGAATGTACTGATATTGAGTACTAAGGAGAAGAATGGACTAAATTGTTGTCTTAGTTCATGGGATGAACCTTGGTAATTGAACCTTGAGCATAGTACTTGCTAAGTAAAATTCATTAGTTTTAAACCACCATTACATTTGCCTTAATAGTTGCACATAAACAGAGAGCTGACTTGCTAAGCTGCAGTAACTCTTTCCATTCCAAATAGCTCTTCACAGCTGTCCTGGTTTCAGCTGGGATAGAGTTAGTTGTCTTCCTAGTAGCTGGTACAGTGCTGTGTTTTGAGTTCAGTATGTGAAGAATGTTGATAACACTGATGTTTTCAGTTGTTGCTAAGTAGTGTTCAGACTAAAGTCAAGGATTTTTCAGCTTCTTATGCCCAGCCAGCGAGAAAGCTGGAGGGGCACAAGAAGTTGGCACAGGACACAGCCAGGGCACCTGACCCAAACTGGCCAACGGTGTATTCCATACCATGGGACGTCCCATCTAGTTTAGGAACTGGGAAGTGGGGGCAGGGAATCGCCGCTCAGGGACTGGCTGAGTGTCGGTCGGTGGGTGGTGAGCAATTGCCCTGCGCATCATTTGTACATTCCAATCCTTTTATTACTACTGTTGTCATTTTATTAGTGTTATCAGTATCATTATTACTTTCTTCTTTTCTGTTCTATTACACCGTTCTTATCTCAACCCATGAGTTTTACTTCTTTTTCCTGATTTTCTCCCCCATCCCACTGGATGGGGGGGAAGTGAGTAAGTGGCTGCATGGTGCTTAGTTGCTGGCTGGGGTTAAACCATGACAACAGCCTTCTCACTCAAACAAAGGTGGTGTAAAAGTACTAAATTAAAAACAAGGAAAAGCATCAAATTTTTTGACAGTAACCTCACTGTCTGTTTTCCTTCCTTACACTGCTATATGTCACATCCCTTCTGAAGAAATACCCACCGGTCATACACATCAGAGGTGATATCTACCACTAGCGTGATCAGGACATGACCCACTGCCCTCCTGTTTTGTGCTTGAGGTTGCAGCAAAGAAGATCTAAAGGTTGATCCAGCAGGCAGTTCAAGGTAAAGTGGAGCAGTAGGTAGGACCGGCATGCAGGAGACTCAAGGCAGATTCATGATCAAAGTCCCAGTCCTGAGCTACAGCAGGATGGCTGCAGACCAGTGGGCCAGCAAGCCATCAGAGTGGGGTTTGTCCCTGGTGGGACAGTGACACAGCACAGCCAGGATGCTGATATTGGTGTGGGTTTCATGTTGCCTGAAGTAAGTTAACATCACACAGGGCTTCACTAGCATACAAGATCTCCTCTCTGCTTTTGCCCTGTGTGAAGTAACACTGGAGATGGGGAAATAAAGGAGAAAGCCCCACAAAGACAGGGGATGTAAAATCATAAGACCTATACCTTGGCTAGGCAGAGAAAGGATCTGACTGTGAGGTGTCCTGAGTTTCTTTCCCTTAGCCGACACGTAACCTAGCCTCTTATCACCACAACACTTAAATTACACTTCTGAGGTCTCTTTCCCTTAAAAAGATAGCAAAGGTAGTGTTGCTGGGGGTAGTGTTGACGGGGGTTCAGCTTTCCACAAGCTATTTTTTAAACTTGGATCCAATCTCCAAACCAAGTCAGATCTGAGCATAGACTACAAGCCCACTCAGATTTCAGAAATTAAGAGCACAGAATTAGACTCCTGCTCCAAATTCAGAATTGCAAAATGAATGACCTGATTTTCTGAAGTTCTTACACATAACTCCCACAGATGTCAGCAAAAACCATAATTCAGTGTTTGACTTCAGTGCTTCAGAAATCAGGTCACTTGTTCAGGTACCTAAATATAGGTTTGGAAGAGTAGCTACAGCCTTTATTTATTTTTTAAATACTTAGATTCAGTGTTCAGAGCAGGTTATTGCTTCAGCTCCCACAAGAGAATTTTGCAAAACTTAGGCCAATCCAAATTTAGTAAGGAGACATAGAGTCCAGGGGCATACAGAGCCAGAGCTTCAGGCCTTCCCACCAACCACAGGTCCCCATGCATTTGTAGAAGTCGTCTCAGCCTTTTGTTCTAGTGACCCTGTTAATGACCCTGACAGCTCAACAACAACCCGTTCCTCAGCTGCTCTTTGTTCTTCTTCACACAGTGTTTCCTAAAACACTGAATTAAATAAATACTAAATGCATGGCTGGATGCAAGAAACTCAGGCAAGGATTAAAGTGCCACCATTACATATTAAAAAAACACAAGTATGCAGAAGTTATTAATTACATGCTTTTTATTGTTTATAATGGTATAATGTACATAACTATAAAACTAAATGGTAAGTGGCAGATTTGTCTCTGAGGACTTTTCTCTGATTTGCCTAAAAAAGATGTATGTTTGGTTTTGTGAGTGTGTCTGTCTGTCTGTCTAATTTGCTGCCAGGAGGTAGAGAGATTAACAGAGGAACAAATTTGCAAATGACAGACCTGGAATCCCTAACGGGAAATCTGCTAGAGCCATAATCAGATGGGAACCTCAGCATTTTCATGACGTATCCACTGTGTATGAGATGATCCTTACTGAAATTGTATTTTTGGGGGGGAGTCAGTTCTTTGTTCCTTTACATACTCTGAACGCTATAGGTGCAGCTATATGAGAGGTGATTTTTTTGCCCTTTCCCTACAGCTGTCAGGTAGAAGAATTCTTGTCTCCCTACTTTCAGCCTGGCAAAGCCATGCAGCATTACCCCTTCAAAACCAAATCTTTGTGGTTCTGCCCCTAATCTTCCCTTTAATTTAATCAAAGAAATTAAGTTTGGAAGCCTAAAGAACTTAACAGCCGAAAGCAACAAAATTACACCAAAACAGCTTCTTCAAACAAAGTATTTTTCCTGCACCTCAAGATACAAAACATGTCAAAAAATAAGACAGTAAATATTAGGTTCTACATGTGTACTTCCACGTAACTAAATCTTTCTTTGCATTAGTCTGCAAACTTTCCCTCAGCCCCTATGGCCTTCATCTCTAGCTGGAAGACACAGAGAATCCTTATTGCAGAGAGTAATAAGCATGACTGCCAATGGGTCAATAGTCTGTTTACTCCCCCCTTCTTCCTAAAGTCATCTTCTGTAAGATTTAGCATGCCCTTCAATAGTCAAACAAATATCCATAAATCTGTTGGTTTACTTTCTAGCATACTCTACCAAGAAATGATATCCTGTGCCAAGTCCATTACTGCTACGTAGACGTACGTCATTCCCCCACTGGCAAAAAAATGGCAGACAGCAAAACTTTGGGTGACAGGGTGCAAGATGACACTTGAGAACAGTTCTTATTTTGGGACGGGTGTAACAGGAGCAACGACAGATGAGTCTTACTCCTACCACATCTGTTTCTAAGGGGTCCATAAAACCACAGTGCAAATTTTGCAGTGTAACTGCGATTATATGCACAGGAAGCTGGATTCGAGGAATTTCATTAATCCATCGAGAACTGAGAAACCCAATGTGTGTTGTGGCTGGTTGAGGCAGTCAGACTAGCAAAAAAGCAAAGGGCCAGCGCATTCAGGTGCAACAACAGGCAGCGGCAAAGAGAGTGATCTTCCATACTGTTTGCCATGCTGTTGATGCATTATGGCCCACCAGTCTTAACAGCACAGTCCTAGGGGCAGGAGAGATCCAAATCCAGGCTTGCAGTCCAGTTGGGAGGAATGGCTCAGGGCCAGCAGATTGCACAAGGGGTCCTGAACACCCCATTGGGACTGCAGCCCTGGTGGCTCTCCTCGCACCGCATCCTTGGCCCCAGGCACAGGCAAGAGCCGCAGCAGCAGCCGGAGCTGAGAGCCCCAGGTGCTTCAGGCGGGGCTCAGCTGGCAACAGCCAGGCAGGCGCTTCCCCTGCCTCCTCTCCACTCTCTCCCCCACCTTCCACTGCCTTTTTTATTCACTCTCTCCCCATGCAACACTTCACTAGAAACCTGACGGATTTAACAAGTCACGGAGAGAAGGTTTTGTCATCCAGGAAGACAATCAAGCCAGCCATTCAGATTTTTGTACACCAGCAGTCCCCATTGACATTGCCGGATTCCCCGCGGCCACCTGCCTCCCAGGAGCCATGAGGGGAAAGGAGAAAATAACACCCTTTCTGCATTCGCCTTTCTACGCATCTGTATTATTCCCATATTGCTTAAACTACTTGGATGGGTTTCCAAGTGACCGGAGCGTAGACAGAAAGGTTCAGGATGCTGGCAGCAGGGACGTTGTCATGGTAACAGAGAGGGAGCCCCGGTGGTTAGAAACTTGGAGGCAGGTAATTAAAGATGCCCAGAAGCCAGGGAGAAGGGTTTGATACCACCCTGTTACCCCGAGGCAAATTTCAAATGAAGATGAAACCTTCTGCCCCATGCTCATAATTAATGCTTCCAATTGCGCTCTCAGGCACAGGGATTCACAGCCTTTGCATTCAACTGAGGGAAAGTACTGTTTGTAACAGAATACTGAATCATTATTTTCCCATGCATTTTGTTATCTGTGTTTCTGTAGTGACAGTATATAACGGAAACAAAATCCCCAGCCAGCTGCAAATAACCCTGTAATTGGTGACATTAAGTTTATTTGGCATCCGTTATTCACAATGTAAATTGTCAGTGAGTAAAAATATTCTGAAAATGTACCTGCCCATGCACAAAGATGTCGGACCCATTATAGCGTAAATGATGATATGATTTACAAAAAAAATAAATCTGCCCACTTGCTAGGAGAACCAAAGAAAACCCAGCCTTGCTCCTTTGGATTGCAAATATATATGGTTCAGCATGACAAATGAAATTTTAACTTGCTTCCCTCTCTGTTAGTAAGCATATAATTATGCGCAGTTAATTTATTTGCATTCATTACATCCACATGGGTACTTAAGTATCCATGTGAACTCACAGTGACAGATGTGTTGCTACAGGCAGGGTCCTGTAAGCTACATGATTTGGTGACTTTGCAGTTTATCCCTTGCTGCAAAATATGTTCCAGGTACTCATCTTCCACCACGCACAAAAGCAGCTCTAGCAAGGCCTTTGTGGTGCAAGAAAAAGCCTGAGAATGTGAGCTGAATATCAACTGCAACAATCATGTCTTCCTGCACTAGCAGGCAGACTAAAACAATAGGACACAAATCTCAGCAACATCATTTATCTTAATGGGCTGTTAACTCTGAAACTCTGAAACTAGGAAATGATCATCAGAATGTGGGAACACCAAAAATTGATATGGTAGTAGTAACAGAAGATTATATGTCCAGACTCAAATCTGAATCTTCATTTAAATGTATCTGAAAGTCTTGCAAAAATGCCTAAATTACCAGTCTGATGCAGAATCTAGGGATCTTGGCACAAATTTTCGGTGTATATGATTTTGTGTAGGATGCCTTTCACCTATAACCTCATGCAATTATACATGCACGAATCTAAATGCATGATTTTTTAGTATACATTTGCAGGAAATGTTATTATAGCTAGTGCAATGCATCTTACTAAGCAGAACTTAGATATATGAAAACCTAAAATGACTGATATGTATGTCATTTTTTACACTGAAAGTTTTTCAGAGTGATTATTTTACTGCATATTGTCTATATTTTGTGCTATGTGCATACTAACTATAAACCTGAAACTAAAGAAAAGCATTCATTATTGTAAAATCAGTAAAAAAACCCAACAAACCCTATCCAGAAGAGCAAGCAGACTCTCATTTTTGGTTTATTTAAAAATGTTAAGAAATCAGACCATATCATATTATTTTAAAACATTGAAAAGTATGACATTCTAAAGATGTAAGGCACACAAATAACTTCAGCTCTGTTCTTGATCACTACCATATTGAAAGCCTTTTTTCTGTTGGCTCATTACAGCCACCTTCACTCACAGCTAGTAAGAGGCCATTCATTCAGCTCAACATCTGTCAACCTGCCTTGCTTTTGGAGCTAAATTTCTGTGTCACAGACTTTCAGGGGAAGAAAACAGTGGCAGCTTCTTCAATAGCAGCTACTACATTTAATGAAGGGAAAGAGTCTTACTGCAGTCATTTGTTGCCATAGCTTCCCACCTTAAAGACAAAGAAACCATTAGAGCAGCTTTCTACCAGAGGCCAAAGATTTTCATTCAATTACACCCATTCTGAGTACAATAATTTGAGTTTAGCAAAAGCTTATCTTCCCAAAAGCCAGCTGTGTTCAATTTGAATGTGCATGCTATTTTTCATTTCAATTTCTGAGATTTTGACTTCCAGCCACTGGTTTTTCTTCTTCCTGGATATTTTTGACCCAGGAGAATATTTAGACATTGTAATCAAGTCCCTTCTTGGTTTTCCTTTTGATAAACTGTCTGCTGTGGCCATTTGTCAAGCAAGGAAGTAACCTGGGAAGAGAAAAATCTAATTCTGGTCAACTTAGTTCTGCAGCATCACCTTTTCAGAGCATCCCACCTTGCATTTCTACTCTACAGTTTTTGGCTCATAAGTTGGCTCTCATCTTGACATAAATAACATCATCACTTCTGTCAAACAATGCTGCTTTCTGCCCTCCCCTTACAGGTCTATAATACCTTTATATGCATAAGAGTAAAAAAATCTCTCCCTCCCTCTCTCCCTCTCTTGCTCATTTGCTCTCTCCACCAAGGAAGTCAGCAGCTTTATGCTTGTTTTAAAGACTGGCAAACAGAAGCACAGAGAGGATAACACCTTACTCTGTATCACGTATCAGACAAGGGCAGACCCATGTAATCTAAATGTCCTGGCTAAATCCAGCAATGCAATGGTAATGTTAGTTCTGCTATCTCTAACCCTTACTGCTGGTTGTCTTCACTACCCACACAGACTGTCAAATTTCATAGTTTCATATGTTAAAATGTATCAAACATGTCTAGTATCCCCATTTTTTTTCAGGAAATATCTATTTGATTCCCTATAAGGCACTTGCTGATGCAGTGCAAATCTACTAAACCAGGATTTTCTGCTTTGGTTTCTTAACAGACAGAGGGGAAATCTATGCAGGTGGGAAATGAAACCACTATTAATTTTAGTTTAGGATGTTCTGCCCAAGGTGCATACCAAACGAGACCTAAAAGAGAAACACCTGACACTACAAGGAAAAAAATGAGGCAATTCAGATGTAAAACATCAACAGTGAGCCCTTGCCCCTCAACCCCATCTCTGTATTCTGAACACACTGATCTCCCAGACTAACCGAAGGGCAATCTCCTACCAACGAGGTATTGATCTCCTCCACATTGCATACACAAGCATTTCCTGGAAGTGTCAGATGGTGGATTTATAAACTTTGTAAACATTAGGAGCACAGATGTGCATTTAGTGGATCGTTTCAGTATTACAGATGCCATGCAGCCTCACGTTATGTTTGATTTGAAATAAGCAACCTGTGTTTATAAGTTTAGTGATTTAATTATTGTGAAGCCTCACTGTAGACATGCAATAGTAAGTGAACTATCTTGTGGTCAAGTCAGGCAAAACTGATTCGCATCACAGATGTAATCCAATACACTGAAGAGCACACATCAAACTGCATTCTGTTGTTCCAAGGGGGGGAGGTGGGGGGGAAGTTATGTTCTACAGGCTGTCAAATCATCACTTTGTAGAGTAGAAGTTAATGAAAATGCTAACAGACGTGGGGAGTGGACAATCACATGGAAGACTCAGTAACTGTTTAGTTGTTTACTATTAACACTGTGATTTCCAAATAATAAAGTGACTGACTTATCAGTCATGAGGTGAATCTGTCAGAATGATATGAACTAATAGAGTTATAGTGTACATAGTTTAGATAAATCATTCATAATTTACCAGATTAGTGGGATCTACCTACCTACCTGTGCTCTCATATGGATCCCGTTAAATGTACCTTCACAGAGGTGACAGATTTCTCCTGACAACTATGACTATAAAGACAGGAAAAGTTGTCAAACCTCACATCATAATTTGTTTACTGATGCCCATAAAACAGCATCATACAGTGGCAGTAAAGATAGGGTGACTTCAGTCCCAGAGTGAAATTCAGTAGCCTAAACTTAAGCAGCTAGTGTCATTTAAGTCTCCAGGACAAGCAAAAGAGGATGGCAGACATCGTCTGTCCTGCAGTGAAGCCTTTGCCTCTTTAGTTGAATCAGATGGGATTCCCTGAGGAATCTAAGACAGTACCAAAGTATCTTACTCCAGACACAACTCTTTCTTAAGTGCTTCTAACCCAGGGACCAAATTTAACCTTCAAAATTATAACATTGAACATGAAAGCCAATTCCTTATCACCGCAGAGTAATATGCTCTTGATAGTTGTTTACTACTCAAAACTGATCTAGGAAAAGAATTAGGCCTTTAATATTCTGGTTTCTTCACTGCTTTATTTTCAGGCTAAGACGACTGTGATCATGTACGGGGTGATCTTGGGTTCCCCCATAACCAAATTCTGTTATGGAGACAGGCTACCATTGTTAGGATTATGAGAATAACCATTAGGATGCACTGCCCTGTTTCAAATTCCAGTGTCCTTCTCTTCCTCTCTCCTGCCATTGCTGGCAGCAACCATGTACAGACGCTTTTCCCACAGTGCAAGGTGGTCACCCCATATCAAATTCCAGGCTGGACTTAGACTGGGAGTAAAAGTGTGTGCACATGTGCATAACTGCACAGGTATGTGTGGGGCTGTGGGGGCACATATCTCTGTGTTCATGCCTGCCTGGGACTATATGAGAAAGCTTAGGAAAGGTTTAAAGAACTGTTTTCCTTTCTGCTTTCTTGGGTCTCTTCTACTGATTACTGCAAGAATACTTTGATACAATCCTGATCCCCCTACTCCATTGGGCTGTACCTTATCATTAGAGCAGTACAACTTTCACAGCATGTTGGTCCTTGGGGAAGAACAAGAACTGGTGTCTTTGCAGGTTTCCTCTGGTGGGGGTACACAGAGAATGAAGAGGGAAATCTTACTGCCTGACTCACAAAGAGGTGGACACAAACCATCTTGTGTATTTTACACCTACAGAACTTACTTATCTGATCACGCAAAAGAGTATACATTTCTGCTTGTCAGATTTTATCTTAGCTGGTATACACAGGGAAGAAATCTGAATTATTGGATTCCTATTGGCACAGGAATTATTGTCAGATTTCTGTGGACTCCAAAAGTCTCAGAATTTTACTTTTACTATCTGCCTATTCAATTTCTCAGGTATCTCTTGATTTTTGCAATATTCATAATTTACATAACCTCAACTAGCAATTCCACAAGTGTTTCAAAGTAAAACTGATTAGCAAAATGTCATGTGGGTACACACCTTCCTGAATACTGCTACTATATTTAACTATAAACAGATGTTTGATAAATCCTTACCTTTGTTTCAGTAACTGTTTTGCATCAATTTAAAACCCACTAAAGGCTAAAACCATTTCCAAGAATGTAAACCATGAATTGATCTAAATTTACTACTCTGGCTTTCCTTGCCACCTCTCAAATTATAGATTTTCTTTCTATGTATATTGCTAGATATTAGTCACTAAATAGATGAAAAGATTTTCAGACCTGACATTGCTATCTCAAAAGGTCAAATAAACCTAAAGACAGGTAAGTCTGAGTAAGGGAATCTGAGCAGATGACAGCTTTGATTAAAGACTGAAAGATTCCAAGCATATTCAGGGATGGCTGGTAAATGGTTATTATCTGTATGAATAAGACACATCTTACTAAGACACATTCAGAATGAAACAGCAGTCTGAAATAACAGAAGGTCTGATACCAGAGACAATATACTGAGGGAGGGCATGGTGCAGATAAAGTATCTGGTAGCACTCAAGATCTGGAGCACCCACTCCCAGTAGCAGCTGAATGTTATCTTTTGTTATATAGGCATTTTCATTTGTTTTAATTTCCCTGAGAGTAGCAATGGTAGCTGGATGCAAATTTAGGAGCTCCACTTACTTTTGAAAACAACATTAGGGATAATCATTATAATTATAATCTCCTTAATCAGAATTCTGATGCAAGAAAAATATGGGAATTTATAAATGTACCAAAACTACCACATTTTTATGTGATTTACTGCCCTTAGAATTAGAGAGCATGAAAAATATATTGACTGCTCGCTTGTGTATTACAGGACTTCTTTTTTTTAAATCAGTTTATGCCAGTAGAACACAGATTTTTTTTATAGTGTGCTTTTTATTGTGTTTCCCTCTCCTTTTTAAACTTGGAACAGAATTTTAATTGATCTTAAAATGATACATTTTTTTAAATCGAAAGTAGCAGAAAAGATGACAACAATGATCTCCTTTAGCAGATAGTGTATTCAGAAAAACAATACTCTAGAAAAATGTGTATGACTATTTCCATCAAACCTGAAAAATCTATCAGTTCTTCTAGCTCACTTATGAGCCACAACAAAAAACAATAGACTCTTGGAGTCTGTCAAATCTTAGATTAATAATAAATGAACACCAAATGACAAACAGAACATTTCAGTGTTCTATTGCTGAAGATTATTGCAGGATAAATAGTACCAGGAAGCAGCAATGTTAAACATACAGCTTAATGGACACATTATTTACAATAGGAAAATGTATCCAAAATTCACACTAAACTAAAAGGGTCAGGCATATGTTAAAAAAAGAATGTGTTTTGGAACACATTATATTATATGGAAAAATACTTTAACAGAAATTACTTTTCAAGATTTGATTGCAGAAATGTCCAGAGAATTCAGTTATGTTAAGTTGTACAACTACAGCCTTTGATCTGTTGATGCTGCTGAGGTAGAGACATATGCTGATCAGGAAGAGAAATGCTGATTGGGAAGGGAAAACTGGTGAATGTGCAAGAAATGTTGCAGCAGGAATAGTGTAATAATGACAACCTTTTTCCCTTCCAAGGAAATAGGCTAGTTTCTAGTTTATTCCTCTTCCTTCCAGTAGATTTTAGTAACAGGGCATAGATGATAAGAAGACTCAGCCAACTGGTGGATGGACACGATATATAAGAAACTCTACTACCAGGGTGGTGCAGAGCTGGAGCAGAATACAGGAGCACCACTCTGCCACAGTCTTAGATGATTGGGTAGGAGACCTAAATTTGCAAGCAGAATTTTGGTGGAGAGACTGAAATAACCCAAATCAGAGTATGTTCAGAAGAGAGACTTCTTGCATGACCTACTTGCCATAGTCACACTTACAGAGTGGCAGAGGCCATTAGAGTTTATCTTTTAGAAAATGAAGGCAACAAAATATCTTCTAACACCATGTTTTCATTTAGCCAGGTGGAGGGTCACACATTCATGAACCTTACCTAAAGAATTCATGAAAGCAGTGACAATAAGGAGGATCTCAGAGTCTCAATAGATAATCAGCTAGACCAGCTATATCTGCATGCTGTCGTAACTTGGAGAGGAAGGAGAAATGGATGTATAGAAATAGGTATTTGAGGGAATATTTCCTTTGTTTAGCACGTAAGTGCAACTAGTAGTAATATACCAGTAGCAATGAGTTGTACTGTCAAAAATCTGTTGAAAACATGCCTCATCCTGGAAGAGTTCAAAGGCTTGCCCTGTTTACTTTATTTGTAAGACAAGGCAACTTGCTTCTGGTCCACAAATACTCATATGAGAAAAGATTTCTGATGACAGACCACTCCTTAATCTAGCAAAACAAACTCACCATGAGATCCCAAAGCTAAAAATGGACCCTAGATAGACCAAAACTATAAACAAATTATAGCATTTTTTTAACAGCTACTTAAATAGCTTAGCTAGTAAGGGACTGAATTGCCTGTTTCTTAGTACGTAAATCAAAATGGCTTTTTAAAAAAAGATAGGAAATATAGATCAAGGAGATATCATGCTTACAAAATATCTATTAATGCCTAAATTTCTTTGATCAGTGCATTTTTCCCTGGGCACTGAGCATGTGACTCTAGCTAGGGACTGGTCTGCTCATAGGAATTTTGGGTCCTCACCTGACACACTGGCTGTACCCTGTAGTGGTTAGAATATGTTGCTATATAATCTGTCACCATCCTAAGGGGTGAGACTGCTGTGGAGGCATTTCCCATGACACAATGTCACTGTGCTCTCCCTCTCTGTGACCATCTTTACAAAGATCTTACTGCATGATCCTAATGCTTTGATTTCCTTGGGGATGCTACCTATGTTTTTTAATGCAGAGAGACACCCCACTGTAAATACTAAGTGTTAATGTAAAATACATATTCAGGAACAGATAGTAGCTTGAGAAGAATTGGAAATGTACTCCTGGATTTTTACAGCAATGCTGGGCAGAATTAGATTATAAAAATTGTCAAAAGGATTGCATTCAGACTCCTGGATGCTTCTTTCTGTTGGAACTTGCATCTAAGACTATTCCTTGGGGGTGGTCTGTTGCTGATGGGTGCAAGATAAGCAAATAATCGTCATTCCACTAAAGACTAGACCTTCTGGAAATAAGGGAGCATTAATCAGTCTACTCTTAAGTCAGCTATTCCTTCTTACCACCTCTCAGGAACTTAGAGATAAAGTCCTTCCCCCACCCAGAAAGGAGAAGGAAAGATCCTGGGAAAGGCAGTCACCTCGCCTAGTTCTATAGACTACACTTTTCTTTGGTTTCCACATGAGAAAATTCTTATTACTCTATTCCAGAGTCCTCACAATCATCACATTGTCATTTTGCTGCTATAAAGATGATAAAAGACATGACTAATTGACCCCTGGAAAACAGATATATTAATAGTGACAACTCCTCTTTCCTGCATTGCACAGGAAGAGAGCCCAGCTTCATTGAAATGTAAAGAAACATGATGAAATTTGATTTCCTAATAGCCCAGAGACACAAATAGGAAGAGCACCGAAATAGGGATGTGTCTCTCCAGGACTATGTGTTCACCACATTAAAAAAAAAATCAGTGAGTAAAAAGGAAGCTCAAAACTAAAGATCAGGTAGTCCTTCTCTGATTGTTTTGCAACCAAAATCTCAGACTGTCTTATGACCAAAATTAATGATGCATGAATATTGTGTTTTCCAATATCATTCCTTTCTCGAATACAAACATTAACAGATAATCAGTAAAAAGTTCTTCAAGAAACTACTTTTTCAGTATAGAGAAAGGGCAGATTGAAAGAATGGATGTCACTAATCCATAACCATCATTCATATTCCTTGCACATTTAGCACTGTACTTTCAGAGTTGACATTCAGCCATGCTTCTGAGGTTTCTATCTTTTTCCCACTCTTTTCCCTGCCTTATCCTGATGTTGTCACTTACCCCTGGCTATTGTTTGATTAGCTGACTCTACAGAATAAGCTATCAAATTCAACATGCCTAAAACCCTCCAAAAAGGAGCACCAGAGAAAAGGACAAGGTCCTTACCATTCAACTCTGGCAGGAATTTCAAGCTTAGCTTTCCTCGAGCCCTCATCTTCTTAGCCCGTTGTCTACTGCAAGAAGCAAAACATCAGACAGAACACCACAATATAAATCATGTATGTGAATTTTCAAATCATCTTGCTAAAAAGATAAAAACTAAAAGTCTCAAGTGCTCTTTTGCTTATTCACTTTGTCCCTTTTCCACTGCTGCACAAATCTAGGGCTTGGGAGAGCAGGTATAACAAAGGATGACAGCAGCTTAAGATAGCTGTATTTTGCTTTTTAATTCTTCTCCTTAATGTAAAGATGATTGTACATCATTAGGAGCTAGTGACATCATTAGTGAAAAATCATATCAATTATATCGAGGTTCCATTAGTCATATATTGCACATTCCCTTCTGCCACTCCTGTTATATGCTTCTTTTTATAATTCTAGGAAAAAGAGCAGGCTAGGTTCTCCTACGTGAGAGGCTTTGAAACCAATGGATTTCTTCACAATGCTAAGTGTTACTTAGCACACACAAAAAAAAGGGATGGAGAAAAAGGCCTCAACTCTGCCACTGAGGGTGTTGCCTCCACATTGTTTCACCTTTCATAGCCTGAGGCTCCCTTCTCCACTGCTTCCTCTCTCAGAGTTTTCAAGAGCAGTATCATCTCAGGGTGACCACTATTGACTTTACCAGCAAGGTTTTGCATTATTCTCAGACATTGGTATTGCAAAACCTTTTATCCCAAATGCCAGATTCCAAAATCTCCAAATACCTTGCAAATATTTATTTGTTAAACTCCATTGCACTCAGTGACATTGTATTATCACCATTTCATAAATGGACAAATTGAAATAATGAGAAGGTAAGTGACCTTCCTGAAGTTATAGTGGGAGCCGGAGGTACATTTACTAGTATATTTTAAGTATCCTTGCCCTTCCTTGGTCACAGCAGGACATCTTCTTGGCCCACCTGCAATTTTGGTGCCAAGGCCATTCAGCGAATGTTCAAATTAGCAGAGAATTAAAGAAAAACTGGCCTCAGCTACTGTGTGTGTCATGGGAAATCTGCTCAGGCTAACACCAGTACAGTCATAAAACATTGCTTGTGACAGCCTGATACTAGCAGAATGATTGATGTCCAGTGCCAATTACTGTTTGGCACAGCCCTTTAGTCCCATGCTAAAATTCCAGGCATCTGCAGAAAGAAAGAGTAAAAACCATCTCTATTTTTATATATTCTTCAGGACTAAGACACTTGCAAATGGGAAAAAAGAAACCACAGCAAATGCCATGTGTTTTATAAACCTCAAAAGCTTTTTTCTACCTGCTTTCTGCACACCCAGGCACTCACTGAATCTGGCACATGAGGAAGAATTCACTCGGGGGACTGTCTTGTTGATTTCTATCAGGAACCAAGGGAAGCAATTTTCCAGGGAAGAGGCATCTAAGACCCACACATTTTTTACCAATATTTCACTGAGGACAGAGTTATGGAAACAGAAATAAAGGGAAGCATCCCCTTATATTGAGCAGCCAGCCAAGAAAGTGGCAGCCAGTCTCTCAGCATAATCAGATCATCACACTGCTCTGCAGTGTGGCCAGCCTTTGTTTCCTTTATTTGCTTGTTCATTAATTATCTGTGCTGAAAATCAAAGCTTAATGGCTGACACCCATTTCTAATGAATCCATGTGACAGACAGAAGGGACATGATCATTACTGCCATCCCAATGTATGCAAATATTGCTTTTGTTCAACTGCCCTTTCCACATCACTTGATCAAATTGGACATGTTTCTTGCAGATCATACTCCCAACCAATTTATAAACATCAGCTGTTTCGGAGCCAGAGGTTTTCATTGTATTGTACATAGCCCTTCAGTCCCCTTCATTAATAATAATGATCTGCTTTCTTAAAAAAAAAACCCAAAAAACAAAACCACAAAAGTGAGTGAACTGAGTCTAGTAAGAGGTTTAAAGATGGTAGATCTTGCATCCATTGTTGCTCTACTTCTGTAAATTATTATGCTGAAGCTACAAGGGGAACATAAGCCATTATGACCTGCAGCGTCTCTCCTGGGATACAGTACAAAAGTGCTCTATCAGAAATGCAATCAATTCCAGAGATGACTGCTTCCTGCATGCTTCCAAGCTGCTGCTTTATAAAACAGTTCCCCATAAAAGGAGCAGGAAATGCATGACATCGTTTAGCAACCGGTCATTAGAGTTTAATGGAAGAGGATTAAAATTCAAAAATGCCATGTTTATAGACCTTCCCATACATTACCCCAGACTCTGAGAGGAGGAATTGGTCACATATTGGTAGAGCCTTAACCCTTTCTTCTATCTTCAGAGATGGAAACATCCCACAATCTAATTAAAATCTTTGTCATATTAGAAGGGAAAGACAAATAAAAATCAAGCCTTTGAATGGAAGGGGAGTCAAATGTTAGGTTTCTCCATTTTATACCATCTATCAATTAAAAAAATTCTGGGGGAAATGGAAATGTGTTCCTTAATCTTGATTTCTCCTTAATTGTCTTTCCACAGGTGCCGTACCATGGCATTTCTTGTGTTTTAGCGGTTTTCTCATTTCTAGTTGCCTACATTAAAGTGTGTATGCACTCCTTCTTGCATACACACAAGGTACAATGAGAACAAACAAAATAACCTCTGAATTTATATTCTTACTGAGCTATTGTGGAGACATTTTTCATAGTAAAAACACCTGGTGCATGGTATCATGTGCATTGATAACAACTCTGGCACAGCTTTTTCCAAGAGCAAAGCAAGTATTTACAGCTACACGAGCAGAATGCTGGTGATGAAGTCATTCTTATCACAATCAAAAGATAACTTGAACAGCAGGAATATATCAACCTCTTGAGGCTCAGCTCTCTCTAAATCACCCCCAGAAGGTTCTGTGAGTCTCTCTCCCTTCTGCAAGTTTTAAAACTGACAACTGCATGGTGCTGATAACCAATATCTGTATAAATGCTTTTCCCACTATATGTTAAATTGTACCTAAAAATAAGTTACAGACCATCTATCTTTAAAAAGCATATTACATATCTCTTAATGATTACATATCTCTTAAATGACAAGGCTTTTCAGCGTACTAAGCCAGCAGCCAGAGCAGAGGTATGTTCTTTTTTGGCAACTTTTCTGTCTCTCACGGTGCTTTGCTCTCCAGTTAAGCACAGCTCAAACCGCACAAGCAATTGGGAGCCAGAGCACTGCCCAGCACCCAAATGACCTGGTCCGTGACAGAGCTACACAGTCACACCTTGCCATCCTGTAGTCTGAGATCATTACCAGCAGAATACAGTTACAGGAATTCAAGGTCCTCAACTGTTAAGAAAATGCATCTTGTAATACTGTGAAGTGTTGACTCATAAGGCCTGCCTGACTCACATTAAATATTTACTGTTATTGGTTAGTTTAGTCATTCAGCTGTAATAAAAAGTATTCCCTGCAGCCGTGTCACCCCAGGCTGTGATCTAACCATGCTCTGCACCCAAGGCCATCCCAGCCAGCCAGGAGACCCTGTCCCCTGCCATCTCCAAAGGAGTGTGGCAAGGACAGGCACGCGACACTGGGAACAGCTGCTCCTCCATAACCAACACCTCCTCCAAGAAGAGCAGTTGGGAAAATGGTGTAGCTGGAAGCATTGCGCTCTAGGTGAAATAAAGAAAAAAGAGGTTCTGACAATTTCTGATTATTAGATCAAGCAAACTCCTTTTTCTCCTAAAGCATGGAGCTTTAATTCATCACTCTAAACCAATCGCTCTTTATTTGACTCAGAATTTGACAATCTTCTTATGGCTTTGGCATAGCATCACCTGACTATACCATCTCTCTAAGGAGAATGTTTCAAATCTTCTACCATTGCAATCAGACATTACATTCCTTGTATAATAAATGTCAAATATAGTGTTGCTGTTTATTGTTAGAAATTGTCATGTTCAACCCAAAGGTGGATTTATTTCACTACTACATACAGGCATTCATACATACAAGAAAAAAAAATGTTCTTTTTGCCATATATTACATAAACACCGAGACTAAGAAGACTTGGGGTCTCCCTCAGCTATCTCCCCTCCTCCTTTCCCACTGCATGTTTAACACACCCAGCTTTTCTATACACCCGTGAAATTATGCAGTGTTGCAATCATAAAGCTTAAATCAAAATGAACATCAAGTATCAACAGGAAATTGTGGCTGCTTCAAATGAATGCCCTTTATTGTTGCAGTCATTTAGAGTCTAGGTAGCCTGTGATGCTGAAAATCATCTAAATGACTCATTTAAAACTTCTTTAGAAAAACACTTTAATTTGACATGCACAGGCTTCTAAGAAACATTTTTAGTATGGAAATCACCAGCACCAGCCACAAAGGTAAAATTCAAGTCTAACTGTCTATTCAAAGATCATTTTTACAGCACTTCCTTAAAAAAAATAAAGGTATATAGGAACATAACATAACACAAGAAAGAATGTAACACTGGCTCAGAGCAAGCACCTATTTTGATCAATGTTCTGTCTCCAGCAGTGGTCACAAGTGGACATGTAAGTAAGAGAAAGAAAAGGGAACTTATGTGATCTAGCCACTTTCAGCCAAAGAGATTTCCCTATCCTGACACAATTAGTAACCCAGTTACTAAATGTCAGGAGATGTCTCTTCCAAGTACTTGTCCAGTCTGCCTTCAAACACACCTTAACTTCATCCATATACGACAACCTTTGGCAAGGAGTTCCACAGGTCCATTGCATGTCACATGAAGAACCGCATCCTTTTCTTTGTTTTGAACCTGATCCAAATTAATGTCATACCTAATTCTGTGGGATGTCTATATGAAAAATACAACAACCAGCTATCTCTAGCATTCCTCTCCATGCCACTCAGAATTGTCTTGATGTCTCTCATATCTCCCATAAATCATCTCTTTTTCAGGTTGAAGTGTCCTAGTCCACCTCAGCTATGCCCACATTATACAGCAGGTAATAGGAATGCCTTTGTAAAACAAAACTGTTGATGCAGAGTCTCTGGCATCCTCAGGGGGCTTTTTTCTTCCAACTAGCATAAAATTGGTCCTGCAGATTGTATACCCGGTAGCAGCTGGATTACACTAGGAATGTTCCAGATTTGCACTAAGCATGTTCCAGGACATGAGCTGGCTTTGTTTCATCCAAAAGGAATTCAGTTCAGTTGCTCCAAGACTGTCCTGTGTTTGAACCAAAGTGCAGTAAGTGAGGATGACTTGAAGATTTGTTTCAAAACCAGTTGCCTGATCCGAACTAAAACTGATAGATGTATCTTGTTTTTCCTCATACCGAAGCTGTTCCATACCTCTGAATCATCCTTGTTGCTATTATCTGAACCTTTTCCCCTCTAAGGACATACTTTTTAAGATGGGATGACCAGAACTGCACACAGCTGTCCAGGTGTGGGCAAACCATGAATGTATTTGTTGTCATACTGATGTCTTCTGTTTTCTCCTCTATTGCTTTCCTAATATTTCTGAACATTTGTTTGCTTTTCACACTGCTGCTGAACACTACACTGACAATTTCATGGTACTATCTATAATCTCCCCAAGGTCTCATTCCTAAATGGTAATGGTCTCTCAAAACACAACATTTTATATCTGAAGTTAAAATTGCGTTACCCTGTATGCATCGCTTTACATTTATCTATTGATCTGATTTTTGACACACATATGAAATCTAAGAATTGACAGAAACATTGTGCATAGCACAAAAGTCAATTAATCAGGCTGTTATGCCCCCAAACATTCTTTTGAGGCATGTAAGCATTATTATATCCACTTATACACTATTGTATCAAATTTTTGAGAGATAAACCCACTTGGACAAACAAACTCAAATGAGGGGCAGTTTTTTCATCAGTGGAGTAAGGAATTCCCCCTACATTTATCCTTCTTCTAATAGATAAAAAAATTGCCACAACTAGAAAGGAATCCTGGAAAATGCCTTCTGGTACAGCTCCTTCCAGCACAGATCCTTCCAGCCAAAATGCAATTTGGGAACACTTGTATCACCTAAAGAACACATTATAACCTTGGGTTATCATGTCAGAAAAGAGCATCTGAAAGTTAATTATGTTTTTCAATTGCTTGGCTGTTCCTCACCACTTGCCAGGAGTTAACTTTAGAAGGACATTCAGATGCCCCAGGCACCAGCATTCTCTGATAATAATAAATCAAGTTCAAATAAGCACAGCTAAGCTCCCTCTTTTTCACATTGAGATATTAAGGGGGTTTAGATTCCTTATCAAGACCCTTCTGACAGTTAAATTGCTTAAGTGTTTCCTAAATTTAATACAAAGCTGATGAATTGTATGAATTTTACTACATAACACCAGATGATGAGCTCTAGAAAGAGAGTTCTTGAAAATGAATTAAAAAAAAAAAAGATTAAAGAGATGTTGAAGCTGGGATCTAACTTCTGGCAGGACATAACACAGATCTTAGCCATTACATCAGACTTTTTATGGGAACAGCTTAACTAAAAAGACCTTGCATTTTAATTTCAGATCTTCAATTACTTGGTCCAAAACCTTGCTTTGTAGCTTTTTATTTTCTTTCTTAAGTGTCATGGTTTAACCCCAGTAGGCAACTAAGCACCACACAGCTGCTCACTCACTCCCCCTGCTCAGTGGGATGGGGGAGAGAATCGGGAAGACAAAAAGTAAAACTCGTGGTTTGAGATAAAGATAGTTTAATAGAACAGAAAAGGAAGGGAAAATAATAATAATGGTGATGATAATAATAATAATACAAAACAAGTGATACACAATGCAATTATTCACCACCTGCTGACCCATGTGCAGCCAATCCCTGAGCCACAGTGTCCCCTGGCGAACTCCCCCAGTTTATTTACTGGGCATGACATCACATGGTATGGAATACCCCATTGGCCAGTTTGGGTCAGCTGCCCTGGCTGTGTCCCCTCCCGGCTTCTTGTGGCCCTGCAGCCTTCTTGCTGGCTGGGCATGAGAAGCTGAGAAACCCTTGACAGTATAAACACTGCTTAGCAACAACTAAAACCATCAGTGTGTTATCAACATTCTTCTCATACTGAACCTAAAACATAACACTGTACCAGCTACTAGGAAGACAATTAACTCTATCCCAGCCAAAACAGGACACTTAATGAAAGTTTTTTCAATGTTGATAGCTATGAATGTTCCAGAATTGGCACAGAGATCCTTGAGAAGGAGAATATTAATCTGAAAATCATGAGATTAAATATACTTAATACATTCTATTATATAAAACATGTATTATATAATTGCAATATATTTTATATATATGTATCATATTAATGCCTTCTAGCTTTATAGTCTTGGCATGCCTTCAGGTTGCATTTTCTTCATAAAAATGAAGGCTGGAGAGCTTTTAGAAAATGAAAGCTTAGATTTTCCTCTACTCTTAGGTCTTACAAAGCAGTCCTTTTTGAGGCAAATGCCCTTGTGCTTGGCTTTTCCCAAGATAAGGAATTTCACCCTGTGTGATGAGAGCTGAACCTTTGCAATGTGGATGAATTACCTTCATGGTTTGAAGGTAATGTCTAAAGCAGTGTGGTTTTGGTGTGTGTATATGTGAGCTTCCTTCCCTCTGTCACACTCAAAGTGTCTTTGCTTTTCAGTTGAAAGGCTTGTTTATCTTCATCTATAATAAAAAGACGCCATAAAAAATCCCCAAACAAGACAGAACAACCCCTTGGTTTGCACAAGGCAGAAGTCCTTTGGGCATCAGTGAAATTCTTGAACAGACTAAATTGCTGGAGAAGTCAAAGTAGTATTTCACTATCTGCTGAGCAATTCCTGCACAGTCCCCTCTGTCCTGGTTGACATGTGCTACCCCAGGAGGGGGACTGAGCAGGACTAGCACAGATCTGCTCAAGCACTTTGCCCCGTGAACCGTGCAGGTACTTCATTGCAAGCTGCCAGTGCAGATGAAGTCACAGTAGGATAAAGACAGCTAAGCCAACACAGATTATATCTGTGACCATATGAAAATGGGCTGGACACTATAAAGGCACCTTTGTGTGAGGCTGAGAAGTCGTCCTCATCAGTGAGGCAGTATCAATTTAACTATTGTATCCTAAGCCTGGTATGGTAATGTCCTCAAAAAACATGTGGACAAATTCCGAAGGTCCAGGTCTGCATCCATACCTGAAGGCTTTTCTTTGAAGGAGCAGCTGTGGGGGATTTCCTTAGAGAAGGATCTCCAAAAACTCTGTCCTGTACAATGATTTCTTGATCTGGAGAAGTGTGCTCCATTATGAATCTCTCTTTTTCCCTAAGGAGGTGTGATTGATATAATGCTAAGGCATCACTTATTCGGGAGGGCCTC
This sequence comes from Buteo buteo, assembly GCF_964188355.1. Lineage (NCBI taxonomy): Eukaryota > Metazoa > Chordata > Aves > Accipitriformes > Accipitridae > Buteo > Buteo buteo. Next base: position 46,469,338 of record NC_134173.1, read on the forward strand.
TCCTTCTGATGGGCTGAATTTGCTTTTTCCAATCTGTTCATCAAAGATATTTTGTAGCCTTAACTTTTAAATTAAAGTAGTGGTTAAAATGATTTAAATGAAAATTTACAGGCCATTTTCAGTAGTCTGTAGGGATAACACATTTAGCACTTCCCAAAACTACACACAGAGAATATCAGAATTTTAGGAAGTGTATTCTGTGACTGTGTCTAATACCTACATCTTCAAAGACAGCTACAATTAATACCACTGGACAACCAGGCACATAGTATCTGGATGAACTCAAAAGAATACATGGAAAAAACATACATTCAGGCCTATATATGATAGAGAATCCTCTTAAAAGATCACTTGGCCTAGAACTAAACCTGTTAAAGGAAGGAGTTACTATACTCCACGGGTGTGCTTTGAAGAAGCTTCCACTGTATTCAATTACTATTGATTCATTAGATACATGAACTGTACAGCTCTAATTAAAAACCTCTTTCTCTCCTCCTTTGAAACCAGCAGGGAACCTTAAATAGATTTGCTGTGAGCTGAAAAAAAGTGATAAAAAGATTAATTAGAAAAATGCTAACCCAAATTCCCTGGCCTTCTTTGTGTCGATGTCTAAGTAACCATGGTCTCCCTGGCTCTCCCCGAGCTGAGGCAGCAGATGATGTACCTTCCTAAGCTCTTTAATTGCTTGTCTTCAGCATGAACATGCTTTGGCATGTCCCACAGGCAGGCGGTGCTTGCTCACACACACTGTCCTTTCCATCTCTGGCGGGGAAAGATCCCAGGGCTGAGAATCCCAGGCAGAAAAGACAGACACAGAAAAGGAGGAATGGCTTTATTTGACTAACCAGGCTTCAAACACGCTGACCTTGTGAGCCTTTCTCAGTGCAGAGGAAGGGCTGATGAAGCACGGTGCTGGGAACAGGTCTGGCTAAAGAGGTTCTGCTGTCAGGCTGCATCGCGAGAGCTGGGGAATAACTGGTGGATTGTGCTGAGCTTTCTATCTCACTCTGTGGATGAAATCCAGCCTGTACTGGTGACTCAGTGTGCAGACTGTGTAAACCCCAAGAGCCTTTTGAACTGCAAAAAAAGTTTCTTCGGATAAGGTTCTTCATCCTCTGGCCCTGCCCCACAGCATTTAAGAATTTAGATAGTCCTCCAGATGTTACAGCATCAGTCAAGGCTTTGCTGGCTGGACTGAAATGAAAATATGCGAAACCTACTGCAGGAGAGGGAAGTATGTCTCTCTCAAGGTAGCTCACTACTTCATGCTTAAAAGCCTCTCCTCTGCTACTTGGGCTTTGATAGCCACTCATAGAAATAACAATTAGGCAGAGGCATTTTAAATACTTTATACCTTCTAGTTGCCCTGCAAGTAGTAGCTAATCTGAGACGGCAACAGTCACTTCATCCTTCCAATGCCTTCCCATGCGTCAGTGAGTGGTTAGACTTCCTTAGGACAAATGCACATCCTAAATATCATCAGCAGTTTTCAAAGCAATAATGCATCTAGGCCTTTATTTCTGATTTCAGGCAGATACCAGCGGGTTGGGGTCCGCTTTTGTGGTCATTCACCTAGCCAGGATTTAAAGAGATGTTACCATAGGGATGCGCTGCTTTAACATAGACTCCTACAACCTCCTCAATGTTGCTTTTCTTGCCAAGATGAAGGCGGATTCATCCCGGTTCAGGGCTGTGGTGGTTAGGGTAGGCACAGCCCATGTGCCCCACTCAACTCAGTGCAACTGGCAGCTGACAAACCATCAGCCCCCGCCCCAGCGACACCGCAGCAGGGCTGGGCTCCAGTTCCCACAGCCCTGCCATTGAAACAGATTTTTGAAAGATCTGTTAGCATTCAATAGCAACAGGACTCTTGATTACTTACTCAAGGTATTTTTATGGAATAGAAAATTCCACCTCTGATCTCCTCTAATCAACCTATAAAATCTTACAGCGCATACACCTGTACAGAAATTACTGTAGTCAGGGGATTTTTCCATAAGGATTTCCTAGAATCAGTTGACTTTAGATAATAATTTCCAACACAGACCTTCAGCTCTGCTTCATTTTTTTCCAAAGTTTCTTCCTGCTGTGTGATGGGAAGAACATATTTGTTGATGAGTAAGGATGAGTATTTTCCTATGCCTGCTACATCCAATGCTGTAACCGTGACAAGCTGCAGCTTCATCAAATTCCTCCCATAGTGGCTACTTCTGCTCAGCTTCCACCAGGGATCTAGACCAATCTGCAGGTACCTTTACACACTAATAAACTTTCACCAGTGGCTGCTGCTTTAATGAACTCTGTGTGCAATTCAGACAAATACCAGTCTACCATCAGTTTTTTCCACTTAAATATGTTTTAACCTGTCAAGTGAACAGAAAGAGGAAGCCATTACTTTTGTAAATGTAACAAGAAAAGTGTCAGGAGTCCCATTATTTAAAACTGAGCTGGGCAGGGTGGAGGATAATGTATGGTAGAGACCAGTCCAGCATGGAATGGACTGAACAATCCACTGAACTCCATTTCATCAGCACTTTACTGACTTTCATTTCATTTACCTACATCAATAAGCTCAGTTAATAAGGCACAGACCCCTGCCATTCCTCTGAAAGGCTTCAGCACTGCATTATACAGCAATTTCACTTTCCCAACACTAAAAGAATGCTATTTTCTTCGTGTTGAGGATATCTTAATCTAACTTAAAACATATGTGGGCAATAACTTAAACAATGCCACGAACCCTGCTCCCCCTCTCCATCTTCAACAAACTCCCTATGCTCACAAGCTATTTTCAGATGCTGGGGAAAGAGGGCACACTTTTCAAAGGAGCTCTAAAGGCCATGAATTTCATTTTCATAAAGGTCTGAACAGCTTCAATAGGTGCTGGCTAAATCACTGCACAATTATTTGAAAATTCAGTGCTTGGCTTCTTTTATTGCTTTATGGGGTTATAGAAAAAGTCTTAAAATTATGCATGGTCCAAAGAATAAATTTAATCTTAACAAGTTTCATTTCTGCTAATTGCTAAAGCCAAAAGGAAGTCTGTCAAAGGCTAATAATTCCCCAGCATCTTCTGAGATGTGAATGTATATTATCAAATAAGATTAGGTATTACATTCGTCCTTTAGAGGGCATTCTGTGAATAAGGAATATGCTCTGGGTAACGCTGAGGGTCAGATCTACTCTGGTGTATATTTCCATATTTGCACTTAACCCAATGAAAAGACATGAGTTAGTTACATCATTTGCAGGCATTACTTGTTGTCTTTAAATCTTTATTCTTAAAGCCTGAACTAACCCAAATCTTTTCAAATGGATCTATACATCTTCTCAATAGATTTCACATGTAGCTTACAACTGTTCCTTTCTGCTTTATTCTTGACTATATATCTTACTTGGCTGATAAACAAACAGAGCCACACAAAGGGAACGGTTGTTGCTCACTGTCCCATAGCCTTCACTGGTATGAATTGTTTCATATCTGACTTCTCTCTTCCTACGTCTAGTGATGTAGGTATATTTAAATAAGGAGTTCAAGACACCAAATGGTTCATCAACTATATGTAAACTAGTTAATTCTAAGGGTTCTATCAGACTGTCACTCCATAAGAATAAAAAATTATTTTGAAATGTAGGTAGTCTCTGGTTCATTCACAAGAATTAACATTACTGGCTAATAATGGAAAAAATATCAGCAGGTTCACAGCACCTTACTAAATCTTGTACTTAGTCCTTCAGTAGAGGTGACACTTGGCATGGATTTCCTGAAAGCTTTCCAGGTTGGTGATTGCATTGACATGGTTTTGGAAACCAGAGTCATAAATACAACTGTACTGGATGCAAGGTCAAGCAATGCAAAGGTTGGGAAAGCATGAAATATGAGATAAAATTTTAAAGAATCAACCACCTTGGATTAGAGAGATGTATAGACATTTAAAGAAGACAGTTCAAAATATATTGGGATAATGTAAAGCACAAGAGAGGAAATGTCTTCTTTATTGAATGAAGACAGGAAAGGTATGGAAAGATTAGGTTGGTAAAAGAGAAGATGGGGTTGTGTACCAGGAAAGCTTTCTAACAAAAAGACCATAGAATAAAGTACAGAGATGGGATCCCCAAAGGCTCTCCAGCAAACCTTCAGCCTCAAAGCAGGACCCAAACATTGCATGCGATCATTTAAAACAGGCATGGACAAATGCTGGGAATACACTTCCAAGAAGAAAATCCAGAATATACTTCATTTTATCTCTCATTAATGTATTTAATCCTGTGAAAAGAAATGTGTTCTTTGAGGTCATCTGAATGCCTAAAGTTGATCTTAAGCACGTGCCAGTGGATTGACAGGTGGCATAAAGATGAGATTAGATGGGAATTTCTGAAGAAACTCCCAACTGAATTCCTGTCCCAAATCTGAAAGGTTGCGTAATTCTGAGCTGTTGGGCTGCTGTAACCAAATATGTAAAATTACCCACAACATTGACTCTCCCCTGTGCAATGATGACTTTCAGTGTGACAAAGGGGAATAAAAAATTTGAACTTCCATGCATTCTGGGTCTCAGAAAAGGCTGCGTTATCATTTTTACCTTGAAATGAAACTCAAAGCCAGTTATTCATAGCATCAGCAGCTCTGTTCTCCCTGATCATTGTAATTGTGCATTGTGCTCAGAAGCATACAAGATTTCTCTTCCATATATTATTTTCACTGAAAAGGACAAATAAAAAGGACAGAATGCTATGAGAATAAGTGACACTTTTTCTAGCAATAAAAGCCTCTAATCTTTGCCTCTCTCAGAATTTCCAGGGCTTGGCAGTTTTGACTCTCTGACTTCCCAGCACATTCTAAACAGGTCTTTCATCGATCCCATTTTCTGCACTCCTTAAAAATCAAATATTGCTAGTGAGGGTAATTTTAAAATGCACAGTGTTTCTCTACAAATCAATCTGATTTCTATGGCACAGTGCAAGAACACTCAGAGGTATCCATAGGTTCCTTCAAACATATTTATTTTCCTAAACCTTAACAAGCATCACAAGAAATAATGCAGTAAACAGTTCCCAGTAATGCAGTAAACTGTTCTCTACCTCTTCTGAGAATCCAATTGATAAACTAGGAACTATAAAATAAATATTTATAGGGTTAAAAGATGAGCGTCATGCAAAGAAGTAGTAAATAAAAACGTGTATTCAGCAGGACCAAGAAAAAATTTCATATTCTACATGATTTAGGGAAAGTGAATTCAAAATTCAAGTTTGATTATATGTATGTATGTGTTTCTATCTGTGTGTTTGTGTGTGTGTGAGGCCAGCCATGCCTCTCCCATTTACTCCGCATATGATTTTTCCTCCCTGAGACTCTATTTATCATTCCATACAACGGTTGAACTCTACTTTGAAATCCTTGATAAATGCCATCTATTGCTATCTAGTTATCTGTACATTGGTTAAATGTTAAAACATGCAAGTCACTAACCTTTTGGCTAAGCATGTGTGTGGTTCCTCAGACTGTCTCTGTACTTTCAGTAACATAAAAGGGAAATCAGGGCAGTTTGATGGACATTTCATTGTGAGTGTATGCAAACCTCTCCTAGAAACCAACCACAAAACAAACAGACAAGGTAGAGTCTTTTTCGTTGCTATTTTTGTCATTTCTCTTTACTATAAACTTAGCTGAAGTACATCAAAGTCCTGAGAGCAGGCATAGACTACCTAACATCAGAAAAAAGGCAGGTCTGAGTGTGCAGAAACAGTGAGTCTCTTTTTAATAATGGAGCTAGGCATAGGCAGTGCAGTGTGCACATTCTGCAAGGGAAACCTGAACAGACACATCCACCACCTCAGAGAGCCGCCTAAACCTCGCCATCAGCAGCTGAAGCAATAGTCCACCTGCCTGATCAAACTGTATATATAGAGGAGAAACATTCAAACAGTTTGTCTGACTTGACACAGGACAACTGACATACTCAGCAAGCAACAGGCATCAGATTTTTCTAAATGACAAATCTTGGTTGCACCACATCCTTGTGCAAGAATTTGCTTACCTAGGAGAAGAAACTAAGTGCAGAGATAGAGGACACTATCTCTTTCCAAAATGCAGGAATGCAACTAAAGAATCTAAAGAAACTGCATTTGAAGAACACAGATTATTTGCTTATAAATAATATTTGCAGTTGCCTTCGGTCTTTGATAAAATTTCAGCAACAGCAAGTATGTTTCCAGCTTCACTAGCCAATCCATACAGACAAAGGACAACACATCTGTATTACTCATGCTCAGCCTTCCAGTCACCGGTAAACTTTTGTGTTCTCAGTCTGTAGCAGAACATAATTGCTATAGCAAGAGATAGATGTGACAGAGTAGTCAAAGAAAAATTAAAATTGTCTGAAAACATTAAGCATAAGAGTTAAACACAGACTTTAGTCAATGCATATGAGGAAACTGCTTTGAGGTCTGCTAAAGATCTAAAAAACTTTAACTTCACTTTATACTAAATAGCAGAGTACATGAATACCAGTTTTTATCTGGGATCCTGTCTTCTTTTTATCTTGAAACAAGTTGAGATTGAATCCTTCTCTGACTCCTTTTTCTCAGACATTGTTGATTGGATTGCGGTTATGGGAAAGCCAATACAAATGTGAATTTTACCTCACCTTCATTGGAAGCGCCACCAAATGACTCCATCTTAATGTCCACAGTCCTGAGCCAGTTAGTAGTGAAGCTCCGTCTCCACTGAAATTGCCTTTTGGCAGTGACCTCGTAATCCCTGAGGAATATAAGTTATGAGAAAGATGAAATCTGTAGTAAGAAAAAGTATCTGAAACCTACTGTATGGCTGTCATAGGGAATCAGTAACGGTGTCTTGATTTAAACCTAGTGTTACAGGAGAACTGTGGATGTGTTCCCAGTATCTGATGCTTTTGATGCAGCAAGTTTTGCTTTCTCAGAAACTGGAAGATATTAAGTCCATATTTTCATTTGCCAGTCTGGAGATGCTTGGCAAGCCAGCTTTATTCCTCACCGCTGTTTCAGATGCAGGCCAGGTTCAGCCCAGGTTCACTTTAAATTTAATTAGGATTCTGGTAACATTAAGCTGCTACCACAGGCAGTGATTAGAGAGCCATGCAAAATCAGTCTTTGTGAGTATCCCTCTCTAATTGTGATTAGAAAGGGATGACTGTATTCTTAAAATGAATGCCCCAGAAACCAAAGTTAGATGATGCAAGCCTGTCCTCTGGTTTCATAGCAGCCACAAGTAGTTAACTGAATATCTAGCAGCATTCCTGATGACAATACTCCTGGCACAGGAAAGCCTGACTGGCTCAAGACTCTGTTTCCAGTTCAAATTCAGGACTATGCACAAATCCCGTGAACCCCTTCTCTGAACTGTCCTTTAACAATCTACAAAGTGACACTGGCCTGTGTATTTTTACTAGAGTCCACCCAGCCCCTCTCCTCAGACAGAGTAGGTGTGCTATGCATGGAGAAAACGAGGGTTTCCAATGCCCAAAGAAAGACTAATTTCTGGAAAGAAAGAGGTCAGGGAAGCCTGGGTTGGATTTCGGTTAAAGTACAGAAGAAAAAGTTCTGCATAGTACCATCCATCTCTGTAATCAGGGCCATAATTAATAACACTTGTGTTTTCACTGCCTAGCTCCAGGTTCAGGACACGTGCAGGAGATTCCTCTTTCTCTCTCTCCCTAGAAGAACAGCTGATACTAGCATGCGAAATTTGTTCTTCTCATGCATCCTTATCAGAAATGCCTTCCCTGCCAAACCCAGGGGAAATCCAAGTGCAATTCAATTAGTGAAAGCAAATGGGGTCACCTATCACCTGCAACATGATGGAATTGTCTGACAGGGCATTGGAAACATCTGTGTACCCCAAAGCATCATGCAGTTAAGATTTTCTAGAGGACAGTGAAATACTTGCCCCTGAGTAGTTCACAGATGGTTGCAAGGATCTTCCTTATTGATGAATTCAGACTTCACAACAACTTTTCTTGACTAAAGGATAACATTTAAAGATTCAAAGACAGTAAGTAGCAAAAGAGGTTGTCTGAAATAATTTAGATGAATTATGTTCTTTAATTAATTTCAAGGTCCATTGAGCATAGGCCTATTAAATATAAAATCTATGTGTAAGAGTATAAACATTTCAAAAACATCTACTTAAGCAATACCAAGAGTCTGATACAAACTTAATTGTGAAAAGTAAATAATATCAAAGTTAGGACCTTGGTGGTATTCCTCACTGACATTCACATTCAGTTTTGCTGTGTTTTATGACTGGGAATTTAAGAACAAAAATTCTGAGGTCTTCTCTGGGAACTGAGTAAAATTCAAGACTTTAGTGATAGCTATGACTTTCATCATTTTCAGTGGTGTAAACCAATACTTGTGCTTTGTTTCATTGTGGTTTTCAGGTTTGAACACACTGCCTTTTTTCAAAGCGTCCCTCACATTACAAAGGGAGGATTATGAGCGACCAGCCCCTGCTCAGAGGATGAAACAGTCTCCACAAGAATGATAAGGAGCAGTGGCCAGCACGTGGTTCAGCGTCGCTGGTGTTCGCATGGCTGCAGCACTGTAAGAGAGAGCAATCTCCTCTTAACAGCTCTCTGTAAAAAGTTCTCCAGAAATATATGTCTCTGAAGTGTCCAATACAGCAAAGTAAAATGGAGCCTTAAATGCACTGGGTAAATGCTGCTGATAATCACATTTTAAGGAGGAAAGCTGTTAACCAGAGGTAGAGCATTTCAGAGAACATGGATGGGCTTTGCTAGCTGGATGGGACAGTCTAACAAAGAGAGGTCCAAGGCTCTTGTAGTTGTGGCATGAAAAGCTTAGACAGTTAGAACACAATAATCTTGATTTACTTACTTAAGTTGTTCTTGTACCAGTAACAGGTGGTTCCACCTGTAGAAACAAGGGCCAGACCATTACAGCCTCCCCACCTCCAGCACCTTCAGCCATTACTCTGAGCAGGGTTTATTCTTCCTGAAGAATTGTTGGAAAATTTTCCAAAGCAGCCAAAAAGAGACCAAAAGTATCTGTAAATCATCTCTCTCATCCTCAGAATAATCTGGTAGCACTGAAGACAGAGGAACTACTGTCCCCACCTGTTCACCAAGCTACCTAGGGAGAGACTGTGCTGCCAGAGCAGCATGCTAACTAAAAATAAATGAGTAAAGAAGAAGAATTTGCTGAAGAATTTGCCTAGATTGTTAAAACCAGTGGGAAATGTTGCTTTGGAGACATACTCTGTCAAGGAAAACCACTTATGCAAAAGCATCAGAATTTTCTAGGGGAGATGTCATTTTCTGCTAGGAAAAAGAGATGCAATTTTCTCTCAGGAAAATAAAAATTATAGTTTTGTGATTGCCCACCTGGAGGGACCCTATCCATTAAACTTACTACTCACAGGAAGAAAGCAAATAGGTAAGAACAATCCCTCAGGAAACTGCTACCTGCTGCGGACATTGTCTCCCACACAGATATTGATTAAGGGCCTAGGTTTTCTTTCACGTTATCCTGCTTTCCTAACAGTTTTTTTAATTATTTTTATTTCTATTTCAAATAAAAATTTTCTAGATGCACAGGTAACATTTAATAAAATCTTCAAATCTATGCTGAATCAGTACAGCAACACCTTGCAGAATAACAGCTTTAGGAAAGGATCTACTATTACAGAAAGCATGGTAAATTAGTTTTTACTGAATGTCTTCCAGGGTCTGCTCAAAAGCCTCTGGTTACTGGGTAATACACAGACCACATTATTTCTACCCACATGGATTTGCACCAATGTGAAAGGTTAATTTTCATGTAAATTGCATGAGATATGGAATGCCAACCCTGGAGCCAGGGAGGAGGTAAGTAAAATAAAATGCACTGAATGGTATCATCTGAGATAAAATAAAGGGGAGAAATTAAGGAGGAGGATGTAGTTTATAAAAATACTCTGGAGATCATTAGACTTATTTCTCCTTTGCATAATTTCTCTTCTACACCAGCATCAAGGTCCAGATTCTGACTGCCATAATTTACCTTCTTCCAAGAGCAATGCCCAATTCTCTGAGTGTTTATTTTCTCCCTTTGGACATATTTGTCCATAATTTAAAAAACCGTAGCAGAATGTAGCAGATTTTCTGTCTCTTCTTCTACAGCAAAATGATGACATGATTGTTGTAAGGAAAACTATGCTGTCCAATATCCTAAATACTTAGCCTTTGAAATTAAATTCAAAGAAGAGGAAAGTAAACTGTGATGTTTAACCTTTTTAACTCTGTACATCCAGGACAGAAATGTGTCCCAGCAGGGTCTGCAGAAGATGTCATACCTTTATTTCAGATAGAAAATCCATACCTCCAAGACACTAAAACTTCGCGTTCTGATCCTAGAAAGAAATAATTATAATGAGAGTCCCAGGCACTAGTATATTTGCAATGAAAGCTACCTCTGCAGAAAGAATTGAGACAAATGGCAAAGTGAGAATTGTGCAAGGCAAAAGGAGGAACTGGGAGTAAGGGAATTAAGAAGTAGCAAATAGCAGATATCTGCAAGAAAACTGCTGATTTGCAGCTGAACAACCTCTCTTACTAAGCCAGATGGTTCATTATCAAAAAGCATGTGTAGCTGCGAAAGCAGCCTTAACTCTGCAATGACCAACACCTGTATCTAGTGCTTTCAGGAGCATTACAGAGACTGGGCACTCCAGAGCTGTGTCACATAGTTTAATGTTAAGGCTGGCAGTACTGGATCATGGGTCTCCATGACAAATTCTAGCCTGTAAATAGCCCTGACACGCATGGAGCCTGGGAGATGAGGCAGCAGATTATTTTTAAAGGAATAGTAGATGTTGTTTTGTAGCAGCATCTTGCTGCCCTTTGCTGTTACCTCCCCTTTTATGACCTCTTCCCACCACCCATCAGGTTCCAGGGCAAATGTGGTTTTGCACAATGTCCAATTTGTTTCTTTTTCATTTCTCAAGGCACCAGACGTTCTCTTTTCATCTGTGCCTTTACCTTTCTTTGTGACACTGATATCGGCTATAAGGAATGCTCTTGTTATTCTTGTGCCTCAGGCAGAGACTTATTTTTAGCTTTGTAAATATGCCACATGCCATGGCCAAATTTCCAGTTGCTCTTTGCTCTCACTTTAGTCTCAACTGTGGGTGAATGAGCATGTTTGAAAATCAGGCCCACCCAGGCTTGTACAAATGCTCTGTGACAATATTTGGGCATCTGCCTTACAGCAAGGATAAAGTGGGCAGAGAGATTACTGCTCTCTTTCACCTCAAGAACATCAGCATTGTAGATTGCCGGTGAAAGGAGGCCTCTCAGAACACCTGGGGTTTGTATCTCCCGGACCATCTCTGTGGGACTCAGCTGATACTTCACACCACTGTCACTAACCGTTTTCTTAACATCACATGCAGCTGAGCCCGCGACAGGCATTTTTGTTTGTCTTTTTTCAGGCTTTCTTCCCCAGGAGGCTGCCTCTTGTGCCTGCCCAGCCATCTCTGTCCTTTCACGTCTTGGCATGGCCAGCTTTTAGATCTCTACTTTCCCCTTCTCCTGGAGGTCCTTTTTCACTTCAGGCCAGAGCCCACCTTGCCCTGGCTGGAGAGGCTACTTCAGTGGGCAGTGCTCCCCAGGGGACATGCCAAAGAGACACTCAGTTCCACTGGTAATACTATAAACGTTAATATAGGCTTCCTAGTCGCGCACTGCAACCTTCCCCCAGGTCCCAAAAACATGGTGAGGGTCCGCTTTGTGAGGAAAAGAAGTCTGTGTTTGTACCTTCCCAAGACCATGTTCAAAAGAAAAGGAAAAGAGCTGTGGACTGAGGGACGATGGCAGTAATTTATAATTACAACCCTTTACCCAGAATGATGGGGTACATAGTATCCATCAAAGACACGTAAGTGCTTAGTAGATACTGAGTCAGGTTTGTAATTTCCCACCAGCTGGCAAGGATGCCCTCTCAATGGCTGAATATGCTTTCTCTCATGTTGATAGCTTTGTGCTTAAGGCTAATATTATATTTTAAAGTATACTTAACATTATATCAATATAATGTAGTTCCTTCACCTTGCTAGAGGCATCTGTCTAGAGTATAAATGGCTTGGAAAATCTGGCACCATCAGCAGCAATGCTGTTCTCCTTCTTTATTCTGGAAGCGGTGATACCACTTCCAAGAACCTAGATACAAACCACCCAATATAGCTAGCCAAACACACAAAAAAATGCATATATCTGTCTTCCTTCTCCAGTTGTGATAATCTGCCTGCATTGCATATGGACATTATTCCATCATGTATTTTATATGCCTTCTTGCCTTGAAGCCCGAAGGACAAAACCCACTTATAGTCTGCACACACTACCCAGGGGTTGCTCTCAATCTTTCTTCCTAATCAAATTCCAAATTCAGAAAAAAAACCCTGATCACATGTAGCTGGTCTTCCCATTGTTCACTGAAAACCACAGTGTCATTTGAATATGTCTTTATACATTCCTGATGGGGCCAGAGAAACTGAATGCTGAAAAGCAACTATATCTGCTGACCAGATGACATTACTCTGAACTCCAGGTGTGGAAAGGCCAGATTCCCTGCTGCCCCACCTTCACCCTTCTGGTCAGAGGCACACACTAATGTCCCTTGGTTAAAAACAGTGAGGATACAGACATGGAAAATTAGCAAATTTAGCACTTCATCAAATATGCCTTAGATTTTCTGTGGATTCACATTTACCTACCACAAAGCCATTTGGGTTAGGACATCACTACCTGTCTTTCCCTCAGGATCTGGGACTCCTTTGCCGTTTCCTATTTTTACATCTCAGCTCTTGTTTTTGACTAGCAGCTTCTCTGGGTTTTGACCTTAATTCAAGGACCTTTTTTTTTTTTAATGGAAGTGTCTAGATGTGATAACAGATGCGTTTGCTTCATCCTTGAGAGAACACATCCCTTAACTTCTGTACCATGTAATCTAAAGGTTTACAGTGTCATACTGTCCTTTGATTTCCTATTTGCACTTCCTCTGATAACTTGTGTGATTAGGCTCAGCTTGGGTTTACAGAGATAAGGTGCTACTTAAAAGCTTTGCTTTTCCCCCCTCCCCATGCAAAACCTTTCTTGCACCTGTGGCTCAACCAGCCTCTAATTCAAAGTATTTCACATGGATCCTTGCCATTTTGCAAGTAGCTTGTACTCCAAACCTGCCTGTGGTACTTGAATTCTGTTGTAATTCTGTCCCCTGTTCTTTCAGTATACCCTCAAGGTATAGTCCCTGTTCGGCAAGGCCACCTGGAAATTTCTCTTCTTCCTCCTCACCCCAGTCTTACAATGCAAATTTTCTTGTTGGCTGCAGGTGTTACAACCTTGCTGCTGCCTCCTAGACAAAGAGAAGGGTGTCAGTAAATGACCCAATGGTTGTGGTCTAATTAAGAAGTGCTCTATCATGTCCTCTGACATCTGACTAAAACACTCTACCCACTCATCAGTTGTGCATGATAGGTTGACATCCTTGGCACATAAAGAGCAGGATGCTCTTTAGAATAGCAGACACCTCTTTTATTAAGCATGATACACAGTTAGTGTATCAATCAGTAAACACTTCTTTGTGCAATCAAACTCAGGAAATAGCTTAGTTTTGCTATTTATATTTTGGGATAGCACACAGCATAATTTATCAGCACCTGCATTCATGGTCACATATCTGACAACTGATTCGCAACTCTGAACCCCTCAATACGCACCTAAAGATAATCACCAGTAGCTGTCTTGTTATTGTTCCCCTGGCATCTCAAGGATGTTTATTCATGGACCTCTGCCTGTCTTCTATCACTTTGGCCCTGCTCTCAAGTCAGTAGATCTAAGCATGTGTCATCAACTGTATTTCTCATTGTCATTATAGAATAATCATTTGTATTTCCACCCATTTTCACCGAGCCTTGATCAAAACTAAAGTCACTGTCTAGAGCTGTCAGCTTTCATGCACCAGCTTTTTTTCATTGTGGAGACAAACAATAAAAAGCCCTCACATCGCTATGGATGAGCAGCTCTGTGGGACGCTATTTTTCTGCTCTGCTTCATGACTATATTTCAAACACCTCTGTAAAAGTTTGGCTCTTTGGCCCTCTACTTCTCCAGTCATCATCTATGCTTTCACTCTTCCAAGATACTTTCCATGAGTTTCATGCCACAGTCTCTTTCAGTTTCTCACTTCTGCTTCACTGCAGTCAAAAGCTGAAGTTGGTAATCCTCTCCTGCTCCTTGCTCATACAGTCAGCATCGGGGAGCAGAACCAGGAGAACCATTTCTCCTTAAAATGCTGTTACTACTGTTGTGGGGGTTTTTTGTACAATTGTTTTTAGAAATATAGGACATCTGATGCAGCATTGGAGCTGGCCACAGTAGAAGCACCTTGAGTGTTGAGATGCCAGGGAGACTGATGGAATCCTCTAATCATATATTAAGGTTCACATTGCATTTTTAACTTTTGGCTTTCTCATAGGTACAGGGAAAGAAAGAAGAAGGACGCAATTTATTTATGCATTTCTATATGTAATTTTTCTTAGGCGATGGGACAATGAAAAAATACAAAGCCTAAGAAACTACAGTCTTATGACTGCTCAATCAACATTAGCATAGAGTTTTCATGTATAGAGAGAACATAGAGTTATTTCCTCTATTTTAACCAGTAAATAAGATGGAAATTAATCTATTTACTACCAACATGCAAAATATTTCATAACTCTACAAAATCAATTACAAGTCTGTGTATCACAGCAAAGATAAACTCAATTGATTGAGAAACCAGCCATGACACAAGAAGGTCTTACACTGAGTAGTGAGTACCTAAGTATGCAGAATTAGGTATAGGTTGATCAATAGTATGTTTATTAACAGTACCCATCAGAATACAGAGTTGAGATCCTGCCAGGTGTATAACATACATGTCTGGGGACTTGATTTGGCTGTGTGTAGTAGCCGACAAATATTTTCAGCAGTGTCCTTCACACATACCTCTACTACCCTTCAACTGCACAGTACAGCAATAAAGACTACTGGTAGAAGGAAATTTAACCGTATATAACATCTATATTATACTGTATAGTGAGACTCTAACTGTAACTCTTCTTTTGACTAGGATGTTAATGACCCTGATACTTTCACTGTACACAGTGCAAAAGAATATAGTGAAAAATGCCATTCATGTGCAGACGGGTAGAAATTGGCCCCTTGCAACTACTAGCTGAACTCTAAATATAAAGACCCCCTTGTGTTGTATTTCCCTTTGCTAACAAGCCATAATTGAGTAGCTAACAAAGATAAATTTGTCAAAACTCATAGAGTATTTGATGACCAAACCCACTAGCCTAAACATTTCAGCAGCTATGATCTATACCAGAGCAACTTCTATTGGCACTTCAAGCACAAATGCAGACCTTTTTGCAACTGTGGTCTCCATCTGCAAGTGCATTTTTTTCTGGTAGCAGCAGAAGTTAGACAGGCATTGAGGCAACATTAAACTTTGCCAAGGATCAGATTCAGATGCAAAGATAGTTTTGCTCTTTAAACAATCTCAGAGTAAAAAGCCAAAGCCTCAAACACTGGAGCCCAGAACAGGTTCCACAGAAGAAAAATAAGGCTATAACTTTCTCTTTAAATCTGATGACAACTGTAAGCAAATCACATCACTTTTTGGTTTCACAGATAAACAAAATCACCCAATACATCTGAAAAACCTCACCTGATTCTAGAAGTAGCTGGACAACTCTCACTGGTACTGAGCCAGGGAAAAGCCAAGTTCCTAAAAGGCTTTGTCAGTGAAAAAAATAGGAGATTTGTCCTTTAGTCTGATAAAACCAACATGACTAACACCCCTACCAACATAACAAACGCAAGTGTCACAACCCATTTTAGAGTGGAGACCATAGGCATATTTAATATTCCTATAAAATACTATATGCATTGACCTATCTTTTTTTTAAAGGTACATGATGAAGAAATGGGGTCATTAGCATTGCTGAAACACTGTAGCAATACAGGAGGTCAGGATGTCACTGTTCAGTTTTCTTCAAATTCTCTCTCTTTCCTCAAGACTCAATGGGAATTTCAGTCATATTACCAGGTTCAAAGGACACCTTACTATACCATTCAACAAGTTTGCTTTTCCAGGAGACATCTTTCCATTTTTGTGATGGCCTGCAGAATTGTATGAGGCCGAAATGGCAGATGGTCTCACAGTTATATTTCTATTGTGTTCCAAAACTCACAAAACCTACTTTGCTTTAACCAAGATTTTTATATTCTTTGCTCATAATAGCTATCTGGGGCTAGCTTTGCCTTGCTATTCAGATTTCATTCCTCTTGTTGTTACACTGCCAGTGCATGAGTCTGAGAGTGGCTGTCAGGGAGTTGACTTCATGAGGCATGTCTTTGCACCTGTACACAGGACAGCACAAAGTTGATCGCATGTGGTGCATGGTAAAAACAAAATTTTATCTTGCTCAATTTCACATGCATTTGGAAAGACTGCTCTCATTACTATGTATTTCCTAGTTTAGGAAAGAAATATCCTTGACTGTCAGGTCCTAAGCGTTTTAAAATTTCCCATGATCTAAATGTTGCTCTTGCAACAGTTTGTCAAAGATAGATTGTTACTTGGAATGATTTTATGTATCAGAAAACAACTAGAGGTAAGAGGTAAAGTATCTCTTAAGTTAATTATTGATACCTAAAGCAAAGCAAAGACATTAAGAATGTATTATTTTAAAATAGGGAGTAAAAACGCTTGTGTGTTTAAGACAAAGAAATGGCACGTGAGGGATCCTGCCTTCTTGTCTGGGTTCTTAGTGACTCTTTCAAGTGCGGTTTTAGTCGGGTTGCTTGTGCACTGCGCTGTGGACTCGCTCCCTGCAGGGGCATTGGCAACCCTCAGCAGTTCACCTGTTCTGTGTAAAACGTGATAACGGCTAAGTGTTGGTATTTGTGAAGACTTCCAAGAGCTACTAAACCCTAACCAGGAGGCAAAGCTGAGTGACTTCCAAATTCTACCACTCCCCAGGGACTGCAAAGCATCTGAACTGCTAAGAGGAGGTGGATCCTTTCCTTCAGGGTTCTCAAGCCTACATCATCTTCTGCAGGTAGTTTTGCTCCAAGATCAAGACAAAAGTCACCATTTATGGACTTAATGTTAAATAGCCATTAAATAAAATGCACAAGTCATCAATGGAGCTAGCACTGGAGCTCCAGTTTGCTTTTAACCAGACAAATTTCCTAACTATGGCCAAAGAACCTGATTTCTTCTGCAAACTCAGAAACATCCCAGCAGTTTTACGAGGACCCCCAAGAACTTTGGATGTAGGTGCTGAGTACCCCTTTAGGCCTTCAGTTATATTTATGAGCCATGTTCTGACTCTTTGAGGAAACTAAGGAAAAAAGAATAAAAGTAAGGTCCATAAAGGTACTTGGAAGCTTAGTTTCCTCATTTCTAAAATGGGTCTAGTGATCTCTACTATGTATTTATGTGTTGCTGTGTCAGTGCTAACTGTATTATTTTCTTGCTCATGCCACTTACAGATGTACTCTGTTATGCAGTGCATTGCCTGTTTTGATACATTGCTCCATAGAAACCGAGTCATTAGCGAATCATATGAGCAGACATCCAGAAACACTCTTGAAAGGATTTTGGCTCTTTGATTTCTTCAAATATTCCCTTCAAATGAAAATTACAATTTTTCCACTCTACTTATCCAGTGCTCTAAATGTTAAGTTACATATAACTGAGGCATTAGCTGGTATTCACAGGCTCCTAAAGCTGTTTCTGAGAGATGTTGATGTGGAGCTTCCTTGTCTCAATCTCATTATATATACGTACATTTATATACATGCAAAAGAAACAGCCCTGCAGACTCCAGGCTCAGAGAAGGAGGAGGGGGAGGAGATGCTCCAGGCACCGGAGCAGAGATTCCCCTGCAGCCCGTGGGGAAGACCCTGGTGAGGCAGGCTGTCCCCCTGCAGTCCATGGAGGTCCACGGTGGAGCAGATATCCACCTGCAGCCCATGGAGGACCCCACAGGTTACCCCACCCCATTCTTTAGCTTCTCTCACCGTTCCCTGGCTTACAGCCACATATGGATAACTATAAGCTACCAAACCTCTGCTTCCACACACCGCCACACATTTTCAGGGAGTCCCTAGTTAATAACAGTGAAGCTAAGGAGGATTCAAAGCAGGATTCAATGAAGTCTTCAGCTTCACTGACTTGAGCAATAGGTTCCTTCTACTTGAGCAGCTACATAGATACCTACCTATGTAATGTACCATTACATAAAATCAGCACCTTGCTGCTCTGCTGTAGTTGTCTGGTGTTTTTTTTCACTCTGGCAGAGTGATGATTTAAAACCCCCCTCAGCTTGTGCCTTATAAAGGACATGTCTCCCCACGAGTACCACCAGCATAGGTGTGACATCCCAAACTCTGCTTTCTTGATTTCCACTTCTGGAACTAACTCCCACAGGAGTTTCCCTCTGCCTTAGGAAGTTTGGGCCATAGGGGTGTTGTTCTACTATTGTTCACTCAGTCAGCCAAAATGTTTACAAAAATTGTGATCTTATAGAAACAATGGATCCTAAAGTAATAGGGTATACTGCAAAGCAGAATCAGATTTCACTCTTTATACTAAAAATGCCTAGATGTCAGCTCTGAGCTAGCAGTTTACATGACCCATCAGCAATGAAGCCAACAACTGGAAAAGTGGAAGGGCTCTGACTTCATGGAAAGAGTCAGAGGGCTGTGGTCTCACACCCTCACGTTAGCTGCCGGCATGCAAATATACAGCTCCCAGCTTTTGACCCAGTCATTGCAAGACAGAGTTCTGCCAGTTCCCAGAGGAAACCGATGACAATGTTAAGACAGCTAATTCTGCTTGTTTATGCTATCAACATCAGAAAACATATGTATCAGAACAACTTTAAGTCCAAAGATTAAATGAAAGATTAGGCTCTGGACATAATAAATAGCTCCAACAAGCATCAGTACAACTGTTTCACAAAGCCAAAGATCATGTTTAGACAACATCAGCCGGTCAGTAATTGATCTGGGGTAATTTCTGTCCAAAGCAAGTTTACTGCCCACCTGCTCTTCTTTTCAGGCACAGAAAGCTGTCATGATGCTAAAGGAGGGCGTCTACCAAGACCAGTAATCACAGCCTGCTGAAAATGTGCTCCTGAACAAATCACCACCAGCTGGCTCTCAGGGGACTGCAGCAGCAGCAGCATAGCCTGCACTGCAGATCTGATGGGCCCTAGGATTTCCCTGAGACACTTATTCTCAGACACAGATGCTTTTTGAGGGAGTTGTTCAGCTTCAGGAATCTTTCCAGCCTCAGTCTCTGCTTAAGAGTTGCTGGTCAGCAAGCAATACAATAATAAATAGGTTTCAGTAAGGTAACTCACACATACAGACTCATCAGTCTGTAAATAAGTCATCCACCCAAAGAAGCTGGTGATGTATCTCTGACTCCCTCCTATAGTATTACCCAGGTAGCCACACTTCTTCATAGCTTTATTTCTAGGAAATACTTCATAGAATTACAGGAATTTTCAGTTTCTGATGATATAATTCAATTCTCCCACATTCTGTCTTCTTTTTCAAGCAGCACTGCTGGGAAAGATAAGAAATACAGGTATATTACATTCTTATGGGCATTCTTACAGGCAGAAATGCCTATATAATTTCCATATTCATAAATTAATAATAAATAATACGGTTTTTAAGTATTCAGGTACACTCTGGACCTCTCAGATTTCTAGCACTAATTATATGCCACACTTCAGTACCAAAAATTTTCATGTAATTTACCAAAAAAAATTCTCAATTTTAACTAAATCATCTTTTAGCACCAATTTTAGTGTTTGCCACAAGTTTCCAGTCCTCAGATGAAGCAATCTGCAGGAATCTGTGCAAAATCCAGACATTTTGTCATGAAATTACTAAAATATTCCATTTCAATTTTATCAATACAACCTTTCCGTTACCTATAGGATAGTCAAAAGGGTGTGGTTAATCAGAGCAAGGTTTGCAGAATATTCAGATTGGTGAAGAGTTCCAAAATGTTGATTTTTCATCCTAGTTCAGGGTGCGGACAAATTTCTGAGATTTCAGCATCTCCTGTAGGGCAGGATTTCAGTGCTTTGACCATTCTACTGACTTGACACTTGTCAGAAACTACAGTCTCATGTACAGCTCCACCACTGTGCTACAGTGTGCATTGGGCCTAAAGGGTGTAAGCATTTCAAAAGTATTTGGGAAATGCCATTGCTCCTGTAAGATATATTTAGAATGTTCCTGGTCAAAATTAACAAGTATTTCTACAAGCAGCTATGTGACACTGCGTATTAGAGGCTAGAAAGAATGACGGTATGTGGGCTCTTCTATCTGAGAATGGTAGTAAGAGATTAGTGACAAAATCATAGAATAAGCCCTAGGATAAATTCTTTTAGGGAAGTTCATCATTATGGTACTGTGATTCATTCTCATGCAGTGCCCCTTTCCATTGTACTGATTCAATAAAGCATTTCAGCATGGGGGCATGTATGTGAATTCTGTTCAAAATCAAGCGTAAGCCCAAACTATTTGGGATCCCAGAAGGCCTGAATTCAGGAATAAAAAAAACCATGTTGCCAGGACCTCAGCAGAAATGACTATGAATCCTACCTCTGGGTAACGTCCCTGTAGCTGACAGGTTAAATTCCCCACTTTGTGAAATAAGGCAGTGGAGAGAGGTCTGTCCTTCTAACAGAGACATTCAGAAAAATTGTGCAGATGGAAACGATACAGTGTTTACTGTGGGAGCAGCTCTTGCTGTGCCACATGTTTGCCAAGCCTTTGAAGAACTCGTTTTACAAGGTCAGGTCAGAGGATTGCCTGGTGTGTGCCTGGGAAGATGTGGCTGAAGACAGTCACGAGTATGTGTGTGGAGTGTGTTTAAGTCTTCTGAGGAGTGGCAAACATCCCAGCCAAGCCAGATATGTGCTCCTGTTTTAGTAATATATAAGTATGCTGTAAAAGACAATAAAGACGTCTTTTTGCTGTTGCTTTGGAACCATTTCGTTGTCATCCCGAGTGCCTTTTTCATTGCGGCAGTTTACCCACTATGTTTCCACTACACTCCTCCAAGAATAAGCAGCTATGTGACCAGGCAGCTGGGAGACAATACAGCAAAGAAATTAATTACAAACTGATTACACATAGCATTAGTTCCATGGCTTCTCACCATATCACCGGGAGACTTGGACACACATTAGCAGATCTCAGCTCCTGCATGCATGCTTTTCTGGTAACAGCTACCATGACGCTACATTACACTAAGAACACTTTTCTTCTCTCTCACTCTCTTTCTGTTTTTAAGTTTAAATAAGATTACAGAAACACTTGAAGCTGACCTAAAAAGGTGGGGTTAATGAAAATCATACAGATGGTGAATGTCAGAAGAATGGGTCGAGGATTTGCATGCATCATAGTGGAGCCCCTGCATACATTTCCATAACAGTAAGTGATGAATAATAAAATGTGTAAGTTTTATGTTTTCATCATGTCACCATCTCTGATTTAATATTCTTTTTGGTGCATTTTTTTTCTTCCTTGTCCACAGTGCTCCTGCCTTCATTATTTAGTTCAAATGATGAGCCTTTCTCCACCTTTGGGAGTTTTATTTATATTTTTTTCCCCTTCCTGATGCAAAATAGAAATATGCATTAAGAAGTCATCCCAGAGGTAGAGTCATTCATATGTAAAGCAAATAGAGTAATATCTGCAGAGGACTACTAAGAGCATATCACTGTTCAGGAACCTCTTGTTTTCATCTTTTTTTCCACCATTGTGCCCCCAAAAAAGAAAGCTCACATGTCAAAATAGATGACAAAAAAATGATGGTGCTATTTGGTCAAAGTCTTGGAAAGTTGTTCTCTTTGGGGAATGGTAATTTATATTTTACTGTTTACCAGGCAGACGGGCAATCCTCAGGACAACCTGATCCTGTAGCTACTGAGTGCTAGCAGAAGTGCTATTAAGCCTGATCCTTCCACACAGAACCCAAAGGGAATGTTTACATTTCATTTCAAAGCAAACAAGACCAAGGTTTATACTGGAGGTTATTATCTCTGTTTTACAAATGAAGACCAGTGTAAGAAAGCCTCAGAATAGGACACATTTGCCTGGCTGTCTTTTGGACCAAATTTTACATTCTCCTATTAACCACTGCACGCAAAGTGGAAATTGAGGGGGAGCTGAACTGCACTTAGCTGTCGCCTAACCAGAGAAGCATCCAAATTTCCTTCAGCAAGAGATTTCATCTTTTCAGTTTGTGGAGCCCAAGACATTTTTCAGTGAACATCGTAAACATGACTGTGTGACTTGTTGTATGGTCACTGTCAACTTGCTTTATTTTAAGACCCTGAGAATAATGCAGGGAATTCCCAGGGTCTGCTGATCAGAGCTTGAAAACATCAGCATTGGGTGCTTAATTTTCTAACAGAAAAATTCTCTTGTTGCCTGACTGTCTCTAGCTAGGATCGCCTAAGTGTCAATAAAATTGAATTATTTAATATCCAACCTTTACACCTGCTTATCTCTTAGCAGGATTCAGAGACTCGGTGCTCCTCCATCAACTCCATCTATGGAGCTTTCTTCAACACAGTTTCTTTGGAGCTTACCTACTGAAGAAGATCTGAGCAGATCAAGGTAAGCACTCAGATATTTCGAGTTAGGCCAAAGCTATTTAAACATAGCCTTACTGGAAGATTTTCAGTGTCCAGATGCCACCTTAGTCTTTGCTAACTTACTTTCTTATTTCATTCTAAATATATTAAGATACTAATGTCGTGAACCGAAGAAGAAGCCATATTTGCCAAATGTGACTAATTTATTTTAAATTAATTTTAAGTCTGTAGTTTTGACAGCTTTCAACAAAGGCTTAAGCAACTACGACAGCTGCCAATTATAACAATAGCTGGGGCTGGAGATTAAAGAAAGAAAAAGAGGTGGAAACAACTAATACAGATTTTTATGAGGGACACTGAAACGATTTGCACATTAAGAATTAATTTCATAAATAATTTTACCTTCCCAAATGCATTTTGCTCAACCTTTCCAAAAGGGATCATTTAGATTTCTTATGTAAAAAAAAAAAAAAAAAAAAAAAAAAAAATTTCTTTTTCAGCATTTAAAAAGGGGGATAAAAAGAGCTAAAAAATAAATCCCTTGCCGAAATGTTCCATTTGATTTATTTGACCAGTTTTGTTTTACGTTTGTTCAAAAACAAATGAAGCACTCTGAAATGTTGACAATTAGGGATGACTTGAATTACCTGTTCCTTCCCAGGCTCTTCCATTTTTTTCAACTCAGCTGAACTCAGAAAAAAAAACCAATTACTTGCACAGATATGTTACAGCCCTCAAAAAGCTAGAAGCCACAGCTCCCACAGTTTGAGATAAAGATAAAAGGCAGGCAGCAACCTGCCTGTATCATCCATTAGAAGGGAGGGAAAAGTCCCACTCCACATACAAATGGGGGGACACTCTTGCTCCAGCACCTGCTAACTGGCTGGAGACTGAGCTTGACCTTGTACATGCTTCTCACCTCCATGATTCATTTTCCTTTCTCCTGTACTGGCTCCATATCCACTGGTCAGGGTTTGGGGCAGGAGGGGAGGCAAAGAGAAGGTGGATGACCATCCAGCTTTCCTTAATGTAGGGCAGAATAATTGCCTTTCAACATGGTTAGTACATGAAAAAATGAAATCTGGTAAAAAAATCACTAGAAGAGATCTATAGTAGTTTGCACCCCTGTGTTTCCTTAGCTTAAATGAAAATATAAGCAGAAAGTTGAGAATGATATGCCAGAAATTAACTTTTTTCCCCCCTTCAAAGTGCAAAATTCTCATTGGGATTGGAATTTCTCCCCAGATGGCTTGGCCAAGGAACACAGGCCAACAGCATAAACTTCACTGTATATGATTTGACATCTTGACATTTAGCAAACTTGGAAAATGTTATTAAAAGAGACATAGATACTGTAAAGATGAGCCTTACTAATACTAATAAACCTATTTTCTGTCACTGTTTTCCTGGATTATATGGCAGTGTGGAAGGCAGCTCAGGTTGTACGCAAAACATCTAAATTCATACAGTACTGCACCCTCACTAACAAGCTTTGCCCAGTCCTGGGCACTTCTGCAATTCACTTTACCCAATCCAGCCCCTGGTAAAAAAAAATGCCGCCTGGAACTGCAGCCTATGATAAGAGGCATGAGAGCTCAGAAAACTCACATAATAGAGCAAATATCTCTCTGCACCTCATGAAAGTGTCTCTATTCTCTGACAGAGATGAGGCTGAACCAGACTGGTCAGCAGGGGTAGACAGTAATGAGGAACTGATCCAAAGCAAAGATGGCAATACAGGACTACTGAGGACCAAAACCCCTTGCAGCTGACACCCACCCCTATGCTGCATACCCTCTCCGCCCAACATGCTTTCTGGAAGTGATGGTAGACCCAAAATGGTATGCCTACCTTAGTTCAGTTCAGGAGTGTGCTTCGAATAGCAAATGTCTTGATATCCCTCACCTACCTCACTTTGGCTTGCACCACAGAGAGGGTTTGGAGCTGAAATTCTGAATTTAAACTGAAACGAATTCGAATTTAATTCTTTCTGGATGAAACTAAACAAGAAGGTATACTCCAGAAAAGCACCCGAATCAAATTGCTTATTGTTCTGCTCTCAGAAACATAATTTCAGTGCTCACAACCAGATAAGAACTAGTCCAAAGTAAAAACTCTCAAAATGCATTCAGTGTGGGCATCGGGTCTCATGGCATTTCACCATACAGACCTTGCTCCCCCTGGACCACAGCACTGGCTAATGTAGACATGTTAGCTAGCACATCAAGGGAAGCAGAAAGGCTTCGAGTCCCTCAGGTGCTTCGCCTAAGTGTCTGAGCCATCTTGCAATCAGATTTCAAAGCACTGAATATTCATTACAATTAATTCCATCAATCTTTATTGTATACAGAAGTGCAACTGCAAAGTATTCTACAGGCAATTTCTGTAAGTAATTTTTATTGTAATTTCCATTACAACTGCAAATAGAAACTTGCTTTTAATGTTTTCATGGCAGTCTCCCACTTGAGCTGTTATCATGAAATATGTTTTGTGTCATGAAGTACTGAGGACAGCATAGCACAGATGGAACAGGCAATATAAAATTATTTAGGAAATGGATCCTATTACCAAATGGTTGACATGTTAAAAATTAGGAGAAAGGGTGACAAGATTATCTTACAAAAAGGATGCAGAGGAAGATGGATTACTTCTAATGAGATTTATTCACTGATTTTTTTTTTTTTTTTTTTTTGCTTAGAGTTGTGAATTAAAAGACCATTAAAAATAAGACAATATATTTTAATTATAGAGATGGTTTCCTTTTTCCTGGGGCTCTGCAGAACTTAGGGAGACACCAAAGGCAGGTATCCAAAGATTGCTCTGTACAACACTTTATCAAACTGCAGCTGGGTACATGCAGTTATTTAGCTAATGCTCAAATTAATTCTTGTTCTGCTCTCAGAAACACAATTTTTAAAGGAATTCCTAACAACATGCTTTTACTTTCTAATGTGACTCATGAAGGATGCTAGTTTAGTCTACAGCTGGCAACACAATTAGTTGATTAAGCAAAGTGACTCTGTAGTGTGCAGTGATCTGATGCATGTGATCTAAATAATGAAACTTTTTGTCTGTCCAAACGGGAATGCTTCTCAAGCACATGCCTAAATCAAAAAACATGTGGTCCTCCTGTGGCAATGTTCCAGGGATGCACCAATGGTTACAAGATGCACCTTGTACCTAGCACTGGCACAAAATTGGACTTCATATGATGGTTCAGTACAAATTCTTCTGAATCAGAAGACAGTCTGCAGAAAAGGCATAAAAATGCCTTACAGGACAAAAAGATAATAGCCTATCACACTATATTTTAACAAAGGGTCACCATCCTCAGTGGGAACAAATAAACCATAAAAATGTTACTGCAATTGGCAGAAAAAAAAATATCTCTTCTGTCACTTCACAGCCACCTTTGTCCTATGAAATCGAATGCTACTGAACCAACTAAATTTTCCAAATAAACTGTATAAGCTCATCTTTGTTTTAATTGATAGATATTTTTTTTTAATAGTAAAATTAAAGCAGTTATGTATTTCCCCCCTTGAATAGGGAATTGGTTCCCTGGAAATGCTGAGAAGGAATTTTCTACAAAATCCAATCCCATCAGATAGGTTTGTTGGAAAATTTCATATTGGGTATGATAAAGATGACTATTTTTGTATCTGCCTTCTCTTGCTCCATCAGGAATAGTGAATAAATGACCTGAAAAACATCTCACAGCCAATCAGCAGTAGCAAGAGTTACTGGTTTTAAAATAGAAAATTAAACTATTCTAAAGTTAAAGATTTTCACACCAGATAAAGCCTCTGCTTTGTTATTAACAGTTCTGGAGAAATGCATTCAAGATTTTCTGGTAATCCATAATTCCAATTTACTGATATTTGAAAATTACCATAGGGTTTTCCTCTGGGATGCTCATTTACCTCTACTGTTAATGTGAAAAAACTGCATGTCTATTTATCAGTCCACATGGTAAATAGCCAGTGTTTAGTCAACAATCCCTAATTAATGTTCACAATATTTCTGTGAGGTTTTGTTTATTCCATCTTACCATCAAAAATGAATCCAAGATAGAAAAAAAGGAAATGAAAGGATCAAGATTTCAACAGATTCAGTGTTAAAGCTACAATTTTAAGTTGCAGCTTCGTGACACTCATGGCTATATATGTTTCTACAGATTCCCTAGAGAGGCCTGATATCTATTACCTCCCTCCTCATCAAAAGGCCAATGATGACCTACAAATCAGAAGTTTTCTATGTTGTTTTGGAAAAACTAAGCATTTTTCCTCCTGTTTTCCTACTTAGCTATGAAAGATTAACTTCACTCATTGCTCTACACAAGTATACATGAAGGCTAACTCCCCATGTCCTTCTAAAGAGAATTTTTTGACTAAACTACAAGGATATGGTCTTCAGTAGAAGAATAATGAGTAAGGGTCTGAATTAGGGAAATTATGTTTAATTTGATGTCAGTAAGAAGCTTCCTGACTTCCTACTTTCTGGCAGCACCACATGTTCACATTCTGCAAAATTATTCAAGAACAACCTCCTGGAAGCACAAAAGCAGCCCATCCCTACAAAGGGAAAGGAAGAAGGCAGAACAGCTCGGGCTGTTCTATGATTCTATGGAAATCAGGATCCCATTGCAACGTTAGGAGAAAAACTGAACACAGACGGAGGCTGAACCTGTAAAGAGATGAGCCATCTGAAATTGTAACATTATTGACATCAAATGGGAAAAAGAAAAAAAAAGAAGAAAAAAAAAAACAAAAACAACCAGAAAATCAGAAGTATTGGTAAGCCCTTGAAAATGTTTCAAAAGAAGCTTGAAAGCAATCTTGAAAGCCATTTGCACAGATTACACAGTGAAGAAGTTCTCAAAATGGAATAAGGAGCACCATGCTGTAAAACAATGAAAGACTAAGAACACAAGCAGAATAAAGGAAAGATTTAATAAACAGGAAAGTGCAGCAGAAACCAAGCTAGAAACAGCCAGCTCACGTGATGAGCTGCAAACTATCTCACAAGGATTTGATGGTGATGCTGTCCTCTGGACTCTTGGCTTTTACTCAATCCCTGCCTCACCAAAAGGGTTTTATTCTGTAGTTATGGGCTTATTAAAACCCTTGTGACAATGTATATTTACAGTGCACTTCGTGACTTAGAGCAAAAGCTCCCTTGTCACAATGGTCTCACAGGTGAGACGAGACATCCTTATGCGTGCGCGAGGGCCTATGAAGCATTTGCAATGAAAATGTCATTTACAGCAACGAGGAATG
Organism: Buteo buteo; assembly: GCF_964188355.1. Taxonomy (NCBI): domain Eukaryota; kingdom Metazoa; phylum Chordata; class Aves; order Accipitriformes; family Accipitridae; genus Buteo; species Buteo buteo. The sequence goes on from NC_134173.1 coordinate 46,497,340, forward strand.
CTTAGTATGGCTGAAGGGGTTTGGGCAGGGGGCCTGGGAGGGGGGAAGGGAGCAAAAGAAGTCATTCCTGAAAGACCTTGGAGGGAAGGCAAAATCCTGAGAATGGCACAATGACTTAAAGAGCAACAGGGCTAATTTACTGATGGTTTAGTAATTGTCAGGCTTCACTGAAAGCCACAGAAAACCTTTAAAATCTCTATAAAAGGGGCCCAGTTTAAAGAGGCTGTCATTGCTGAAAGGAAAAATAATAGACTAGTGGGACTAATTCTAAACCCAGCAGGTCTGGAGGTGAGTCCCCGCAGAATAGAAAGGGAAAGCAATCATGTCAGATGAAAGAGAACTTGTAAGGGAAGAATATTCTGCTGGGTACTATCAAGCCAATTGTGGACTAATGCACATCTCTCATTGCTGTCACTAATTTAAATAGGCTGAACATTCAACCACTATTATTATGTTATCTTTTTAGCTGAAGGTCAAACACATGGGCATTGAAACCTTGGCACTTCCCCTGCACATGGAAAAAATGTACATACCCTACATTTGGTATGTAATATTGCACTTTGTAACTAGAATGTTTACTAGTAACTAGAACCAAAGGATGTAACTGAGCAAAAGAAAGCAGAAAATGCTTTGGCTGGGTGGCAAACTCTATCCAATCAGTAGGGAAACATATCAGCAAGGTAAGGAATGACATGCTCCCTCTCCTAGAGCTTCCCAGCATGGACATACACATATGGTATGCGGTGCCATGGCTGTAGTTGCCAGTGAGCAGTTCTTTTTATTGTGGCTCCCATGATTATTTCTCATAAATCTGTATGATGGAAAACAACAGAAGTCTCTACAGGGCTTTTCCTTTATTTATACGCTCTGTGATGCAGACATTGGAAAAAAAAATAAAATCACAAAGCAGAGTTATTAGCAGGAAACCTAGTCATAATTCTGTAACTCAAAACCAAGAAGTATCTCTGTTCTATAAGTTTCTTAAAGAATCATACAATAATTTAGGTTGGAAGGAATTTAGGTCATCTAGGCGGACCTCACAGAAAAGGGCCAGCTTCCAGTCTAATGAGGTTGCTCAAGGCTGTGTCCAAGAAATTTTCAGGTATCTCCAAGGATGGCAACTCACCAACTTTCCCAGGTAACTATACCAGTGTTTCCCATCCTCATTGTGCAGAAATATTTTTTTATATCTATCTGGAAGATTTAATGTTTCCATATTGAAAGTAAAAATGCTAAGTATGGTCTTTTCAGCATGCCAAATAAATATATTAAAATAAACATATGCCCAGCTCTTTGCTAGAACTTGCAGTGTAACCTGGAATACAATAATACATTTGTAATAGCATATGCCTTGCAAAAAAAAAAAATCAAAAAAAAATCAAGGACTCTTAAGATTTCCAAGTTATTACTCTCCCAATTTGAACAATGGGAACGGAGATCACAGATCACAGCTTTCCATCCTGCTTTTAAAACTAAAAAAAAAAAAAAAAAAAATCCTTCTTTGGATCCCTCCAAAAGGGGGATTTTGATGCATCCTCTTGCAGTTTTATCTCCTAGACAGGACACATAGTATGCTTCACTAGCACTCACCAAACGTTCACTGAAGTAGATTCAGATAATGTGCTAGAAATTACTATAGTTATTTTTATATGTATCCCAGTGTCTTAAAAGACACAGTTCTGCTACAGACTATGCAGCACAGAACAGTACAAGAGTTTCTGTCAAATTTAAGCAATAATACAGAATCTTCATAGGCATGGACTGGTCAAGGAGGAAGTGAGGAGGTAAGAGGACCTCATATCTTCATCTCCTGACTTCTGTCCCAGCACTGGGCTATCCAAATCACAGTCCCAGATGCACTGTGTAGAGACCTGCTGTGGGGAGCCAAAGGCTGCAGTGGTGTGCCTCCTCGTCGCAGCAGCATGAAGAGAAAGAGGTCTCCCACCACACACGGGGACCACCTTGCCCTCCTTCTCCCCTGCCACCCGACCTGGGGCTGCGGTGACCTCAGAGCCAGGTGCCACTGGTGAACAACCAAATAGACAAAAGGGGAGAGAGAGACGGCCCTGGCACAAGAAAGTGCTACACAGCAAATGATAATTATTGTGGATCCAAGCAGCACATAGAAATGTCCTTCTCTATGTGACTGGTTTTAACTAAGTGAAGTATCCATGCCCACGTCATGACAGTGCTTCGAGCGACCATACACAAGTCAATGCACATAATATCATTGTGCCTTTTGTAGTCAACAACTGTGAGTGATTCAGCAATTGCCAAGCAAGCCAAGAGTACTGAGATAAAGTAACACAATCTTTTCTGTAACTATAGATGTTTCCTGAATTAATTTCTGTTTGGATAAAAATGTATCTCTTAAGAAAACATCGACTTATAAAAATGCCAGTGACGGTAAAAGCATCACAACCTTTGAGAAATAATTGAGATGGTTAGTAACCTCCATGGTTAAAAATGTAAACCATACTTACAGGCTGAAATCATCTTCTTTCAACTTCCAGTCTCGTCCTGTTTTTACACCTGGGTCTGCTAAAATGAAGGTCCCATTATCAAACTTTGGTTCCTCATGTAAAACTACCCTGAAACCATTTTTCTTCTTCCTCAGGGAGCTCAATGGATTAGTCGACCTTATTTTTTTAATAAGTGGGTCCTGTCCTTACAGCTGTTGATGTTTTCACCACTTGATGTTTCCTCAAGGACATTTACATAATAGTTCACTTGAATTGTGCTTATTACTCCAGCAGCTGAAGCAGGGCACACCATGGTAACAGGCCCACAATTACTCCTGCAATCTCTGACAGCACTCCAGCAATCAGTGCTATGTGAATGGGATGAACACATTTACTGACAATCTCAGGGACAAAACCTGGAAAATTATTGTATAAACACACATCATGGTCTTCCACCTTAAATTCAAAACCACCTGAGACAAAACACTAACTGAACCAAATATTTGCATTCTACTTCACTGTTAAGGCTATATGTGTATATAAAGGTGTAATCTGTTTTTATCTCATAAAAAGAATGATGCAATGCAGGTCTAGGGATGTAAAAGTGTAAGCGCAGACATCTTCAGGCTTAAACAGTATTCTTTTTTTCTCTATTTCTCTCTCTCACTCATGCATAAATGCTGCTCAGAGACACACTACAGAATGAATCACAGAGGAGCAGGCTGCACCGTTGCAGTAATGGGAGTGGGACTGGCACCTGAATGCCTAATTTTGAAAAATACAGATTGCTCCTAACGCTTCTGAAAGGTATAATACTCCCTACCCAAGGCTATGAGGATCCTGGATGGCTCCCATTGCTATTACTTCAGTAAGTGTCACTCCCGTTGCTTCCACAGTACAGAATTTCCAAAGTATCTGCAGGTGGTTTCAAATTAACTCCAAATTTTGAAGCAATACCCAGAGGAGGCACTGAATTTCATTTGGGTTTGCTTTGAAGCAAAGACCTTCAGGCATGAACCCCAGAGTTTCCTAAACTCAAGTGAAGCTTTCAGGAAAGCCGACTGAAGTTGTAATAAAAGCCAATGTCAGGCAAGCTTTCAGTTTCAGAAACCCCTCTAAGTAGTTTACAACATTGATATCATTTAAAATACCCCTGTAAAAGTGTAATCCTTGGTATAAATCCAGAGTAAATCCATGGAAATGTGTCTGCTGACTGCAGCTGGTCAGAACTGTCATATATGACTTTGTAGTTACGTTATTCAGGGAGTCAACAAACTGACTAAAAAAAAAAAAAAATCTACTGAGAAACCAGTGGAGCTGCTGAGCATAACAATTAATTGTTTCCAGTTCAATAAGGTGAGGGAAACAAACACAGGGGACCTGTGAAAGCTAAGCCTTGCATCTACCTTGGGGCGTTCAGCAGCTAGCTTCTCAGGATGCTGTTGCCAAAATCCTTCTAAGCCAAAATTCTTCAGAGATCAGCTCTGCAAGCCTTGGCCGAGGAGGCCACTACCTCCACTCTGTACCGGGGATCAACTCCGGTCCCGAGAGCCGGCACGCGTGCTCATCAGCTGCGGCGCCGGCAGGTCTCCCCTCCTCCCCGGCCCCCGCTGCACGTTGCCGCTCGCTCACGGGCTCCGGCGGGGGCCGTGTGCGGGTTTCCCGTTCTTCTGCAGAGCCCAGAACCGCAGCTTCACTCACGCTAAGCAAATAACACACGCCCTCTGCTCAGGCCTCGACTCTTTGTACTAATATCCGCAGTTTGCAGGACCGAACCCAAGCTAATTCGTGGTGTACAGTATTTTGGCTTGAAAGTTGGCACCCTAACGCGCAGAGGATTTATGGCACATGAGTGTGCATAACAGAATCAGATTGTTATTCCAAGAAATTGGACCCAATCACATCCTGACAAAGCTAGCGGTAATTTTCCTAATTGATGCATTGGGAGCAGTCCTCAGGAACTATACTGAAACATAGCTTTCCATTAGCCTCCGCAGGGCTGCCTTTTTACAACGAGACAATTATTCAAATATCATTTCATTGTAAAAATTATAGTTTTAAGCTGTGTCATGGGTTTTGACATTTGATAAATTCATGATGCATTTTACTACATGTTCCCGCTCAGGTGTTAATATGCAAAATCCCACAAACGCAACAAAATACAATAAAACTTCTGACTTAAGATATTAATTAGGTGATTAAACTGTCACACAAGATTTGTTTGTCCTTTGTAAATTAGTAGCTCAATCCTCACAATTTATAAGCAGAACAAATCATAAAACAAAAGGCTTGGTTCACTATAAAAACCACTAAGCTTTTGCACAAGGCCAAAGCAGCCATGGAAAATTGATTTTCCACAGCTTACTCAGTCTTGAATAGGTTCAGCTTTGTAGAAGACTTTTTATTGAGTGAAGCCAAAACTCATTATAGCTAAGACCTTTAGGAACAACATGTGTTTGCTCCATTATTTTTATTGTCATCAACATCACATTTTAATCTCATGTATTAAAGCGGGAAGAGCACAAAGACATATTTGCATTTTACTACCAGGGTAAAAGAAGAAGGCTATGCTAGACCTTTAGTAAAATGTGGACCATGGGAGAAAGAAAATGATTATTCATTATTTCTCACAGGATAAGCCGTGGGTAAGGAGCACGTTTAAGGTAAAGTGGGGCCTTTTGTACAGTGTACTATTAAATCATGGAAATCGTTATCACTGGATCTTAGGGCAGTCAACACATAAATAGCCCTAGACAAATTCAGAGGACAGGACATTAAACACGGCATTCCAGTTGCTGCTTAAGAAATCTCTTGACCAGTGATTGCCAGAAGTTGGGAAGCCCTGAGAAACCTGGTCTCTCCTCAGAGCCTGGCCTTGCTGTGGGCAGCAGGTTGGACCAGAGACCTCCTGAGGTGCCTTCCAAGCTGAACTGTGCTAAATCCCTCTATACGTGTACTTTTCTTGCACTGTAAACAACCTAGCTGGTATCAGAAACAAGTTAGAGGGATACACGGACATTTAATTTGAGTTGGTATGGAAGATTTTACATGGTGTTAATAGGCAAAATTGTGTCACCTGATGCGAGATACATTAAAGTCAACAGTCTTCAGTAGCTTTTCTGGTCGTTAGATTGCTTTAGTTAGTTTTGCCAGGATTATCACAAAGAAATTCTTCTAGAGCATACTCCACACACCTGAATAATAATAGCGTAGAGGCTGAATAACCTGCATTTTACTAGCGGTACAATTTATGATCCATGCAAAAAACACCAGCTGCTCACCCAGCTCTTGGCAGAGACGTGATCTCTTGGAGTCACAGCGCTTAAATCCAGAAGTGCCATTTGTGATCACCTAATCTGATCTACTTATCACAGGCCATTACCTTTGTACTGAGCTCAATAACTTTGTGTTTGACTTAAATACATCTTCCAAAATGACACCCCGTCTTAATTTGAAAATGAGAGATGGGGAATCCATCTCTTCCCTTCATCATGTATTTCAATGATTAATCACTCTTTCTGTTAAAAACGGGCACAGAATTTCTAATTTGAATTTGGCTGGTGAACAGCTTCCAGCCATTGCTTCTTTAGTACTCAGAATTTTCTTACTGTGAATGTGTTCACGCATTTTAATGAGGTCACCTCTGAGTCTTGTTTTTAATTCACTAACATGCCAATTTCTTTACTTCTCATGGGATGAGGTATTTCTTACAGCTCATGAATCATTTTGGTAGTTCTTTCCCTTGCTCTCTCAAGTCTTTCAACAGTTTTTTAAATATGAATATGAACTGGATACAATATTGCCCTTCTGTGCAGAGAAGATATCCTCACACTCCTATCATGAATCTGTTTATGCATGAACATTCTACTATTGATTGGGGCATGCAAAGTGGATTCCTTCGGATGAAATAAAAATTAGAAGACTGACAGTTACTAGATGAAAAGATCTTTGATACAAGAAGGTTTAGTTGAGCACCCAGATTCCCGAGTAAAGAAAACAAATTTCTTAGTGAAACATGCCAACAGTCAAGCTGTGGCCTTTCAGAAGTCACATTACCCTGACCTCAGCTTCCGTAACTACAAAATCAGAATAAAGCTTTGTTAACCCTGACACACCAGGAAAAAGAAAAGACTGCCTGCTGTATTACCGTCATAGCAATTCCATTCTTCGCCACAACTGAAATTTTCAAATAATTATGCCACCTTAATGTTAAAAAATTAATTTTATGCTACAGTCCTTTCTTCTCCAGGGCTATTCAAAGCAAATTCTTAGCCCCTAGAACCACTGTAGACATAGGAAAAACTATTATCTTACTGCTACAACAGTGAGATAGATGACTACAGAGATAAAAAGGCCATGGGTTGTACTATATTAGTTCAAAGCTACTGAATTTTGCAAACTTTTAGCTGACAATTCTCACTTTAGAATCACTGCTGCCATTATTGATGTTTAATAATGCCAATTTAAATGCATTACTGAGTTGAAAATGTGAGCTCTCCAAAATGTGCCTTATTTACTTTTGAGATCTTTCCTTTTTAGCAATAGAGATACATGGTTTCTCAGAAGTGACAGACGCTGCATTCCTTTTGCTGCTCAGGATTCTTATCATCCTTTCAGACAATTGAATTTCTTCCATTTGTAAAATGTATTGCCAGAGGAAGGATTGGAAGTAAAGCCCAGTGACTGGAATCAGAACTGTTTCGGCAATACAGGAATAATTCATTGATCCATATTAATACCTAGGAATCCCATTTAAAAATTTGTATTTACTTATTCTTAGGAATTAGAACTTGAGCAATATCATTAAAAAGTTCATGAGGGATATAAATTTGTAATATTCATATAACAGATTTCTATAAGATACACTTAAACTTGAACTAATTTGATGGTTTGATTTTTGGAAATGCCCTAAATAAAGGTGAGCACATTAAATGTCTAAAGGCTGATTCACCAGAGAGACTGAAGAAAACAATCGCAAGCGGAGCATCTTTATCCGAAGAGGTACTTTCTAGACAGGTTCCCAAAAAAGGTTCTACTTTAAATGAGATGTGAAGAAGCATTTGTCAATGATCTAAATGGGACTATTAAACTGATGCTAGTAGATATGAAAATACTAATAAAATTTGTGACTTCATAAATAATTATTTGCAGAATGACTCAGAGAAAGCAATAGCCCTTTCCAGACTTAAAAATTTATGAACTGATGACATTCTATTGATTGGAACATTTACCGCACCTTCAATAGGTCTAATTAATGAAACTGTTCACCGAATTAAACATAGTACTTAGCAGGATGACACTATGCTCCAGTTCTCTGCAAACATCTCCACATTCAAACATTTTCATGCTCATGGAGTCATCTACTGAGGAGCCTACTGCTTGCCCTAGTGAAGTCAGAAAGTGTTTCTCATTAACTTCAGGTATCTTATGCCTACCTACATACAAATATAAAGCTACTTATGAGATATGTAAACTGTAGGATCTGATACTTGATGAAACAACACTGTTAAAAATCAGGCGTAAAAGAATACTTGGTTCATTTCTTTTATCAGTTAACTTCAAATCATTACTATAGTGATGAAGATGTAGACGGTTACTACAACACACTGGAACCTGTGGCATAGACCTGGAAAAGAAATTTGTTATATTTTGCAAATAACATAAATTTGCATTTTAATACATTCAAATACAAAGGTATAGATCCAGGAATAGGTAAAATGGCACGAACTTTTAAGCAGCTACATTATGGCAAGCAAGGCTAATAGGATTTTTGAACATGTTAAAAGAAAAGAAATGAGCAAAAGCAGAGAGGCAGTTCTTGCCCCTTGATGAGATCATTTTAGAATAATATGTTCCTGTCTACTATCTTTTTTTTTTTTTTTAAGATGTTAAAAAAGAAGGACAGAAATGAAATAAGAAGAGCCATAAAGCTCAGGCCTAAGATAATGCCTTAAAGCAAGAAACTTGAGGTGCCAGATCACCTTGCTTTTTCAGAAAAAGGACTGAGAAGAGACTGGAAACTAAAACAGAAAAAGGCACAAAGAAAACCAGAAGGTGGACTCAGAAGGCAGATAAATTCAACTTAAAAACTAGACATCATAGTTTTACAAAGTTTAGTGGATTTTTCATCTCTCAGTGCCTTCAGGTGAAGACTAGATACCTTTCTAGAAAATGTTTAGGAAAATATGAGTCATTTTGCCAAACAGTTGTTAGAATGTAAGAGTAACTGCGTATTTATTTGTTCAATACATGAAATAAAGAGACTTTATGATTTACTATTCTGTTCTGTCCATCTGCAAAGGTAGAAAGGTCAGTGGAGCAAGGATTTTGGCTAAAGGAGATCAAAGTTTTCTGGTTCAATGAATCTTGTTGCCAGAAATTCACTGCCAACCAGGCATCTAACAAGCAATTTCAGAAGATCCACATCTTGAAAGAATGGAATTTGATCCTTGCCTAACTGTTCAATCCACAGATCCAAGAGCTTAAAGTTGTCATCCTGAAAGTCATATTGCTACATTTGTAGTACCCTCCTCATATTGCATGATCTTATGTCACGTATACACTGCAATATTTTAATGCAACAGCCTCAAAAGGAGATGAGTTTACAGTCTTAGTTTTCTTGGGTTTGTGAGCTTCAGTCAGCACCAAAATGTTATTTATACTTTAGAGACATGTTAGACTACCAAGGACAGCAGCAAGTTTGGGGTTAGCAGCTGGATTTTCTACTGCAAAGCATCATATAAACATGGTATTCTAAATTCTGAATTTTGGGGTCATGAAATGCTTCTAATTCTAAAATTGACTTAATTCTAAAAGCTATCAGCCTTGGGAAGCTGATATCCTATAGTAGTCCACAGACTACAACTGTGGCTAGCAATAGAAGTACATGTTCATCTGCCAGTGTAGATTCCTACTTGAATCTTCCCTAGAAAGGGAGTGTTTCACTCTTCAGCTTACAACCTCATTTGTTCCCCAGGAACTTCCCTCAATCATCTCTCCTTTTCACCCTTCACATAAAAACAGCTTTCATGTGTTGAGTAAAGATATAATCTGTAGGTTACCAACACTACAGCCCATCCAGACTTCTCTAGCTACCACTCCAAAACCCCACACTTCAAAGAACTTTGAACAATTTGAATTTAAGTTTAAAAACCAGTATGAAAATTCACTCCCATCCAGTCCCATTCAGCTGCTGAACTGGAAGTTTTAATCTAATGTGATTTTCTATGTTTGGTTATTACAATGGCTACATATCATGGAGTCAGTGACAAAGGAAGGCAGCTTTTGCTCTTTTTTTTTTTTTTTCATTTTCTGGCTAAAGTTAGAGCCCTTACATGACTTGAATCTAATAGCGTTTGACTGAATAGGAAATCAGAAGTCAGACAGGAATTTTTCAGCCCTAGAAAAGATAAAAGTGAGTTACTGCTTTAATTGGCTGTTGAATTAGCTCATATGAATAATAGCTCACGGTCTTTTCAAGTTCTGTGGTTTAATAAGACTCCCTTTTACTTCTTTGTCTGAAGATTTACTGGAAAAGATTCATTCCTTTGGGACATAGTGATTACATTCAAACTCCAGATGTGAAAAAAGAAATAGCTATGCAAAGCAAAAAGCATAAATAGTACAGGCTGCTGGTAGCACTGGTTTTTTACCACCTTCTCCATGTGGCAAACACAAAGCTCTGTTTTAATTATGGTACAGGGCAAAAACTGAGGCGGCACTTCATGACATGGGACTGCACCATATGGGCCTTGCAGAGCTGCATATAAAAATAAAAAGAAGAAAACACAAAAAGGGACAGAACAGATGTATGCCAGTCAGCAGAACCGTCATCCATGTCACATGGTTGGAATTCAGGTGGTACACAGGCTTTTGTAAGTTCAGAGCTGAACCAACAAACATGGGGAGAAATTTTATGTGATCCAAAAAGTAGATTCTTATTGAGACCCATACCTACGGTACCTACAAGCAGATACTACCAAAAGCCACTTTGTGTGTATCAATAATCAAAATGAAAGGTCAATACAAAAGGAAACAATTCCTTATTCTCTTTGAATTATTTTTGTTGTGAGTTAGTAAGCCCGTAGCTCCCTGCCTGCATGAACTCTTACTGTAATACCTTTTTCCTTGCAAACAGTAGCATTAAACATGTTTATCTAATCTCCAACCAGGCACAAGCCATTAATGCATTGCCGCTATCTTCCATGGCACCCATTAAATCTCTACCGAAGCACTATTTACCCTTAGTGTACCCAACCATACTACTCGGAGGCAGTAACTATGTGGGGCATAGTATGGAGCAAATTCCCACAAAAGACAAGAACGTCCAAAAAACTCCATCACCTTCTACTCTCAGCACAAAGTGCACTTCTGAACCCTACACATTTAAAATAGGAGTATAGCTATTAAAGTACTCATCACAAACCTGAAACTCTGTACTAGACAAACAAACAACCCTGCCCTAGAGACAGAAAAAGGCACATGGGGCATCAGCACATTGTTTAATCCCTCTCTTGGAGGTGATAATGACGTCTTATATCTATGCATTTTGACACAGTCTTTAATCACTATTTTTGCATAGGACCACTGCTTCATTCACCAAACAGCTAATCAATATTTTGCTTTCACCTCATAACTCACTGTGTGGCCCATACTTTGTTTACTGCCCATTATTCAATTGTGTTATGACGGCAGAATTATTAATTTCCTCCAGGGCTTCTCAATGGTGCTCATCACTTCAATATCTGAGTGCTGCACAAATGCAAATTAATTTAGCTTCGCAAAAATCCACAGTGGCAAAGAAAAGGTACTACTGCTGTCTAAAATGTAGGGCATGGAGGCACAGAAAAATTAAAGGCAGAGGTATTCACTGATTTTAGATGTCCTGTCTGAGGCATCATAGATGTAATTTTAAAGTATTTAACAATATCTCAAGCACAGAGGTTGCAGCATCAGTCACAGGTGTGACTGCTGAGCAAATTGGATTTAGGACCATAAATAAAGGTGGTCATTAAAAATTAGATAATTAGAAGCTATTAGACTCTTAGAGGTTCCACATACAGAGATCACAGAACTGGTTTAAGTGGCTATATTAGCACTAGATAGGAAAAGTCCAGTGCAAAAGTGCATTATTCCAGTCACATGATCTTCCTTTACCCTCCCTTGCTTCATTCATTAATGACTTCCCAATTCAAGCAATAAATGAGGCAGGAGTCACGTGGGCATCACTCGCCTCTCCTGCATGGCCCTTGTACATCCCTAGAGCAGGTCCATCCTGCATGATGCTCGAGCCAGAAATCCTGCATAAAAACAGTCTGTGATCACACATGTATTATAAGGGGACCAAATTAAGGTTGCCAAGCAACCACCTCCCCACATTATGCCACAAATCCTTGTCCTTCATCTCTTCAGCAAACAAATGCCAGGCCCCATCTCACAACCCTACTCTTTCCCTAGTCTGCTTCTGCAACCCTAATTACCCATGCTCCCAAAGGCTTCTCCATTGCAGTTTCTTTGTCCAGACAGTACCAGCTTTCCCTCATTATTCCAGTTGTTATTCTGTCTTTGTGTTCTTCATAATTAGCATTTAATCCACCCCATTTCCTATTTCCCTGACCAGCTCTCAGTCCCAAAAGATGAGACAGACACTGTTAAAAAAAATAAAGCATGCTCAGTGAAGAGAGAAACTTCAGAGATTTTAGCTGTTAAGATTTTTAGCAAGTGTCTCCAAAAGCAGTATGAAGCACAGTTTTTTCTAAAGCATTAAAATGTTGCCAAGTTTAAGCGGATTTTTACAGTGAAAAGACAGTCCATTTCTCTGCTACCAAAACAATTGCCTGCCGGATTTCAATTATCTATTGCAGAATGGGTCATGCTACTGCATTTCCAAGAAAAGATCACCAGAAGGAGCAAAACATTGTCATATTGCATAAAATTTATCCTCAAAACCAGCAAAGACATCTCAGCTGACTTTTTTCAAACACAAACAATAATCAATGTGCATGCAACAGTGAAAATGTCGGATGAAGATAATGAAGTCTGGCAAAGCTGTGAGCAAAAACAGTTGTTAAATGAAATTTCCTGTAAACTTTTTAATGGGCTAAGAGCAAGACTAGAAATAAAAAAGTTCTCCTACACTTCATTCTCAAAGTGGTTTTCTGCTGCTGCTTCCCTGTAAGTGTGAATGTCACCCAAATGCAACCAATATCTTCAAAGTCTGTTTTATCTATCCTCAGAGTATTTTTACTTTATCATCATCTGTTGTCTTTACTGTGATAAATCACTGAGTATATCAAAATAAATTTTAGTTGCAAAAAGAATAGATGTGCCCAATATCAAGAACTGGATCCTTGTCTGAGAGCCAGCAATAACATAACACTTGTCCTAAAACACACATATCTATGGATATGCCTGACTACATAGAGAAAAATGGTCTAGAATATACTTGGAGCATCAAATGGTCTGTTGGTCTTCTCCAAGGGGTGTGAGACAAAAGCCATGACAAAACAGCTGATAGCCAGCCAACAGTCACAGGAAATTTAGTCAATCCAAAGACGAGCAAAAACAGCAAAAGAAAGTTTTAATAGTCGTGTACTCTCTCACTGCAAACAGTAAGGGAAACAGAGCAAAGTGAAATAGGCACTTTGCAGCATAATTTTGTTGTTGATTTCCTGCTGCACAAGGCAGTTACTGTTCAGAAAACTGTAGTCAGGAAACCAAATCAGAAACGTGCCAGTATATGCCCCATTTCAATAGGACATTTGGAGGACACTTTCAAATTGGCCTACTGGTCTTGGAAAGACTTGTGATTTAGATCTGCTGAGTATTGGCACTTTTGTTTTTCTAGAAAAATTTCATTGTGACCTTATGAGGTGCAGTGGAAGGTGTTGTCCCCCATCAGCCTAATCTTAACTCCTTCTGCATCATCTACTTGTCTCCTCCCATTTTAAAAGGAGAATCAGATCTGGTATTCTTCCCTCTGTTACTTTTTACTTTAAAAAGTGAAGACCCCTATGATTCTAGGACTGAAAGTGTACTTAGTATCCCACATATAGATAAACATAATAGGTCTTGGTAGGACACACGCTTAAAATAAGCAAAAGAAGATGCCTTTTTACGTAGCAAGGAGCCACCCCATGGAACCGACTTCCATGGGGCATTGTGGACATTGTAGAAGAAAGAAAGATCCATCAAGAGTTACTGAGTAGAAAAACTGTATCAGGCTCAGGCATCTCCCGAGAGCAGTCAGTGGCTGGAATGATCCTGGGGGAATATGGCAGGCACTTCTCCTACTCTCAGCCATCCCTGCAGCATTTGCCTACAGCCAGTGATAACAGGGAGAGGCTGGACTACCAGAGGGTTACTAAATGTGTAAAGACCACAGGAAAGCCTCAAACTGCATATATTGTGGGAACAATAGGAGCTCTGTCATACATGCTTGCCGTCTGCTGATACTCCTAGGCCTGCGTTTATGGCTGCTCTTCCTACACGGTTTCCTATTTCAGAGACAGGTGTCAGCTCTTGTCTAAAAAAAAGAAAAACAAACAAACAAACAACCCCAAACCCTAAGACTTTACCTGTGAATAGTGAACTAAAGAGGAAGGAAATTAGGGAAAACAACCTCAAAGGAATGTGGAAGTGGAAACAAGAGGGCAGGGGAGAGTCAAAGGATTACAAATGTAGAAAACAGGGATTCACAGGGGAACATCAAGCTGAGCATCCCTAACAGCACTTCTGTCGGCACTCTGAACATATGCAAGGATGCGGAGAGGCTGCCCAGGGGTGGCCTACCCGGACATGGATGGGTCAGGAGGAGAGAACCAAAATAGTCCCACAGGCCCTGGCATTCCCCTTCAAGTTACCTCCTCTAAGAGCTGCTGACTACAGGTTGACCCAAGGCAAGAACGTCACTGACTACAAAATCCCGTTATCTGGTGGGGCCTTGGAATGGGAAGATATAGAATTTACAGGCTACTGGATGGATGGCCCTGTGGTCTGATCCCATGCAACAGTTCTCATGGTCTCATGAACAAGGGTGTTTCCCACAAGGCCTATGGTGGTTTATGTATATGCAGCACAGGACAGAGTCTAGATGCAAGCAAGTCCCTCCCATCATGCGGCCTTGCACAGTTCTAGCTCATGTCTCATGGACAAGGGCGTTGAGGGAGAACCCACTATGTACAATCCCCCCATTAGCATTATGCCATTGCTTACAGATTTCTAGGAAAAGAAATATCTGCAAATACCATAATACCATTATTCAGCTTCCCCATGGTGATCCTGAATGCTGCTGAAAGGAACACCATGTGCAGCCGTGCAAGTATAAAAGCTTGCATGAAACCAGGCGAGCACTAAAGCTGCACTGTTCCAACATGTATGTGGAATGAGCCGCAACTGAAATCATTAATGGTGACATTGTTTGCAGCTGGCTTATCAAGCCACTATCAAGCTTTAACAAGATGATTTTCAGATAGGCTATGCCCAGCAAAATAGCACAATTTCAGAAGTGGAGAAATGCTAATAGAAATGTAACAGCACATTACTGCTTTGTAACTCAAATGTTATGTAGGAAAATGAAAGGGTAAGAAAAATAATTCAGGAAGAAAATGGTCACCGTGCTTCAGATATAAGACACAGTTACGCATATGTATCAGTGCTCTTTCTTTCTCCCTATGCTTTCAGTTACAGCTAATCTTTTAATCTGCTTGGTATATTTATGAAGTTCTGCAGAAAGTTTCAGAAGTTAGTTACAAAAAACATTACAAAAATTACAAAATCACACATGCATATGTTTGTAGTCTTCTGTCTCTAAATTTCACATTAACGTACACAGGGTTTAGTTGCTTACTGAAACACAAACTATGCTAACAACTTTTAACCTATACTTAACCTGCTGTGAAGAATAAGGCTAGACAAAAGATTCTTTCACCCATGTTAGGAAAATATTATGGCAAACATTCCTGCAAGAAAATCTTTATCGTACCCATGCTTTCAAGGGCACAGAGGACTGTGTCAAGGTTCTGGTTTAGGAGAACAGAATGAAAATAAAATATCAAATAGTGCTTACCAAGGGAGTACCATCTATCTTGTTATGTACGTAGGGAGAATCTGGTGGAAAAAATAGCACGTGAGTATATAATTAATAACTGTATCATGATATATATGCATAGGAAGGGTAATTAAGGTTGCACAGGCACCATTCTTCTCTGACTTTTGAGGACTTCATCGTACAGTCTGAATAGTATCTTTTACCATAGGTTTTGGTGAGGGGTTGGAAGCAACAGGGATGAAAACAAGCCGATCATGAACTAATTACTAATTAATTTTCTAAAATTGCATAGACACAAAGAGAAATTGCTCCAGGAGGCCTAAAGAAGAAGTACGAGTGACCAAAGGAAAAAAAAAAAAATCAGCTGCTCTAAATAAGGTCCATTACATTTCCTAATGACAAAGGCTGAGTGCAAACAAGTCTCCCAAAATTCAGTAAGAAAAAGCTGAATTTCTCAAGTTATTTAAGAAAGCAAAACAAGGCTGCAGAGTCTCCCAGCCTATGCAGCAGAGACACAAAGCACAGGGAGAGAGTAACAGATTCATGGCCTACTCCCATCTCTGCCATTTGTATTATTTCAGTGGCAATGTAGTTCATTTACCTAGCAACAATAGCCTTTAAAGTGCTGTGTGAACATTTATCTTTCCAGTATCACCAACTTCCCTTCTCTGCAAGGGGGCAAAAAGTAAGATTCTTTCAAACAAATGGAGAAGAGAGCAAATGGGGAAAGAAAAACCAAGAGCTTTTCAATGACCTGGCCAAGGCCACAGAAGAAGTGTCCAGCAAAAAAGCGGGATGAAAGCCCCCCCAGTTATACCCCACTGCTATTCAGAAGCCGTTAAGGAGTGCTTTGCTCAGCAGAACATCCTTACAGCCCGTACATCCACAGACCTGGAAGTAGGCTGGGCTGCAGATGCATTTTAATGTCAATCAAGAGAAGGCCCGGCCTGTGAAAGAAAACAAGTGCTAGCCTTGCTAGGACGTGCTGGAGCTTAATTCACGCTCCTCTAAAATTGATGTGAAACGCAACGTTAAAGGGTGGCAGCGGCTCAGAAGTGATTTATGGAGTGTCTAATAACTGCTCCCGTATATGCCAAGGCTTTGACGTGACAGTGACGGCCATGCAATTTCTCGCACCGCTTTCTCGGCAGCCCCCTCCCCAGGAGCCCGGTACCCCCTTCTCGGGGGCGACCCGAGCCGTGTGTCCCGTCGTCTGTCCTCCCCCCCGCCCCCGGCCCGACAACCCGCGGCAGCACCGCGCCGGCTCCCTCGGGAGGGGCTGCGGAGCCTCCCGGCCCCGGCCCCGGCCCGGGGCACCCGGGGGGCCGGGCAGAGGAGCCGCTCCCGCACCGCCGGGCGGCAACGGCCAAGGCAGCGGGGACGTGCTGCCGGCACGGTGGCGGCGGCGGCTAGGGGAAAGCCGAACGCGGGCTCCCGCCTTGCCAGGGGCTGTGGGAACCCACCGCCGACGGGACCCCTCCCGCTCCGCCTGCCGCCCTTTGCTCCTGGTTTAGCAGAGGAAAAACGGAATTAACTGAGAAAGATGCCAGGGCGGCTTTGCTGCCTGCTGGGCGTGCCGGCTGCCGCGGCGGGGGTGGGGAGCCGAGCCGAGCCAAGACGCATCAGGGCAGCGCGGTCCCGGTGTCGCCCCCGCCCCCGGGCAGCTGAGCCCCGCAGAGCCAAGCCGGGCCCAGCCCAGCCCAGCCCAGCCCGCTTCCCCGGTGCCGCCCCGCGCCGGCTGGGCGGCGGGGGACGGCCGGGCCGGGCCGGGCCGGGCGGAGCCGCCGCCGCAGCCCCTCACCCGCTCCGCGCTGCGGCTGGCGCCGGGCCCGCGGGGGGGGCGGGCGGCCGCGCCTAACCCCTGCCCGCCCCGCCCCGCCTGCCCCCTCCCCGTTCCGTCCCCGCTCGTCCCTGCCCGTCTCCCTGCCTGCCCCGGCCCCCGCCCCGGCCGGGACGCAGCTGCCCCGGGGCGCGCCGCCGCCTGCAGCACCACGGAGAGCGCCCGGGCGCCCCACCGAGCCGGGCCGGGCCGGGCCGGGCCGGCGCCCCACCGCGGCATGCATCCGCCTCAGCCCGGGGCAGGGCCACCCCTGCCGGGCCACCGGGGGCCGGGGGGCGTCCCTCGGTTGGGGCGAGGCTCCCCAGCCCTGCGAGGCGTCTCCCGCCCTCCGCCCTTCGGTGCGCAGCACTCGGTCGTTTCTCACCATTTCCTCTGAGGAATAAGCTCCTCTCACTACAGACATCCCGGCGCAATTAGATCTCTTGTCTCCTGGTCACCCTGCCCCGCACGCAGCTGAAGGCCCCGAAGCGCTTCACCCCACAAGGCCGCGGGGGCCCCGGGCAGGGCCTTCCAGGAAGGGGGATCACCCCCTGCGCCCCGGCAAACCTGCCTCGTCCCCCTCTGGCCGCCCAGCCGGCCGCCCGGCCAGCCAAGGCCGCCTCAGCAGGGAGCCATCGCAGCATCTGCCGCGCTGCAGCTCACACGCTGGTGAACCACACGCGCCTCTCTGTGTGCCCTGCACAGGCTGGGGATATTTCTCGCCCCGAACTCGCTTCCAGACTTTGCTATTCTCGTTTTAAAGAAAAAAAAAAAAAAAAAAAAACAAACCACAAAACAGTTCCTGCAATTCAGCAATCGTCAAGAGCGACTCAAAAGAGACAGCTGGCCTCAGGCTCATGCTCTGGGCCCGGCTTTACTCAAAGATGCTGTTTACTGACCTCAGGGAGGCTTGAAAAGCATAATCCTGCGTTACCTGTCCTAGGGAAGCACACATGGAGAGAGAGCATCCCCGTTAGCGGTGGCACGCTGCGTGGACTGTGCAGCTAGCTGCAAATGGCACCGCTGAAAGAAGGAGAAGGAAGGGTGCCAATGCCCTGCCTGCTCTGGGAGAACGCAGCTCCACCCTGGAGACCTCTGCCCGCTCTCCTACTTTTCTCACCCACCCACACACACCATGAAACAACTCCACAAGTCGTGTCCTACGAATTCCAAGCTGAAAATTTGCCCTATGCCCCGTCTGTCTGCAAGCAGCGTGGGAGGCTGCTATCACTGCAGGCTTTTGACAATGAGGCTGGTTTTCCCCTGGGAGAGGCAGATGAGCTCCAGCTGGACAGTGTGAGGATGAGAAGGTAAAGAAGGAACGTCCTCCTGTTTCTACCACCATCTTGCATACTGCCTCCTCCAGCCCAGGGACTGCTTCCAGCCCTGGGAGGTGTACGGATAGGTCCCATCACTGCCGTGTTTCTAGCAAGAGTTTCAATTAACCGCCCACATTGTTTGGTGGCTGTCAGGCTTGTCACTGGCTTTCCTCTTGCTGGGGATAGAGAATCCTTAAAATTAGTGTAGAGAACGCTTAGACTGTTTCCATCCCCTTTCATGTGACAATCATGTCGGGTCCCATTCTGCACACTTTATCAAGTGAATCAAGCTCGCAGCTTCCCAGTGGCTCTCGTTACAGTACCTCAGGGAAGTGGTTAATGACAGTTTTTTTCATGTTTATCCTGGTTTTGGCTTTCCAGAGCCCTTTGAGAGTGTGAGCAGGCCCAGCTGCCATTCCCCATGTTTTAGCAGAGCTCGGGTTGTCCAGCGTTGTTAGGTCTGGGGGTACTAAAACAAACAGCGAAATACAGAAACATTCAGCATAAAACAATTGTATATGGTATCTTGTATGCACTTGTAGGAAATGGGATGCAGAGGCAAGAATAATCTGAGCAGCTGTTTTACTGAAACAGTTTAGGAAATCCCGTGCATGGGTCCCTTTTTTTGTTGTATCTTTGGAATAAAATGTGCTAAAACAAATTTGTGCGTGTTTTACAGGTAGCAACAGCAGAACCTTCAACACCAATAGGCTTTTTTCCTGTAAGACATAAAACATTTGACATGGAATGTACTATTAAAGCCAGACTGAGGGGGGAGAGGCATTCAAGGACTGATTTCCATTTCAAACTGCATTTTGGCACTTTGTACTCCAGCACCATTGGTGGATCAATATTTAATGCCCGGAGATTCTGGCTCCGCAGGAGTCATGTCAGGGGACCTCTAGAGCCAATCTGCTTGGGTAGAGGAGTGATAATTATTCATGGGCTCCTGCCTCTTGCTCCTTCTCTTGCACAGCCCCACTCTGCTGACTCAGTGCCTTATTCAGTCTTCTCTCCCTCTCTCCACTGCTGTAGCTGGACCCCTTTGCCTTCACCGCCTGTGAGAGCCTGCACGTCCCACCATGGCTAAAACGGCAATGGGTAAGAAACCACCTCTCTTTTTCTTCAGCCCGTGCAACGGCCACTATTTCCTGGGACCGCTACCTACACCGGGTGCTCTTCTCAGTGTCCCTCAAGTTTAGGAAAAAATCAAGACAACGCTAAACGTATTTTTAATTTCTTTGATGGGAATAAAAGGGAGGGGGTGGGGGATCCCGGGGCTCTTTTAGAGTCCTAACCTGAGCTCAGCTTCATTATTGACTGATGGGTGAGGTCGGCACAGGAGCACAGCCTGATTTTGAAACGGCTTTCATTATTTTAAAGACGAATATATATACTATGGCATATTTTTTTAAAAGAAAAAAAAAAAAAAAGGAGAAAAAGAGCCGGAAAGTTATCCCCGCTATAAATACGCCTCCCACCGCCCCCGTAGCCCCCGTCGGCCGGGGCCAGCGCTCCCCTCTGCTTCTGAAAGGAACCGCGTGGGGAGGAGAAGAAAGGAGGGCAGGAGGAAAAGCACCGACGACCGAAACACAGCACGGCGGGGGGGGGGGCTGCGGGCGGCGGCCCGGCCCGGGGGGGGGTCGGGGGGGCGCGGGGGGCCCGTGCTACCGGCGGCGGGGGCTGCAGCGGGGCGGGCACCTGCGGCGGCGCGCACTGCGGGCCGGCCGCGCCCAGCCCGGCACTAGGGGCTGCGGGGGCGGGGGGGAGCGGGGAGGGGGGGGCGAGAAGAAGGAGCCGCCGCTTGCCTGCTGCCCCGGCGCTGCCCGCACCTGCAGTCTGCGGGGCGGGGGGGGGAGCCGAAGTAGGTCACTGCATTATGGGTGGCTGGTATTTTCTAGCAGTTCCCACCCTGTTTTTCTCTCCCGGGGGGCAGCTCTCAGGGCCGGTGGTAGCTTGCGTTTTTCAGCCGCAAGCGAAGCATCCTCCCCCCCCCCACCCCGGTTCCCGCCCCCGGCCAGGAGCCGCACCCTGCGCCCTGCCGCCGCGGCGCGCCGCCCCCCGGGGAGCGGCCGGGCGGGGCGGGGCGGGGTGCGGCCGCAGGAGGGGCGGGCTCCCCGCCGCAGCCCCGGCCGCGGGGACCCTGCGGGTCTAGGGGAGCCCTTTGCCCTCGTGGGGGGTCCCTCGTGGGCACGGGGGGCTCGTCCCGGCGCCGGCGGCGGGAGCGGAAGGCAGCGGCCCGGCCCCGGCCCCGGCCCCTTTGTTCGAGGGAGGCTGCCCGAGCGGGGGGGGGAGCGGAAGGCGGCGGCGGAGGGTGTGGGAGCGAGAGAAGAACGACCGTGGGGTCCGGCTGCTGAAAGCATCCAGACCCTATTGCTCCTCCATTCGTTTTTCTGGTGGGGTTTCTTTCTTTTTTTTCTTTTTTTTTTTTTGGGGGGGGGGCGGGAATGAGGCAGAGCCTACGTTTGACGCATTCAAATTCGAGTTTTCACAATCATTCACCATTAAATTCGTGTACACACAAATCCCACAGAATAAGGACGGAGAGCTCCAACACAATCATTATCCTTCCCCAAGAAGCAAATCCCACTCAAATTCCCGTTCTGTCCAGACTCTGTTACCACTCTTAATCACATTGCACAAAGTTATACCGAATCCTCCTGGCACTGGCTGCATCCGATGCATTACACATTTATTTATTTGAATGCTGGTGTTCTGCTCCCGAGGAATAACGGGTGTGGATTGAAAGCGTTTTAACCTGGCTGTGGCACCCCTGGGAACAAGGCATGAGACAGCTGTAGATGCAAATAGAGGAGGGAGACAAGGGCTGTGGGAGTCTGGCCAGCCCTGCAGTGCCGAGCACGCCGTCCCCTCCCCACTGCAGTAATCTGGTAATCAGTATTGATAATTTGTAGTCGGTTGGAGACTTATCACTGCAGAAGGCCCTGTTAGGGATTCTGTCACTAGGGAAGAAAGGGCTCTTCAGCCTTAGGTTAACGACCTCACAGCACACAAATACGAAGGTTTCTGCAGCAAGAGAGATGCCTGCAATCGTTAGGTTTGCCCAGAGATGGGTTGACTGTGTCACGCCAGTTTGCCTATTAATACCTGGTTAACAAGCTACATACACAAGCAATAAAAAGCAATGTAACTACCTAGTTCAGGTTTCTAAAAATACTAATTACAGCAGGATTCAATTAAAAAATGAAAGATAGGTTATTAAAAGCATCTTCCCTCTTTAAACTCACAAAGGTTAAGGGTTCTCTTCACCTTTTCTTTAAACCTTATTCTTCCTTATTATAGTTATTTGTTGAGAAAATTTGGATCTAGGCAGCCTATTAGAATAAGCCACTTTATTTCAAGAGCTTCTTCAAAGCAACAAATTTTATTTTCATGGGGAAAAATAGAGGCATTCTCAGTCATACACATTTCCAGTTAGTGCTAAATAAGCTACATTTGTTTTGCACTCAAGCTTTACCCAATGGACCACTGAGAGAACTACAGAGCGCCTGATTTTTTTCCCCTGTTGAGCACCATATTTTGCAAAGTGGCAATAAAGGCTAGATCCTGCTGCCACTGGAGCCAACAGTACACTTCTAATCAGCTTAAGCTGGCCCGCTATTATGTTTCTGGCCCTGGTCCAGCAAGGCACTTAAGCAGGTGTCTGAGTTTGAGCATGTGAATAGTGCTACTGGCTTTGGACAGAACTCTTCACGTGACTCAGGTTAGGCAGACGCTAAATAACTTGATAAGCCTGTGTTTATATTCTGCCACAGAAAGCAAAATTAAGCGTCATTTTCTCCTAGGCTCCATTAAATAAAAGGTTTTCAAGAAAAGCTCCTTTGACTTACGTAGGCATTTCAATAGCTGCAAGAACTTCTGGAGCTCAGCACACCCTGAATGCCCATGAAGTTCTTCCTTCTGTTTAGTTTACATAGTACATGAACAATGGACACCAGGCGTGCACGCACGCACATGCATCTATTTATTTATTTATTTATTTGTCTTTGTATCTTATTTTAAAATTCCATATAACATGACTGTACAGAAATTCTGAGGGCTTTTAAATTGCATCTTCCCCTTGATGCCATCTTCCAAATGAAATCTGGATTGTATGGATGGACTCCTTCATACCTTATCCTCCCCACCATACAGGATGTGTGTTAGATAAATCAGCAGCTTTTGCAGGTGTGGTCACTGCAGACCTGGTAGGCAATGTACTTGGTTGGATAAACTTTCTTAGGGTATGTATGTGGCAGTGTGAGGGTGAAGCAGCCAGTGATGGCACCGGAACAAAAAAAGGTGTCCGAAACTGTTATTTCGTTGTTTCCTTGCAGTGTTTAATTTAAAGAATATTATTATGAAAACACCTTCAGACAATTATCATAGAGAAAGTCTCAGTCCCAGTTATGGTTCTTGTTTATTTTATAGGAAGTTGTTTAACAGAAATACATGGGGTATGTGTTAATAATGTGTTAAAGAAGTCTTTTAATTCAGGCTCCTTTTGAGATAGTCAGGAACTCTGTGAGGTGATAAATGGGTGGGATTATGAGGGTATGGGAATTCAGGCAGCGCCACGCTGCCTCCTTTGCATATCTCAGTAAGACTGATTAAACTGTTGTAAAAGTGCTTCAGAGTTGTTCTTCTACTTTGTCATTCGCACTTTAGTTACAAGCTCAGACCTCGATACTTAGCTTGATGGATGCAGTATCACTGCTAAGTTTGTCTATTAACTGAGTACTACATTATTGTTTTATCTGGTATGTAAACATAACTATGAACTTGTAAATAAGTGTATGGTTGTGAGTTTAACTGGTTCAATTATTTTAATAACTAGGCTTTTTTACTGCAAAGGGGTAAGCATTCTGCCTCTGATCTGCCAGTACACTTCAACAGTTGCTTGATCTTCAACGATTGCACATGAGTAGTCATCTGGACATCAATGGCAGCGACAAGCTTCAAGTTAAACAACATATGGCTAAGCGCCAGGCTGAATTTGGACTGAACATGCTTCTTTCCATATTATGCAGTTTTTAGCAGAAGGTTTTTACCTTCCCCTTTTATAAATAAATGCAGTTCTTCCCTTTTTATAAATAAATGAACACAAGTCAAGACCGAATTATTTTCAACTGTCAGAAAATTATATATCTGAAAAGACAAATAGGAAATTACTTTAAAGATGAGAATGAATGTAGACAAGATTCAGAAAAGAGTTTATTGCCTCATAATGTTAGCAGAAATGTGATTTGACTGGGACACCATTATTCCAAATTTTGTCAAGATCTAGCAGAAGAAACATCTCAATTTGTTTATTTTTCTGAGAATTGTGGTTACTAAGCTAATATAAAGTTACTGGCAAGTACAATTCACTGGAGAAATGAAGGTTAACACCTATTCACATTCTTTTCCTGTTTTTAAAGAGTAGATTACTTTTCCTGCTATTGAGAATTAAGGCAGTAATAATTTTAAAAACAGTCCATATGGCTAAGAATTTATACTGCCTCATAGCAGTTCTTTACTTACCCTGTGAAGTATACAGGCAGGAGGATGGAGTGTCATCTATTCCGTCATCTTATGGAAGAGATCCCATAACATGCTGAGGAAATAAAAATAAAATTCAGCTGCTTGAACACTTCCAAAATGTTCTCTCACCTCCCCCTCTATCACCTCTTTGTCCCAATATAAGTTCTATTTAGACTAAAGGCTTCCCTGTTTAATAACCTATTCCTGTAATTCATTCACATTGATTTTTTTCAATTTATATTTCCTTTGATTGATTAATTAAGCCTGGATAATTTTTTTTCATTTCTTTGGTATTTGTACTACAATAATACATTTCACTAGATCACATTTTGCATGCCTATTTTTTACTATAAATATATGTGTAATCTAACCTCATGGTTAGATTTTTCTCAGGTGACATTGATATTCATCTCTTTAGAAAAGAATTCTCCATTTTCAAATTAATAGCATTAATTTAAAAAGCTCATTACAGAAGAGAGGTGGGACACTCATATCCAGCAATATATTTAGATAGCATTTTAGCATTCAAAGACTATACAACATTAACTAATTAATTCTGCTAAAAGCCTTCTGTGAGAAGTAGGCTTTATTATATAGTCTGAAACACAGAGATCAGAGGGTTCCCATGACAGGTAGGTCTGAGCAATGCTTGACCTGTGCTGCAGCATTTTCATGTAGGTCTAATTTAACTACCTTATTAGTCTGTAGTCAAAAGGAACAAGAGATCTTCAGCACTCCTGAAAAACATCAAGCCTTAGGTGTCTTAAAGTAGGCATCCTAAAATGGTACCACTCCAAACAATTGATATAGTTGGAAAATTAACTCACTAAAAGCTTTGCTAAAGATTATACAGCAAGAAAGCCATCACTTGAACGTACGGGACTGAGGGTGGCTCCTAGCCCTGTGACCAGTGGGCAGCGACACAGCTGGAAGTGAAGTCCTCCCACAAGTCTTCTTGCAGCACATGCTCTCCCCAGGCTGGATATATATTGAGTACATTTGCTTTTCAACTTAAATTATCAGGCTTCAAAGCCCTTTATCCTGGCACTGCCAGTAGTTCTGCCCAATGCTTTAAGGAGGAGCAAATGTCGTATCATGAACCAGCAGTGCTTACTTACCTCTGCAGTAACTACCTTCAAAAATCCAATGTTAGTTCTCCATATAAATCACCTTTATAAATAAAAACACTTGCTCTCATCAGGTGGCTTGTAGAGAACATGTCTTCTTCAGCAGTATCCATAAAATGAATGATAGATGAACCAACTTTGCAAATGAGTCTTGCCTCACTGGAGCCAGTGGAGTTCAGCCACTGGCCTCAGCACAACCAGCTGATCTTTAGCCCGTGGGGACACAGAAATTGATAGCTGATTTGAAGGAATGGCTGCTATTCACAATTCTTTCTAGGCTATGCACAGTTGTCATGCTATGAATTCTGTGGACACAGTCTGAGCTGGTGTTGGTTTTCATTCAGTTTAAAAATACTGTTGATCTCACTTGGAAGTGTGAGTCCCCCATAAACATCAGCCAGCAATTCTACCTGGGACGCATACCTCAGTCCTGCAAGGTGCTGGGCACCCATCACTACAGTGCAGGCAGTATCTATTGCTCTAGTTGCTCAGCACTTTTCAGAAAGAGAAAAAAACTGCTTTGGAGACCTCAGTCAGCGCAGACCTGCCTCCTCAGTCAAAAAAATGGACTGATGCGGAAAAGCTGGCTCCTGGGAACAAAGTGTTCAAGACATCGTGTGTCTGAGCAATACCAGCATACAAAGCTGCTCTGTAATTATTTCATTTTCTCTTCCACTTATGATGTTTTTCTTTCTCCTGTCTGCAAATACATAACTTAACAAATGAAGTGAATTTAAGCTCTTTCTGCCAGGATGTGCAGTTAAACTGATGCACAGCATCCACACAAAAGAGTAGACTTCGCTGAATACATTTAGAAATGTTATTTTTTTGCAGGTACAGCTGTCTAATCCAAAAAGTTCTTAAATAAATTATGATTTATGCACTCATTCTGATACACAAAACCCATCACTGTCGTAGCAGTTATTGCATGGAGAAATTGTGATCCTTCAGGGACGCAATCACAAAACAGGATTGTTGGGGTTTGGTGGGGTTTTTTCACCAGTTTTGCCCCAAGCAGGTGGTTTAGTTTAGAGAGGTGACTGAGGATAGAGTTCGTAAGGCTCTGAGGCACCTGCGGTGGGATACAGGTGTGACTGTACCTCCACAACACCTGGGCAGAGGTCAGTGCCTCTGGCTACGGTCAAAGAGCGCATTGCTGAGGTTTGCCCAGAGTGAAGGTACTCATCACTCAGTGACCCGGAGGGAGATGCAGGGGGGAGCGGTGAGACTTCAGCCGTCCTTGGGCACTTCACCCACAGCCACAGAAAAGCCCTGCTTCGGTCTGCTCCATCGTGGTGGGAGGAAAAAGAGGTGGCGATGGGCACACTCCTGCCCCTCAGCCAAACAGCTGGTGGTTGGCCTCCAGGTGTGGTGGTGGGATGTGGTGGCCCTTGTCCCTGCATGTCCTCCCTCCCCAGAGAACACCAGAGCCACCAAGCTGTGGGAAAAGCATCGTGCTGGAGAGGGGACGAGAGAGTACACGGGAAGGAGGATGACCTCCACCTAGGAACTGGGAAGCCCTGGCTTATAGGACCATCGCCAGATTTTGCATGATAAAGCAAAATAGAAACAGTTGTGGGAGCAGAAAATAAAACTTGAGTTTCTTTGGGTGGCAGTTAGGACCCTTCAGCTTGAATCCCCTCCTTTCTGGAAGAGATTGAACCCAGCTCTGGCATTTCCCAGTCGCAGGTGCTCACTGTAGACTGTTGTTGCAAAGGGCAGGAGTAAGATGGCCAGCAACGTTTGCCCTCAGCTGCATTTTAACAGAGAGCAGTGGCTGCCCCTGCATTTATGAAGGACCCTGTCCTATCTATGTGTGCCACGTGCTCTCAGGAAATAGGCTACACAGATTTCTTCAGAGGATGAGATCTGGGTTGGAAGAAGACCCAATTCCCAATGTTAGGGGATTAAACATTGCAAGTCTGAGGCACTCTTGCTTGTACAAAAAAGTAGCACCCTACAATGTACCACCAATTTGAAGAGCACAAATTGTGGTATTTACGGATTTTCATAACCTCTCTGCAGCCGTGCAGGATTTAGAAGCCTGAATTTTTCTTAAATATCATTTTAGGCACCTAGCTACTTTATTGGATTTGTCCCATAATCATTTTATGACCTGACTTTCTCTTCATTAAGATGGGGATAATCTTACATACTTACCTCAGAGCTGTGATGTGAGATTATGTTCCATATTGCAAGGAAATGTGTAACAATGCTCTGATGTTATAGAAGTTGCAAAAATCCATACTGATCAGATTAGGAAACAGAGCAACGTACCTTCTAAAGCTGTATTAGCATTCTGTGCTATTCAGGTACTTCTTATAATCCTTAGGGAATTTCTTAGGTAAAGAAAAAATAATTATGTGTATATTTTATACTACTGATTGGCGTAGAGGTCTTCAAATTGAGAATTTATATTAAGCTAAGGTATGCTTTACCTGAAGCTAGCTAAGGTACCTTTTAATGCTTAAGTTTTTTTACATTTAAATATATTCATTGGCCACTAAGTGGCTACATAGCTATAACTTTTGATCTTGATACTATTTTTGATCCTTTCTAAAGTTATTGAAAACACAAATTGTCCTTTTGGCCTAAGATTTCTAATACACACATGTTCAAATTCGTCCTCTGGTTTCCACTAGGATGACTCCTGATGTGATTCCATTAGCAGGGCTCCCTGAAGTGTCTAATACTATTACGGTTATTATTTTTTCCTTTCAAAAGACTGTAGAGACCACAGCCAGGCCAAAGATGCACAAAAATGTTTACCTACATTTGTATATAAAAGTGTAGCAAAAATGAAATTTTTTGGTTTACTGTATATTTGCACTCCAAATCCTCCATTACCTGAATGGAGCTGTAAGAAACATTTGCAAGCTCCAAGGAAATCTTAATTTAAAATGAATGCATGAATCAAGCTCCGTAATTTTTCAAAGACATTTTTTGGAAGTGAAATTCACTTCTCTAACCCATTTTATCAGCCATTACTAAATACCACATTTAATTATTTTGATATATTTGTTTCTTACATCACTCATGAAAAGAAAGAGCAACTGATGTCACTCAGGAGTCATGTTTATAGTCACTTGAATATACAGTCTTTGTCTCCAGGTACTGGCATTTATTCAATTTATTATGTAGGTGTAATACAAAAGACTATTTCTAAGCTAATATCTTTTCTGTGTGTTTAGACATTTTTTGATGCTGTCAAGACTGCAGTCAGGGAGCTTTCAATATTATATGTTGTAGATAGGAAAGAAGTCCATACTCACTGCTGTTTAAAAACTGAAATCTTTAATATTTGTCAAGAAAACAATTGTTCTCAAGGCAAACAGCTTCTTGCTGGGGAAACAATGTTCTACCTCTAAACATCATTATTTTCGAAGTAAAATACCAATAATGACTTCTTAAGAAAAGTAGTAGTAAGTTATATATATTTTAATCGGCACCGAGGATTCAAGTTACTCCCTTTTGAAGTGCATTCACATTTTTTGCAGTGAAATGTAAAGAAGGGAAATACCTTACTTAAAGAATCATACTGCGTTAGAGTAACAGTGTAAAAAATTTCACCTGCTAGTGGTGGGAGGCCTGAAAAACAGGATTAAACATGACAGAGGTACTTTTAAGTGCTCTGCAAAATTTTAAGTATTACTTTGCATAGCTTGGCAATGCTATTCAGAGGCCTCAGCTCTGCCAGCATCCTGATTTCTGCACAAAAGGTGAGAAAAGTACTGTCAAGGGTAAAAAATTGCAATAATAAAAATAAATACCGAACCCTGGCAGAAAATTCAAGGCATTCAGAGAAGCAAACAGGAGTGATCTACAATACAAAGGTTACAAAATTACATTTAGTACATTTCTATGTAGTTACACAGATGTAATTTCCTAGATTAAAACAAAAATTAAGAAAAGGTATCCTGGAAACAGAATATTATATCAGATGGACCTCAGTCTGTCCCTGAGCTGCTACTCTAATATTTTTACAGTCTTTTTAGCGCCATTTACATATGAGATAAAGGTCTGAGCTAGCAGTTAGGAAGATTTCTATTTCAGATGACTCTGAACTTTCTTGTGAGCAATCTGCCCTGCTAATCAGGGTTTCCCATCTGCTCCATCCCCACCACCTACTGATTTCCAGTTCCAGTCCATTTCCTCGGTACCCTTTCCCTCATTTTCTTAACCCAATCTCATTGTCCAGTCAGTTACAGTGTCACCCTCATTCTTGGTCCAGTTTCAATCATGCCATCCCTTGACTGACCTTACTTTTGGTTTTTTTTTTTTTCTTCTTCTTTTTTTAATTCATCTGCTCTCAGCAATTTCTTCCACCAGGCAGAGTCAACTCTCACCTCTTCACACAGCCCATTCCTTCTGGTAATCCTCCACACTTCCTGTGAGGCCAGAAGGGCAGGAATTAAGACCACAGGATAGTTGTTTCCTCCTCTTTTTTCCAATTTCCAGCGCTCCTCTGGTCCACAGTGACCAAGAGGAGCAGTGTTTGAAGCATCACTCTCAGCCCACGTGGAATCAGTCATGTCCAACACAAAGTGTCATCAGAGAAATTGGCTATAAAGCTTGGACATGTCTCTCCCAGCCATGGCTGAAGCCTGAAATCAGATATTTCAATGACTTATTCCACAGCCAGGCCTGGACAGATTTTTCAGATGAGGAATGATTTTCTGGCACAGAGTGCTAGAGCCTTTCAAACAAATGCAGTAAGTGCTTGTTTAGTTTACCATGTGCATGTATTTTTCCCTAGTCATCTTCCCAGAAATAGTGAAATTATTTTTGCTAAAAGCTTGTCCAAAATTCAGCAAGAGGCAGCCCTCCAGCCAAGAAAACTGTAGGCCAAATCATTGTAATTTAACAAAGCGATGGTCAGTGGAAGGAGGACTCCCATGTTTTCTAATGCAGTGGAAGAAAAAATGTGGCACTTGATGGGAAATAGCAATGGCTCACTGTGGTGTATGGGTCATACATTTAAGTGCCTAAGATGTGCAAGTGCCAGAAATACCAGTCTTGCTAGAATTTGATCCTAAACCAGTGGAAATCTATGGTAGTAGACTCATGTCAATTTACATCTGGTGAACCCATTTTTTCCCTCTTTAAATCTCCTGAAGCATCAGCTTAGGAAGGAAACCTCTCCTTTCTTATTTTGAAAAGTCATATAAAAGCCAGCTGCACTAATAAAGAAGAATTTGATTATACAGGAAAAGAGACTTTTTTATATGGGAAAAAGAATTTGATTATACAACAAAAGAGAAAAAACAGGCTGATGTAAGTTGACGTTTGGATATCTCCAGCTCCTGCTACTTTTAGAACATACTGAAAAATATGACGGCCAATCCAGTCCTGGAAGTTTGATAAGTTTGTTATAAAGGACGGGCTGAACAACACAGAAGAAGCTCTGATTTACCTTTAATGTCAGACTGTTGATGCTGGGATATGCTGGTGCATAGTCCCCTGAAAATATAGGTATTGCAAGTGATGACCCTTTTTTATTCTAAACGAGCCAAGCACCCTCACACCAGAGCCCCATAGAAATCAATGGAGCATCTCTGCAGGGATCAACTCCTCATGTGGTTAATTTAGTAGCAGTGCAGTGTCTCTGAATTCATCAAGAACGAATGTGTAAGTGGAGGCCAGTACTGCAGAAAAATAGAGATAGATAGATAGATCGCTACAGAGAAATAAATAGACTGACAGAGCAAATGAATTCTAGAAATCTTCAGTAATATTTCAGAACAGGAAAAAAATCACTAACTTGAAAAACAGTATAAAAGAGGGAAGGAGAAGACAAAAGATGAAAAACAGAGGTGGATCATGAAAGACTAAATCAGGAGCAGTCACATTACTGAAAGTCCATACAAATTGTTATAGTGTAGACATTTATGCATCAATTTTACATCTTCAAAAATCAATGTATTTCTATTATG
Organism: Buteo buteo; assembly: GCF_964188355.1. Classification (NCBI taxonomy): domain Eukaryota; kingdom Metazoa; phylum Chordata; class Aves; order Accipitriformes; family Accipitridae; genus Buteo; species Buteo buteo. The sequence continues at coordinate 46,528,571 of NC_134173.1, forward strand.
CAAATCTGAGCAAAGTGACTTAAAACACTTCCTTTGACCGGTGGTTCTTGTTCTAGTTTTATTGTAGCATCAATTGCAACAAAAATATCCCATGAGCAAATGTTCTCTGTCAGCCAATTTAATCAATTCTGAATAATATACCAATTTCTTTGCACCATCAGCATGGTTTCAAAGAAGAGGCTGTCATTCTTTATTTTTCTTTTCTTCTCATTCATTTTACACATCTTCTGATTAAATTACTCAATAATATTTATAATCTATGCTTAACTATGATAAATTTTAGCAATATGCTGTTGAGTGGTATCATTATTTTCTTAATGGAGGCAATCAAATGTTTGAATATATGCATAAAGACATGGTAGGATACAATAGTAGAAGTATAAATCAGGTAATTAGTAATAATAGCTGTATAGATAGTTTAGTTAAAGATCATAGAGAAAAATCTGAAAGCCACAGAATAACAGATACGTAACGAATACCTCAAAAGTTTCATCTTAGAAAGCCCCCCCCAGAAAGCATCTATTGGATAAAACTTAAATGCACCAAAGTCAAAGAGAGCTTTTTGATTGACTTAAAATGAGGCTGGGATTTCATCCATGAATGATCTCATTGCTAGTAAAACAGTATTAATCAGCTCAAGATCAGGGCTGACATAAACTTCAAACTATTGTAATTAATTTTACTGGGAGTTAGGAGAAGTTCATGATGGTAGAGTGATGCAGGACACAGGCCATATCTTCTAGATGGGCTTCTAGAGGACCACTGATAAATGGATGCTCAGTGGATGCTCAAGCTGAAGCTTTATTTTAGCATACCTACTTTGCATGTATTTTTTCTCAGGCTAAGAAAGGACGTGCAAATTGGAAAATGCTTGTCACCTAGCAGGAGTCAAGGTTATTGACTTCACACAGGTCACTTCATTGATTGTTGTCACTGCTCAAATCAGTTTTACTAAAAAAAGCAAAGAACGACCAATTAAATAAATCTCTCAGAGTTATTTTATGGTCTGGATTAGGTCTTAAGTTTGATCTATATCAGTTTTTTCAATTGTGCCAATTTCTGGTTAAAACAAGCACATTTATATCCATGTGCTCTATTTCCAATATGATTTTATGGTTTTGCTCAATAACAAAACTTGCAGAGACACCAAATTTGTTGTGCTACATAAGTTAATACTCACTGATGACCAGACTGCTATTTTATTTGCAACAATTCCAAGAATAAAATGATCCACTGGCTACACAAAATCGTCCCAGTGAGGCAAAGCCAAAATTTAAAAGAATAGTGACAATAACTCTCTTTATTTGCTTTTATGTATCTTTTTTTATTGCCTGTGTCTACTCTGTATGGCTTATTGCTTGCTTTGCAAGCAAGCTTAAATGCTGAGAGAGTTTTTACCAAATCTGAAAGGGTACTTGGAAGACTGCATTTCAGAAAAGCGGTGGGATGGCTGGGGAAGTGGCCTATGGTGATGGCCACATCTGAAGTCCGGCCGCTGAACAGCTGGGGTCTCTTCCTGGTGCTAGCCCAATGAGATGCTCTTGCAACATGGCAAAAGGAAACCGGGAGGTTCTTTGGCAAGAAGGGAGGTTGGATGGAGGGCAGCAAGTGAGTGGGTGATTGGGGGAAGAGCTGGGAAAGGAGCCCAAGGGATTTGGTTCTGTAGTGTGCTGGGGATGAGCTTACCAAGAGTCTGCAGCCAATGCACAAATCCTGAATGACGGCAACAGTCAGAAGGCCAGTGAGATGAGATGTGTTTTTGTTGGGATAGCAAGCACTAAAAGATGTGAATAACAAAGAGGAGTGGAGCTGGGGCTGTAAGTTGCTAACAAGCCCTCCCGCCCACAATGGCACACAAAAAATTAAGCTCGCTCTGGGAATTGAACTATGGAGAAACTGGTTGGAAGGACATCTAGAGGTTATCTAGCCTGCCCTCCTGCTTGAAGAAGTACCATTGCCACTTTGTCTAGCCAGCTCCTGAATGGATGATCTTACAACTTCCCAAGCCATGATTTGTGGCTGTTGTTCTTTCTTCTGTTATCTGAAAAGAGTTTGGGTCTGTCTTTCATTGATCTTTCCTTCAAATAGTTGTAAGCAGCTTGTCCCTTAGCCACCTCTTTACCCAACTAAATAAACCTGACCCCCTCCATCACCCTTCACAGGCCACATGGTTAAGGTCCCTCACCTTCCTGGTAGCCCTCCACTGGACCTTCACCTCTTCCTCCATGTCCCTCTTAAATTGGGGGGCCCAAAACTGGATGTGGTACCTCAGGTGCACTCCACAGCATCACATACCTTCAACCACTGGTGAACCCAACCTCCCCTCCTGTTGTTTCACACACACCTCTGCTTCTGGCCTGCTGCTTCTCTCCATTTTCCCAGTATGACCCCTTTAAAAGAAAAGTGGAAGAAATTGCAAAAAAACTCCTCCTTGTGAGACTTTCAGAGCCAACCTACATAAGCTGAATTTATTTCTGTAATTTTTTTTTTTTAAAAGTCACTGCCCTAGTATCCATTCCTGTTTTGATGCTTAGACTTCATTTTCAGCACTGACCGTTATGGGTTTATGTAGCCACACACTGAAACATCCAAAATCTCACTTAGGCATTTTTACTCTCTTCAGGACTAGAAGAAAATTATCTTGTGTCTTTAAATGCTGTGAGAATAGATTTTCACAGTGAAAACACTGAACACTGAAATGTCTACAAGTAGCCCCAATTTCTAGATTTGGGGACCTGCCAAAAGATACTTTTCCTAGTCATTCTGCTGCCCACTTGTTAGGAGATAACACCAAGTGAAAAGTTGAGTTTTACAGAATCTGCTTTGTATCAACATGTTTGATCAGGGAGTTGCTGTCATTTTTGTTTACTCTGTGCAGTGCTTTCAAAGTCCTTCAAAACCTAAAGACATTATTTTTTAACCAAAGGATTTCTCCAAGCATAAACACACCATCGATAGGCTTCCTATGCAGGGAGACTCTTAAATTAGGGACTAAATTTCTCTAAACCCAGAAATTCAGTCCTTTGGAATATCTTGTAATTAAATAAATACAGCCCCTTGTTCCCAAATATACCCAATTGAGTAGACTTTTAAATTTGTATAAAAGCATTTAAGTTTCTATAGTCTTTGTTATGAAAAAAGGGATTTAAGCCATAGGATATAAAGTACCAGAGTATAAGGCGGAGTATCAGGTAATCTGCAACACAGTTTCCATTATCACACCTCCTTGGGTTTTAAAGCAAAATCCTCCACAAACACAAGTTATGTCAACAGGCAAACTGTAATACCAAACAGTTTTATACAGAAACTTAAAAGTCATTTACTAGTAGCTTATTTTGTTCTGGCATTCAAATTTAAAATACTACTATTAATTAACACAATTATATTATGTATGCCATTGTCTGTATTGCAAGAATAGGAACCCTTCATTTTTAAGTAATCTACTTACATACATTATTTCCAATTGTGTGCAGAAAGCAAACTAATGCCTTTTTCAAACTGATGAGACATCCTTATTTTAAAATGTCTCACAAAATTAAAATTCCATTCAAAACCCAGAAGAAAATTGGATTTTTCAAACTGTCTCCTTTCATTGTCTTTTGCATGTTGACATTTAGTCGGTAGTCATGGCAGCCAGTAAAAGTGATTGTGTAGCATAAAGATGCAGTTACACATATTTTGTTTTGGGTTAAGTACATTAAATACATGCAGATTGCTCAAAATCAACCAATAAACTTGCATTAAAAAAGCTCAAGGTATTTTTATGTATACACATATATGTAAACTAAATAATGAATTCTTCTATGTGTTTGCTATTCAGACACTGTAAAATGGGGTTTCTAGTCTATATTAAAAGATTAGTTTGAGGGGTACCTTCCACAGCCCTCACAGCAGCATATTGTCTCTAAAATGGATTCTCCTGATAATTATGGTATGAAAATAATTGCAATAGGTTCTGCACTCAGTGAAATGACTCAGCAAGCAAGGAATACATTGAATTACTGGAATGGAAAGATCAAGAGTCCAGGCCTACTGCAAATTATAATTGTGTTTATCACATATAATATAAACACAAATTTCTAGTTAGCTGATCGCCCTCAGTATTTTCTTTGCCTAAAGCAAAAAAAAAAAAGGCACCTTGCAATTGAATTTGCTTATTGTTTTCTGAGCCTTAAGTTATGACTAACTAATATTCTGGCCTTCATCAGTTCAAAGCACAATTTTTAAAATATTGGAAAACATCAAAGATATCTGCACTTTGGAGTGGCACAGGATATGTATTAGTGAGGGTTGTGGTTACAAGCCCTATATGAGTTATAAAAAAAAGTCACATTTTATATCCGACTTGCAGTTCTATTAAAACCACATGTGTATCTGATCCCAGAAAAATGGCAAGGACCAGCCTGTCTGTTAATGGAAACTGGCACTGTAGCAATGCATCTCTGTTCCCTTGATTGAGGTACTCTGTAACAGCTGAGATTCCCTGAATGATGAAAACACAGAAAGTTGGGTTCTTTACCCATTCTTTCTTAATTGTCTGCTTTGCTGAAGCATTTTGGGCCATTCCTTTGCTTGATGCTGTGTCAATGGCTTGCTTTCAGAATATATGGGTAATTCTGCTAAAAATTTGCTCTCTTGAGAAGCTCGGTATAGGTCTTAGAAAAATTTGACTGTAATCTCAGTCCAAAGATGGGGGGGAGGGGGGATTTTGTAATGTAATTGAAGTAATATCAGTACAAATCCAGAAAGGATCTACTGTGTCCAGATGAAAAGAAACAGCAGCAGAACTCTTACTTCAATTGCGAAGACTGACAGTATGCCAGGATTACATCATTACTCTCTAGGCATGATAATACACAGCCGCCATGGAATAAAATTACATCCAAAGTCAGTGGGTGATGCATGGCCGGGTGATGCAAGACCAGGAAGAGTTTGAGCCTACATAAAGGGATCAGGGTGATGCAAAATTAAGTCAGTGGAAGCCTCTGAAGAGATCATTGGTAAAAATTGAATAAATGCCACCATTCCAAGCACACATGGCTGAGGATGAGATTCAGAAAAATAAAAGAAATACTGGCAGCCAGCTCTGTCACACCCTGCTCTAGTAACCCAGTCTTACTGTGCTAAAACAGAACGCATAGCACGATTCATACCTTGGGAAGAGGCTGTTTGATCACAGTAGACTGCATAACTAAACTGTTGCCATTCTATTTCATCATACTTGATTTGCATCCTCACTCTAGGGGCTGTTTCACCAGCCAGCACCCGTATTGCCTGCAGCACTCCCAAAGAGACAGCCTGTGCCAGCGGAGGCGTCACTCATCCAGAAACCAGGAGACCCGTGTTCTCCATGAAGCTTTTCTGCAGAGCGGGACTGTTTCCACCTCTGGGTCCTTTCTCCCCCAGCATCCCTTGCCTGTCTTTCTCACTTACACCATAAGCTCTTTGGCATAGGGTGTTTGCACCCGACATGTTTGTACAGAAAGTAGTGCAGATCTCGGCTGGGCCTCCGCCTGCTCCCACGATACGATAACGAGATGACCTTAAGAGCATACTGGGAGGCAGCAGCCATCTCTGATAGCCTACTCCCTGACTGCTGGGTCCTCCAGGGCAAACTAGTGTGCTCAACAACAAGGACTCAGAATTGCCCTTTCCACCCAGCGCGTGGATGGGCAGCAAGCTGTAGGCACGCTGCTGCTGTGGCGACTGACACCTGCATGCCGGGGCTGTCAGGGGAAGGCGGGCTGCCTGCAGGCTCTGCAGCTTCCACGCTGTGACTCAGTCCACCCCACGCCACGCTTACAAAGACACTGAAGCCGTACCACCTCCCTCGCGAGTCCTTCCCTGGTGCTTCAGCCGCCAGCATGGCCCCAGGACCAAGCCAAGCACCACGGCTTTGCACCCAGGAAGCAGCATGGCTCGGGGGGCTCCTGAGCACTGCACGGCCACTTCTGCGGGAAGGATCATAAATCTGGGGGTTGTGCTGCTCTAGGGAAGTCCTGAACCAAACTCCACCAGGCTGCTGTTCTGGCAGGCTAGTACAGGCAGTAGCCCCAGTCTCAGAAATGCTGAGACAAGATAACCTGTGTACAGCAGGGTGTGTTGAGGAGAGTCTCCGAGAAGCCTTCTGCTTCTCTGGTCGCCTTCACGCGTGAATATGAGCATTCCTGAAAACACTGCTTTTAGCCTGCGTGGAGACAGATTCTGGTTCAGCGCTGCTTACCGGGGGGGGAAACTTCAAAGCCATGTTAGTGGAAATTTTGGAGTGAAATATCTGGCTTGTTAAGCCATTTTATATGTGACCTGTCTTAGAAGTAAGAGTTTAACGGCTTTGTGTGCTGGCAAAAGGGTATGTCACAATTCTTCAGGCATACAATGCAAAGGAAGTACGTTACACACAGTGAGCATTAAATCATGAAAAGCAAATCCGCCCATTCAAAAATTCCAGGGCTTAAGGTTTTGATTCTTATATAAGATTCTGAGTGATAGCCCAGGGGATAGGGATCTTTCTTGAGAACCGGAAAATTAATGATGGGATCAGACCCAGAATGATATGTGCAAACTCATTACTACTACTCTATCAGTAGTCCTAAACTAAAAGTAAAACTGAGGATTTTTCTGTAAGACATGACAGAGCCAAGCGTGCTACAATACCAGTCAAAAGAGACTGCTTTCCCTGCGTGCAGGTACGTAACAAAACCAACAACAGTTCTCACGCAGGTAAGGTGAGCCAAGTAAGGAGGGTTATTTCCTCCTGGTGCAGCTGCTACAGCCTATTCACTTTTTCCATCCAGTTCACATTCAGGAAAATTTCTTTAGTTCACATCATCCCGTAGCTGAATTTCCACAGTGTTTTGTGCTTCCGCAGAATACAGGGGACAGCAGAGAGCAGAATGGTTGCTGGATGGGGCTGCCTTAAAGATTTGCAAACTACTGATGCTTACATGACTTTCACACTTAGGTGACCATAGTGTATCAGGAACTATCGATGGCTGTGGTGAAATTATGAAGGTAGGCATAAGTTCAGCATCTTAAACATCAGCATCCTGCCAAAGCACCTGAAGAACGGGGGTTGAACTTCTCACTGCAAAAAATTAAACAGTTGTTTTCAGTTAACCAGTAGGAAATCAAACGGCCTTAGGAGTACTGTAGCCTTTGAGTTAATTCCTCACTGTTCATCCTCTCCATTGTCTTCAGAGTCTGTTTTAGTAGCTTACATCCTTTCCTACATAAAAAGCTCTATGGGAAGAAAATAGGGGGAAGGGAGACGGGATGTGGAGGTAGGGAGGGAAGTATGGGGGGATGCCTTGAAAAATTTGCAAAGGCAAAGCAGACCTTAAAGAAGGAGGTCTTCTCCCCTTGGGAAAAAAATCTCTGGAATTTTTATTTTCACCCTGGCTGAAGTTCCCTGAAGTTCAAATGGATTTTGGGAGGGCCACAGACCTCTGTATTAGCATTGGGCTCCATGGCCTTCCCCTCAGTCCTGGAGGACTGTTGAAACAGAAGTGCCAAGGGTTTCTTCATGCTGATGTGATGCACTGGCTCTCCAGAGGGGTGGCTCAGAAGAGGGAGTGCAGCATCTATCTCTGCCACTGCTACAGACCACTTTCTGCAGAGCTGGAGAAGGAGCAGAAGCTCACCCATAGCTTTCTTGTCTGTTCTACCCATGTTTCCACCAGCATGCAGTGTGGTGAGGCTGTCAGCGCCCTGGACAGGCTCTGGACAGACACAGGTCTGTGTTCCTTCCACACTGGAAGGAAATGGGTGTGTTTCCATTTCTATAAGCAGACAGTGCAATCTGGCCCAAAACTCTATTAGTGACTTCAGCAAGGCATCTGCATCACTGTTCGGTTTGAGTAACCATCATAAGACTTTTTTTTTCCAAATTCAAAAAACCCCTTCCATTAAAATCTCATTTTGACAATGCGGTGGCAGTAGCCCAACAAAATAGTCCCATTAACTCAAGTCGCAGATGACCATAACAGTCAGGGTTCAGTAACTGGGTTTTCTCATTGCTTCAGCAGTGAAAATCACATAAATTGAAATAATACAAAATAGTAACTTTACATCTTAACATTACATTCTGACATCAGAAAATAGAGTGAACAAAGACGTTTGAATCCAATCACACACATTAAGTAAAAATCACAGATATGGCATCTGGAGTAGTCCATTTTAGTCCAAAAATCCATAGTCATGATCAGTGATTAAGCTGTAAATTTAGGGGCAATTTTCAGTCAGACTTGTGCCACCCTCCAATCTGCATGTTTGCATGTGTTTGCATCTACACACCGTAGATGAAAGAAAATCATTACTGGGCAGTCTTTGCATAAGCAAACAGCTGTTGGTGTATTCCTCGGGATGGGTTTTCCAGCCAGATCCTGAACTATGCTGTAGAAGTGGCATGCAAGGGCTTGCACTTGAGGGCAGGGTTCATTGGTACAATTTGACACAATCTTAATAGGAAGCTGAAGGGTCAGATCTGTTGCATCTTTTTGTGTGTTTTGAAGAACTGATGCTACAGTGCTCCCGGATTTCACTGCCACCCTGTGCTTTTAGGAATGACACTAATGCTTGATTCCATGCCAAACCATTTTAAAGCTGTTTGTTAAAAGGATCTCTTGTTGGAGAGAATAAAATTGCTAATACTTCTGCCAAAACCTAGGTAGCTTTAGTGACCTCAGAACAGCCACGGAGGGCTATGGAAATTAATGCCTAAAACTACTTTTTAAAACTCAGTTGCCACAAAAGCAGATTAGATCTGTCCAAGTTCATTCTTTCTCATTTTCTGGACATATAATAGGAAATGCCAGTCACTGTTGACAGAGGAAACTCAGTAATTCGCAATTTCTTTTCCTCATTTTCTGTTTCTTGTTTCCTTTTCATAGTACCTGCTTTCTCTATGGCCTAGATACAGAAATATCAAATAATTCAGGGGTGAGGGACATGACCAAAACTCTATACTCATATCTATATTAAACTGTATTGCAGTATATGAAGAGTGCAATTTTAAAGACTTTTAAAGAATGGCCCCAGGTGAGTGAGGGTCCCATGCCCCCTTTCCCACCAGTGAAGCAGGTCTGTGCTGTAGAGCATTAAAGAGCCTATGAGCTGTTAGTACAATTTAAAGCAACCTTATTTTTGTTGGGGAAACTGGAAAAGCACACATATGCATAACATTGTGAGAGGGACTCACACCAAATACTCTGTTGAGCAGTGTTTTGCATTTGGAAAGACAGTAATAGAAATAAGCCCCACCTATGTGAACCACCAAAATGAGATGTCACTCACGACTGAATGTAAGGGAAGGATAAGATGTATTCAGTGCAGGGGCTTTTGCTTTCATTCTCTCCATCACTGGCAGCTCCATAAGCCTATAAGCATCCTTAGGTTTTTTGACAACAGAGAGAGATTCATTGGCCTTAAGACAACCTAATTCATTTATCTTAGACGTCTCTGTTGGAATGGGACCAGACACAGTCACTCTCTGGTATTGCTTATCTCTCCATTGACTAAAAAGAAAGCTTTCATAACTGCTGCAAACTAGCTGTCTTAAATACTAGATGGCCAACATTAATTAAAGTGAATCTCAGACAAGTGCCAAAAATTAAATGGTATGTAGGATCCCTCTCAGTCGTGCCCCATCTTGAGTTTTACTTCTACCCATCCCCATCCCATGTACTAGTCCCAGTATTAGTTCACCATTTTACCAGCACTCATCATGCAGCTTACTTCAAATACCCCACCAGCTATGGGGAAACAATTACAGTTATGATCATATAACACCTCTTCATTTGACAGAAAAGGATACAGCACGCTACTATAAAAAAAAAATTACTGGCCAACAGAGTGTTGGTGTTCACAAAATGACATGGCTTTTTGTGACTTAAAGCATTGTCTCGACAAACCAAAAACTCTAGCACCTCAAAGGAAGCATTAACAAAGTGAAATTTGTAACAAACTACTTTGTCAATAACATCCGCGAGAAATCGATGTAAAGGATGGCTGTGGTAGGTCTTCTCTACCTTGACATTCATGTTTCACCTAAACTTACTCTTGCAGTCTCTTCCAAAGCAGAAAACAAAGCAGGATTTCAGTTCAGTCTCAGAAACTGACTGTCTCACAGGTGCCTGGCAAGGGAACACGGGGCTGAACTGTGTTACGGGTTGCACATTTTGAACATGGGCAATGTGCCAGTTTCTGTTTCCTTCCAGGTGTGCAGAACTTCCAAAACTAGTTGGCTAGTGGGACTTGAAGTGTCAAAAATCAGTAACACTTTATGATATGTGGACTGGATTCAGTAAGGCAAAAGGCATCAACAGATTTGCCTTCATCAGATGTTAATTATAAGTAACATTTACACTTATCTCTCTGCTTTCATGTGTTAAAAATAGTCTTGCTTATGAATAATGGTCTCTGCTGTGACACAGCAATCTGTCCTAGCTGTGCTTTGCCAAGGAACAAAATGTGACCCAAATTGCCCATGGCCCATCAGTCAGGACAGATTTTCATTTTACAGTGTAAACTGTAAAAAATTCCTTATAGCTATTGGATAACCAACGAGAACAGACAGGGTGGTTTTACTGGTGTTTTCCCTAATCTTCCTGTTTCTCCCAGCAACAAATAACGGGCTGCTGACTTCTAATGGCAGCCATAGCATTCTTCCTTATTAGCTTCACTCAATGGGCAACTGAACTGCAGGACTGGTGATGGACTAATTTTCTGTCGTTTGTGGAGGAATATGGGATGTATCTGAATAGGCATATTATTTGAGATCAGGCGAGCACTTACAAAGAGAATCATCAAAACACCCCAGCTGACCATGCTTTGATCACACTGCAGAGCAATCTCAGAGTGCACAAACTGGTTTACTTGATAGGTAATGAAACTGGAAGATGTGCAATAGCAGTATATCTACTGTGCTCCAGGCACTAATGGTTGTTTAGACCATGGGACTGAACTAGGCTAAAGAAAAGACCCCCAAGATATATACAGCATCAGCATGGAGTCCTTAGGATTGCTTCCCCCAGAGATCCAGTCCTGTGCTTCCCTGCTTGCTCATGCAGACATAGCACTGGTGCCCTTGAAAGCCTCTGGGAGATCTTACTTGGACCAGCAAGTAAAGAGCCCACAAAGAAAGAGTCTGGAAATGTTCACCCAACACAGGGAGTGGTTTCACAGTTTCTAAACATAGCTGTTAAAACTAATGCCTGAAGTTTGAGAAAAATAGTGAGATTGGGTTAAAACAATGATATTAAGGTGCATTTGGGACTCATTCAGAAAAAAATCTTTCGTTCTTGAGTTTCAAAGCTATCTTGAGTTTCTTCTCTGAAGCTGTCAAAGCTTTTAGAGGCATTAGATAGTATTTCTAAGGTGTTCTCTGCAACTCCGAATATGAGGAAATTATTTTTTAAAAAGTAGATGAGGTTCTGAAATAATCACACAGCTTCACAATTTAAGAAGACCTGTAAATACTAGGCTATTCACAGAAAAACTGCAAGAATTGCTAATACTGAAATCCCTTTTGGTTTTAGCAAAAATCAGTGTTCTGCTCTTGCCCAGCCTTGAAGCTTTTAATGCATATAAACATTTAAATCTTGCTGCATATAACTAGGAAGATTCTGTTGCCATCTTTTGTCAACATTGTTCTTTCCTAGCAATTTCCCTCTCAAAGCTTTTGTAGCATTACGATTACCATCATTTACTTTCCTTCATTTAACTTGCACAGTTAATGGAATGATATGTACCCTACATGACTGCACAAGGAGCTATGTAATTAGCAAGCCAATTGAAACACATTTGGAAAATAAACTTTGTTGCAATCACTGCTTGTCTTCAAGGGTTTTTAAAAGCTCCGCTATAAGACAGATAAATTTTGTGCCTATTTCAGTTAACACAAGAGGTCCTGTGCAGATTGCATAAATGCTGTGCTGTTGGCTTTCTGGCCTAAGTGTGCTGCTTTTTTAATAGAAAAACATTTCTTTTTGGGAGAACAGACTTCCATAGCTAAAACACTAACTCCTCAGAATTTGGGAAAGCACAGTTATCTCCCTGTTCAACCTGTGTGACATGGGCCTGCCACTCTTAGCAGACCACTAACTGGGCTAACATTACGGCTCTTATTTTTTTTAATGTATGGCAGTTTAAGGAAAGGACAGCTGAGCAAAGCAGGGCTCCTGCCACTCCATGCTGCCAAATAAGCTGCTCTTTCCCTGGTCAAGGGGGACAAGCCATCACAGTGCTGATGCTGGACACCTGAGGAGCTGTGTAGCTCTTCCTCAGAGTTCCTTTGAGACCCTCAGCCCTTAAGTCTCCCAACAGGAAAACCGGTACTTGTCAACAGTACGGCAGGTTGGTTGGTTCCCAGCAGCCTCCAGAACTTTCTGTGAGTATTCAAGCCAAGTTCTGATTATGGTTGAAGGACTTTCTAGGGCAAGTGGAGACTAAATCAATACCATGAAAAAAGAAAATGTAATGCTTGTAAAGCATGGAAAGTCATCCTAATTCTGTCAGTGGCCGGAATGAAATAGGATAATGATTTCGCCAGCGTGCTTTCAGTGCAGCTATTGTTCCGAAAGGAAAGAGAGCTGAGCATGTCCTTATCTTTCTCCAGCCATGTTTTGCAGATGACAAGCTGGGAGAACAAACACCTTTTTCCAATTGTTTTAAATGCTGTTAGAAAACAAGACATATTCAATGTCAAGCAAAGATAAAAAATAATAACAAAGGCCCCAAAAGGCAGGATTCCTGGGACACTGCTTTGCATGCCTCTTTCTATACAGATATTTCAAGGTATACATTGTAGCAGGGATTCAGCAGACCTTGTGCAAGAACATGTAGCTTTCAGCTTGTGTCATCGATGGCCATGTCCTCAACACGCAACCCAGCATCCGTTTTCTGTATGTCTACCAGCCTCCTGGGCAGCGTGCGGGGTCTCGTGTGCTCCCACTCCACAACTTCCCTGCTGAAAAGGATGCAATTTTGGTGGTGTGGGCAGCTGGCTGGGCAAGCCCTCCTCAAAGGACAGTCCGGACAACCACACCTGTGTGCTTAGAATTACGCAGGCGGTTAAATGCTTTGTTGGATGGAGGCCTAAATGAACATATCATATTTGACTATTAACAGACATCAGCTGGCCATGACTTGTGTCTTCAGAAGATTTTTGAGTTACTCCTTGCAAGTTGGTACTTATGTTTCAAACCAAAAAACTTGTCAAGTCCAAGCTTCCTTGACAGCCTCGGTTCACAGAAAGCAAAATCTTGAGTACACTCTTGACCTGAGATGCTGGCTTTCACCAATTGTTTCCAAAAAGCTGTATGTCCTTTAGGTGGGTTATTTAGTGTCCATGATTAGAGATCCCCATGCAAAGCTTAGTTAGATTAATCAGTCATCCACTGACAGCTAGAAATTAATTCCTAAACTGATGGATCATTCAAATACCACCAAGCAGCACCCAAAGGCTCTGAAGCCTTCATCAACTTCAGAGGCCTTTCTGAGTAGGAAAAACAAATTCAAAAAGCGCAAAACCATCCATGAGAAAGGCTGAATGACAATTTCATATGTATCCACAATTTGACGATCAAAGGGCTGTCCAATTTTCCTTTAGTAACATCAAGGATTAATTTGGTCTAATCTGTTAAGTACAACACTTTCAGCCACAGTTATACTTTAAGCCATGTTTTCACATGCTGGCAGCAAGTGTGTGTTTGCCTCTGTAGATATGATTTTGATAATAGCAGGGATTTGTGTGTGCCAGGATGAATTTTGAAGCAATGCCCTTCCCCCCTGCCAACATATATACTTTATGCAGTGTGGGCAGTGGCTAGGGTATTGCTCCAGGACCCAGAAGAGCTAGCTTTAGTCTGGGCTCTGTCATTGACTTGCCAAGTGACCAGATACAAGACAATTTTCCTACTTACAAGCTGGGATGATAGCAATTAGAAGGGGTGAATGCAGAACATTGTATAACGGTTAGGTATTGGTATCACCATTTCTAGACCAACTCCTCCTCAGTCCATGACTGGGGCCTATAGGCATTACAAAGTCAATAAAAGTAACACCGTAAAGGTAAATTACAAGGGTATTTGTTGCATCAAGTGATATAAACTAGACCCGAGTATGGAAGCGACATGTTTTGGCCAGTAAATGAAGAAGGAGAAGCTTTCTTTCAAGTCATTACGCATATTAAGGACATTATGCAAAGGATTTGATAAATGTATCCTCATTTCTGGTTTCATTTTTAATTATCTGGATGACATTTTCATTTGTAACAGATAATGTCTTTAGCATCTGCCTATGGCAACACATGGGCAGCATTTCAGAGCTGTTCTCAATTGCATTTGGATACGTCAGAGAATTTGTAAGACCTTCATGTCTCTCCACCTGCCAGGAGAGAGTGTAGTCATGGCACTCTTCCAATGCTAAATACATTTCCTAGTAGCCATATCCACTTTCTATAAACCAGAGAGAATGGTCTGCATTACACCCAAGTCTGAGGTCATGTAGGAGATCAGAAGCAGTCCCTGCCGTACCAAGCATCTCATGTGTGAATTGATAAAGGCTCAATGTTCAGAAGAAATAGTTGAAGGTAAATATTCTAGAGAAATCTGCCAGATGGGTGATAGACCAGATTTGCTGGTACCCAGCCAGCCACCTCAGCTAGAGATTCACTAAGGAGGAGCTGGGGAAGTGAAGCATGCTAACAAGATCTCTCATTTCAGCTTACAAGGAAAAGATGAAGGAGCTGTCCATGCTCTCTCTGATCTGCTCCTGTTTTTACCCGGAACCTCGCAACATGAACATCTATAAATATGATGGTGAGTGGCTTTCACTGGAAATCGTCCTGCAGGTCAGATAATGTGCTAGTGCTGGGAAATGACTCACTTCACCATCCCAGTTCATAGTGTTAGTCAGTGGATATTTTGCTGATGTAACAATTTATTTGCTGCTTTGGGCTATTACTATCTACTGATTGTGTATTACCCATGATGCTGGATATTGTTCCTAATAGCAACTGACTAAACTCTTAAAGCTAGCCCTTTCATACTGAGCTGTACTTTTCCTACTACCCATTTGAGAATTACAGCTCTTCACAGCTGACATAATTCCCAAGGAAACCAAGAAAAGATGAAAGCATGCTTAAAAAATTAATCAGCTTGGGCACTGCTCACAGGAGGTGTGAAATGACACAGAACACCAATAAGCTTCCAAAACTGCTGTAAATTTTTATCTTTATGAGATTAAGGTATAATTAAGCTATTACAGATAAAATGGAATGTACTTCTCCTGAGAACAGTTTTCAGCCCATAATCTGCCATTGCATTTGGAATGCCCAAGGCAAAGATGCTAAATCTTTTGTCTGTACTTCTGATCCCACACTAACATCTGTGCTGCTTCTCTCCTCAATACTGCTGAGGTATTGACGGGCTTACCATTTCTCACTTTATTGTGCAGACATGGAAGTGAAACAAATCAACAAACGTGCCTCGGGCCAGGCCTTTGAACTGATCCTAAAGCCGCCTTCTCCGGTCTCAGAAGCACCACGAACTTTAGCTTCTCCAAAGAAGAAAGAACTCTCTCTTGAGGAGATCCAGAAAAAGCTGGAGGCTGCAGAGGAGAGGAGAAAGGTATCTTTCCTTAAAAAAATGCTAGTAATTAGACCTGACTTAGTGTACAGAATAGCAGCCAAGTTTCCATTGCCATCACTAACCCACAGTGGCCTGCAGGGACAAAAATTATTAACATGTTTGAATGAACAAATGAGTTTATTTTCTTTCAGCAGCTTGCAAACAAACCTCACTGGTTTTGATGCTTGGGAAGTACGCATCACAAAATACAGATAGCTTTGGACAGGAGGCCCAAATGGGTTCAAATACGCATGCTTACTGTGTGAGTGTGAGTGAGTGATTCATTCAGAGCATCTGTAATAGTTGCTGAAAACCAGTGCAATTCTTCTGGTGTCTTAAGTTTAAGAGATGGATGTGCAATTCAAACAGCTACTGTCTGGGCTGCCAGATCTTGACTCCTTGTAGCGCCCATGGAAATTACTCACAAGTCCTGCCAGAGGCAGCTAAAATGCCTTATTTATGTAGTATGGAGGCATGTCAGCCCTGAATAAAGAGCATTCTGAATCGTTCACCACATGCTTGAATGAAAACGCTAAGCATGGTGCAGCTACTAAGAGAGGCATTTCTAGCAGTCAGTCTCAATAGTGCTGGAAGTTGGCCTTGTAGGGTTATCTACAGACTAAGTCTTCCCTTCTTTATGACCTTACCCATAATGGTAAAACCCTGTTTTATAATCAAGAAGTTTTGCCACATAGGGTTTGGAAGGGTTGTTGCACCTTCTTCACAAAGGTTCGCACAAATGCAGGGTGCATACAGCAGGAAGTCCACATTAACTCTTTCTTTGGCTTTCATCATGACTGATGTGTTGAAGAGGTCTTTATTTGCTCTAAGTCAGAGCTAGCCCAGATAGCTTTTTTTTTTGCAGAAGATAAAAGGACAAATTCAAGGTCAAGTAAGTCGGTGGATGACAGGCAAAGCCAAGGAGACACTCACCATAGCCAGCCTGAATTGCCAGTCTGGAAATCAGCAGTGTTCCGCATGGGCCCAGTGTTTATGCTGTGTTGCACCATTTCAGGAAAGTCATGGCTGGCTGCAGTGGCCACAGAAAACTCGAGATGTGGTAATATATTGTCCTGCTTAATTCATGTTTCCTTTTGCTATGGCACAAAAGGAGAGCCACAGAAGCGTCAAGAGCCATAGAAGGACTTTCTGTGTCCTTCAAGCAGGTGATCAAAGTTATTTTGTGGCAAATCTGCTTGCACCACTTAAATTGGAGTTAGAAACCTTCCACCTGCTCATGGAGTCCCTGGTAGAGGGTATCTGAAAATGAAACAAGCTTAGGTGTCTCTAAGCCTTTCATTTATCCCTTAAAGAGTGTGATTTGTTACTAAAACTGATGTTTACAGAATCTTTCCAGATAAGGACAAAAATGTATACAGAAGACCAGGGACAACAGATATGCCACAGATAGCACATGGAGCAGCTCCAACAAAAGCAGCTCCAGTCTCCTTTCCCTCCTGCCAGACCAGATCAGGGTCTCTTCCAAGAAACCCAATGGAGTGATTACACTGATGTATGGTGAGATGTGAGTCCATTAAGTCAGTAGATCTGGATTACTGACAAGTGCTTAAAACCTGGCCCTCAGATTTGATTTGCAGTGAAACCTGACTGTTCTGGAACTCACTAATTTGAACAATTCATGTAGATGAACACTGAAGTGTTGCCACAGTTGCCATTTTTGCTGCCTTGCTAACACAAGACTGTATGCTTCTAATGCACACACGTTAGCACTATTGCTTCTTTCAAAGAAATACTTCTGCCAGAGTATTTGTTTCAGTAAAAGGACATGACTGTATGTGAAAGGAATATGCATTTGCACTAGCACTTGCCCACCCAAAGATGATATGCCCCAAGGACTCAATCTGTGAAGTGCCTCTGTACTGAGTACAAATACTCAAGTAAAGATATGGACACAGAATGAAATGGCAGCAATTAAGAAGCCTGATATTATGCATATACTTAGTGGGAAATATAAATTGAATGTTCCAGAGATTTCATTTCATTGATTCCATTACTGTTCATTTCTTCCTAAAGAAAAACTCATTACGCAATAAACTGGCAATCAGTGATAGCAATACAGACACCTGCCATTTCTTCCCCTTGGTACTATATTCATTTTGAATGAACATATAACTGAGTTATTTTAATAGACAAGATCCTCCACATTAGCATTGCAGCAGAAATTGCTGAAAAAGGAACGAAGAACAGAGCAAAAAAATTCATTATATCACTGTTAAAATCCCTGGTGCTCTCACATCTCAGCTATTGCCTTCATTTTTTGTCCTGAAAAAGAGTATAGTGCAGAGAAGGATAAAAAAGCAATCAGAGGAATAGATAATCTTCCATAAGAAGATAAATTAAATAGTCCACTTTTCAGTTAGGAAAGAGACGACAGATGAAAGATAAGATAGAAGTCTACAGTCATGAATGGTAATGAGAAGATGAACAGGAACAATTATATTCTGTTTCACAGAATCCAAAGGGGAAGAAATGTTCAATGAAATCATCAGACAGCAACTTCAAAACGGAGAGAGAGAATCACCTTTTCATGTATTGTTTAATTGAGCTAATTTGTTATCACAGACTATTTAGAGATTATTAAAATATTATTTATTTCAAAAAGATAATAGCAAAATTGATAGAGCACTACCTTGTGGAAACGATTATGTGAATGCAACCTCTGGCTCAGAAAATATGTAACTTGGTGACTGCTGAAAGCTAGGAAGCTCTATCTATCTATCTATCTATCTATCTCAAGGAAAGGACCAGGCAGATTTGCTCAACTTCATCTACACTTTGCCTAAGCATCTTCCACTTTCTGCTGCTAGACCAACCAAGCAGACTTTTTCTGACAACCAGCATGGCAGTTGTTACCATACTTTTCAGGCTATGTACAACAGCTGTCAGGCATGACCATTCTAGATCGTGTCCTTCCAGCACAGTTCTAATTAAAATCAAGTATAACTAATGGATGAGAATTGCCTTTTCAGAAAAAATACTAATTGATTTCACACTGTTTAGGAATTAGGTTCTGCTCTGTTAATTAGACAATGTTCATTAATAACTTTTCAAACTCATGAGAACATCTACAGCAACACATGGTCTTCAGCAGTCTCCTGCTTATGCTGTTTCCTGTTTATCATTCTTGTTTATTCCTTTATAAGGTTCTACAGGGCTCTTTCCTTTTCTCCTTTTTCTCTACCTCACTTGACAGTCATGACCTCATACTCTCGGACCAAATTGAGAGTTTCACCTGAGGCATTTTTTCCTTTTGCGCCACACAGTGAGACCCATTTGGGCTAGTTACAAATTTGTCCTTTCCATTTATAGAATCCTCTTTACAGCATGTCGTTATTATCCCATTATTTTTTTGCCATATGTGTGCTATATTTTTCCACCTTGGTGGATAATCAGAAAGATCTTTTCATCCTTCTCACTTAAGAAATTAGAACACAGTGACATTGTATGCAGCAGAAGTTTATTTCTTACAGAATCTTTAACCTTTATCAGTTTTTACCTGTTGGCCTTGAATGTTCAGTTGTTATTACCCTTGATGTACAGACTTCAAGAGCCATATGTTGAATTATATATCTTTATTTCCCATGTTCAACATACTAGCATAAAAATGAAACACTAAAGGAAGGCACACTTCTACAAGACTTTGGATTATGGGAGAGAAATTGTATGTAATTAAATCCTTTTAATGGCTTTGTATTGGGATGAAATTGAATCCGGCTTGTCCCTAGAGCTTAGTGCTACAAAGAATGCAGGAGAACAGTCGTATTTTTTTAACTTTCATGCTGTTGGATGTAGACTTACAGCTACATGAGTTTTTAATACCATTACTATGAAACGCTGCGAGATAAGCCCCGCCTGGGCAAGGCTCGCTGTGCTCCCCGCAGCAGGCAGTCAGCTCGCAGCATCTCTGCCAGCATCATGGCCGCACTCTGCGTCGGGCTTCAGCACCCAACTCGCTGCCCCTTCGAGCCAGCCCCACAGCCTGCCCAGAGGCACTTCTTAATACTCTTGATTAATCTCTCCTTTGGCATTGAAAAAGCCACCCGTGCTTTGCGACACGGGTCAGCAGGCTGTTGGGGGAAAAGGCTTCACCAAGGCGGGGAAGGCAGCGGAGCTGGGGGACAAATGCTTCCTCCTAGACATTGCATGGGACATACAAAACTGCCGCTCCAGAAAAGAAGAGGAGCAGAGAAGGGATCAGCACCTTCCCTGGCAAAAGTGGGCCTTGCTCACTTCTTCCAATTCATTCCTGCTCTTCTCCTTTGTTTCCCACCAAATCTGTAAGTGAGCAGGCTGGGAGGGACGACAGGCACTGCCCAAGACATTTGCCTCCCGTGTTGCCCATCTACTGATCTCCCTTTCTGTTCCTGCTGGCCCTCGGCTGTGCTCGTGCCGAGGTGGAATACAGCAGGAAGTGCTTTTCCATGTAAAGTCCCAGTAATATGTGTGGAATCAGCACCAGAATTGGGTGTTTCTGCTGCACTTTGATTTACACCGTAGCATTTCCATACATGGTGCTTAACCCCTAATGTTTACAAAAGATAGCAAAAACTGCAAGCCACTTCACAGTTCCTCACCCAAAAAGTGTAAGCCTATGGAATATGTGCCTGCAGGAAGATGTTTGCTACCAGCTAGGAGAGGGTTTGGTGTGAGACACCAGGGTCTGTCTTGGAGCACATGGAGTCATGAGCAGAGGCAGATTGCATCCCAGTGCTGGCAAAGCTTGTCCCCACAGTCTGCCATGTGCTTTGCTGTTAATGAACAATCATAAGAAAATCTTGACATTGATCTTCATTAACCTTAAAACGCCAGGCCTCAAACTGCAGCAGATCGCGAAATGCCTCATCAGCAGGTAGGGGAGTATCAGACAGAGGGCTCAGGTGGTACCTCTTGCATCCCTCCAACATGCCTTGTTCACCCCCATGGGTCACAACCCTGAGAGCATGAATTTTGTGCCAGTTGAGGAAGAGAGAGTTTTCTTGAATCATATCATGGATGGACTCTTTATTTTTTTTTACTCTTCTTCACGTTCTTAGTAGCCCTGGCCCAACGGACCCTTGGCAGACTGAACCAAAAAAAAAAGATCCTCATCTAAATTCAAGCAAAATTTTGCACCATCTAGTTTCAGTAGAAGCAGGACTTCACCTATGGTTACAGCTTAGATGTCTCTGACTCTCGTGCGGTATGGCCATTTCACTTCTTTACAGGAGCATCCGCCTCTTCTTTGTGTCTCTTTAGACTGTCCTTGCTTTGGGAGAGGAACTGCCTCTCCCTGTGTATTTGCACACGCCCTGGGATAGTGAGTTCTCACAAAAGCCAGAACAGGTGCTAATGTAGTACAAATAATAGTATTCCCAGTGAAGAATAGGATGTAACCGTGCAGAGATTTGAAGAAGCCAGTGCCATGATTGAGGTCTAACTCGAGTCCATTCCCTTGCTTTTATGTGGGAAAATCTCGACCTCAATTGCTTCCCCTGAAAACATTGCTATTTCAAGTCACCATTTCCTTCTGGTTGATGCCTAGGCTTCACCTTGGCATTTACATTGCAGTAGGGGCCTTTAATCCTGACTTCACATTCTGCTCCATTAATAGTATCTCTTAAATACATAAAACACTGAAGAATTCCAAGGTTAATGCAGCTTCTGCTGAACAATTGAATTTTAAAAAATCCAGCCAGTGAATGAATGTGTTATGAAAGTGGAGCTCTCATGACTGGTAGCACGCCTCATACATCCTAGTAACTAAGGATCCTGGTAACTAAGGTGAATGCATACAAGCTGAAATTTCCAGTTTAAAAGCAGTTGTCTGAGCTCCTTTCTTGCCTAAAAGTAATCCTGTAATTTTATCTCTGCATAAATTACTTCAATATTTGTATGTACATGTCAAAGAAAAATAGATAAATGTGAGAAAATAAAACACCTGTTACTCGGATAAGTAGAATTTTCTTCCTGTGAGTAATAATTTTAAAATATATGTATCTCCAAAGCCAGTTCCCATAAATAATTTTGCTCATGAAGGGAGTGTTTAGTTGTCTGCATCTATCTCTGGCCGGCTAAGTATGAGATGTGGATTTCCTTTTGAGGCAGTCATCTCTGCAAACTGAGGGTGCACATGATCTTTTAGAAATATGACTTGAATATCATAGGAGTTTGCCTGCATTAGCCATCTTTTTAGCACAGCAGTACATTTGTAGGTATCTGTACCAGGAATGTTTTGCAACATTTTTATTCCTCCACATCTAGCACTAGATGCTGCAGCTGTAGCTGCCTTGATTATGCCTTGTTATATTTAAGAGTCTTCTGGATATTCCCACTTGAGTACTGCTTTTTTTCTTTCTCCATCATTTCATACTTTTGTCTCCTTATTAATTTTTATCTTTCATCCCATTTCCAGCCTTTTTTACTGATTTTTTCACAACAGCTATACAAGAAGCACCTACCGTAAGCCAATTACAAGTATGTTAGAACATGGACTATCAAGGATTAGAAAACACCCTTTCCAGCACTTCAAACAATACAATGTTGAAAAAAACTTGGAATAAAAACTTCCTATGTGTGTTGGAATCCTGTATCAAGACCATGGGAGTCCAAGCACAGCAGTTAAAAGCCAACACAAACAACAAAGGGAGTCTATTAATCCCAGCCCTGCTAGGTATCTGGGGTCATTCATCTACCCATTTCTGGATGTGTAGTAGACTTTGAACAGACAGGGTGGCCAAGTTCTTCTGCCAACGTGTTGGAAACAGAAAATCGTTTGACAATCCAGTACAAAAACATACTAACTGCTTTCCAAAATTGTCGTAAGGGGATTTAAAAAATGGTCTGAACACCAGGGAAACAGGCAGACTCACAGCTGGCGTACAACGGCATTAGAAGAGGGATGTCAGTCTAAATGAGACTCTACCCCGTGGATGTTTTGTGGTGGAGAGGGGGGTCCCTTTGTTTTGAACCAGTCCTGGGTACCTTGAACATTTTGACTGAGGAAAAGGAATGCCATTTAAGGCATATCGTAAAGGAAAATCGCATTAGGGGTGTGCAGTCAGTTTCTGAGCCCTGGTTTAGCTTTCATTCAGACTCGTACTGCTGCCAACACAATTTGCATCCGGTAAATACTGAATTAGAGTGTAAGGATTTTCTTCATTATCATGCATTAGTGGACAAGTTGTTTTTTAATGTGTTGTCTTCTAGTGTAGCCTCCAGAACTGTGTGTGCTTTGATATGGAACTCTTAATTTTTCACTGTTTTCCTGGATTTATGATAATAAGAAGTAGTTCCAGAAGGCAAAGGGTTTGAACGGAAGAAAACAAATCCTGAAAAATGGACAAGTGCCCAAAAGTCTCAAAGGCATTTTGCTACCTCCTGTTGAAAGCCAAGGCTCTTTTAAAAAATGCTGGTTATAGGCACAGTCCAAATCTTACTTTTTATTATAGCATCTCTACAGGCCCTGTCTATGTCCTTGGACATGTCTGTTTTCCAAATCTGCAAAGGTTTGATTTTATAACACATTATATATACATATGTAAACACCATGAAATGTTAACCTTTCAAATTAACAAGTCACCTCTTAAACATTTCATGGGGAAGGAAATTACAATTGGTATCATAGTCCCTTTTCTATTCAAATTCCCAATAGGAAGGGGAATAGATACTGAGATTATCAAAGTTACTTTTAGATCACTTAAGCAAAGGGTTCACAAAATTCATATCAGCAGCAACCAAAATTTAATGACAATAACTTTTCCAAAAGTAGATGAAAGGTTGCCATTGAATACTAAATTAAACAGAAAATGCAGAACAACTTCACAAGCACTGGTTAAACTGAGCCACCCAAGTTGGTCCAAAAATGGTAAAGCAAGATGAAGATGTTCAATTATTTCAGTTTTATGTTGTACCAAATCTTTCAAAATAACTTTTTTCCATTTTGAAATAGCCTACAGTTAAATAAATCTTAAATGCTAAGTATCTGAAATCAAATATTGTGTTTCAAAATAACTTATTTTTATTATATTATTATTGAAATTATTGGTGGTTTTGTTAAACTTATGGGGCTTCTATGATTTTTCAGTTAGTCTACAAAATTCCTTCTTTGCCCAGCTCTTCTTCCCTTTCGCTCATCCTCCTTCCATTCTCCACCAGTGAAACTCCCTCTGCTTTTGGCTGCATCTCTCTGGGGTCATTTTGTTCCCATTTGCAACATCTTTTGGCCTGCAGAGCAGTTATTTTCTCTGAGCCAAAGATCTGAAAAATGTTTGCTCTGCTACTTTATGTTCAGCATACGCTACAATGGAGGTAAGAGCCAGGAAGAGCCTCTGTAAGGTACCAACCATTTCAGTAGACCGTTTCCATCTGCAAGTGCTCCAGGGATCACAGTTTGAGAAATGAGCCCTTTACTGCAACCAGGCCAGAGGTGAAAGCAGATACATTAAGTGGCCAAGATGGATGAAAGTAGCTCTTTCCTCTGATCTCACGCAAGCCATTACAACCTTTCAAAGCCAGATATGTTTTACTCCAGTGTCTTGCTGCAAGATGTTCTGCCTGGCTTTTGCAGCATTTTCTAGAATCTGCTTAATTTGCCTTATCAGTGCATTTGGCTTTATGTGTATCTTACCTTTGTTAAAATACTTGTTTTCCCCTCCTAGCTGGATCTTGCTCACGTAAAAGAATTGCAGCCTTTTTCACTCCATTTAAAGCCATGCAACAGAATTTAATAGGATTCATTACCGCTAATTGTAATTATTGGTTAAAGCCCTTAATTTAGGCCTTAAACTAATTCATTTTTGTGGATAACAATGGCAACAGTGCATTGTGATCTGCACTGAAATACGCACTTAGCTTCCCAGAGCCATATTTCATTCCCCGTTTTCTGTTTGCTTCTCATGCTTCCTCTAATTTATTTTATCCAACAGCGTACAATGTTATTTATCATTTCCAAATAACCCCTCTGAAACATACTGTCTTTTCGACTAGACTTGCCTGGAGGATAGGTCCAATGCTGCAAGTGCTTTGGCTTCTCTCCTAGGATTAGTGGTCTCATGTTAGTAATTTGATTTAAGATAAATAACAAAGCTGATGCTTCTGAGCAGTGCGTTTACAAAGAAGAATAACAGTATTGCACATAGGATGCATCCATTTAACCCCTAGCTGCAGTTTTCATCTTCCTTGCAAAATTTGAACTTTTAACTAAAAAAAGCTTTTTTGTTATTTTCCATAGAATAAACCCATTTTTTCCTTTCCTCATCAGTGAGATGAAGCCAAACATAAATATCATGGGAAAAAAACATTGTCTGAATTGATTCTGTCTGTCTTTCACAACAGGAAACTTCAAAGCCTGTTACTAACTATTCAAATACTTTAAAAGGATAGTCCAACCTAGGCAAAAAATGCACCTCTCCTGTGTCGGCAACCTCCCTTTTAACACTGTACATACCTTCAACCCCCAGTCCCCTATCTCTACAAATAAAATGCTCATAGCTAAAAGACTGCAGCTGTCAGAGGTTGAGCAACAGCTGCAGTAACCAAGGCAGCCCAGGGCAGTAACACATGACAGCATTTCTCGTGAAGTGCTCCGGCCACTTCTCTGCTGCTGCCTCAGGCGTGTACCCCACATTTAGCCAGCGCCTATAAGCCCCTGTTACTGAAGATAATCTGGTTTATACACAGAAGTGACCTTTCCAGGCAATGCATATAACAACAAAGCAACAAACTTTATGCAGTTTCTGAACTCAGTAAACTGTTGCCTGATGGGGGTTACTTTGCTCCGCATGAGTACTTCTTTTCAGCTGTGTGTCTCTCTGTTTCCAGTCCCAGGAGGCCCAGGTGCTGAAACATCTGGCAGAGAAGAGAGAACATGAGCGAGAAGTGCTTCAAAAAGCTTTGGAGGAGAATAATAACTTCAGCAAAATGGCAGAGGAAAAGCTGATACTGAAAATGGAACAGATCAAAGAAAACCGTGAAGCTAATTTAGCTGCTCTTATTGAACGTCTCCAAGAGAAGGTAACCACGCCATC
Organism: Buteo buteo; assembly: GCF_964188355.1. Taxonomy (NCBI): domain Eukaryota; kingdom Metazoa; phylum Chordata; class Aves; order Accipitriformes; family Accipitridae; genus Buteo; species Buteo buteo. The sequence goes on from NC_134173.1 coordinate 46,554,222, forward strand.
ACTCCTCACCTTAGACTAGAGAGAAAAATCTAATCGATGTTTTGAAGAGAAGTTGTGGGTAGCCCTTATCTCGGTTGCTACACATGAGCAATTTTTAAGTCAGAGCCCCTGATGGCTATCTAAACCACCACTCACTTTTGTAAAAGATTGAATGTCTATAATCACACAATCACAGGATAGTTGAGGTTGGAAGGGACATCTGGAAGTCATCTGGTCCAACCACCCTAGGAGTCCCCAGCCCCCTAGAGCCAGTTGCCCAGGACCATGTCCAGACGGCTTTTGAGTATCTCCACGGATGGAGACTCCACAGCATTCCTGGGCAACCTGTGCCAGTGCTCGGTCACCCTCACAGTGAAAAAGTGTTTCCTGATGTTCAGAGGGAACCTCCTCTGTTTCAGGGTGTGCCCATTGCCTCTGGTCCTGGCACTGGGCACCACTGACAAGAGCCTGGCTCTGTCCTCTTTGCACCCTCCCTTCAGGTATTTATAGGCATTGGTGAGATCCTGCTGAGCCTTCTCTTCTCCAGGCTGAACAGTCCCAGCTCTCTCAGCCTTTCCTCATAGGAGAGACTGAGAGGTGCTCCAGGTCCTTAACATTCATGGCTCTTTGCTGGACCCTTTCCAGAGAAAGGCTGATTTTCTAGCTTTTAAGAAGTGCTGTGAACGAATGAAGTGTCACTTGTGTTTAGATTTCGGCTTTTAAGAAAAGTCATTCATCAAATCAAACAATTGTCCTATGTCTGTAGTTATTGGTTTTTCAGAGGAGAAAGACGAAAAAATATGGGGGAAAAAAATCTTTCCTATGCATCAAAAGGGGTCTGTTCTTCCATAAGTCTTGCAGCTAAAAGAGAGTAAATTTTCTTTTGGAGATCTTTGGTACAGCCAGAGGAAACAGGTCAATCACAAACCCCACCATGCAGAACCAAGTATGCCCTTCTTCAAAACAACCCGTCCACACAAGAGAAGTAAACATGCGAATTAAGATTTAGAAGTGTTAAGAAAAAATTAATTAGATCTGCATGAGTGATGACACGTTTCCTTAATGACGAACTTTCTAATATGTTAGTAAATTGACTAACAGAAAGAAAATAGCACTCAGTGATTTTCAATTAGATCTTCTGCATAAGCACCTCTGCTTCTTTGATAGAGACAAAAGTCTCGGAGAGTAGGAAAGAACAACAGAAACCAAAGGATGACATTACAAGTAACTGCACAAAGGGGATGGTTCTTGAGCTTAGGAACTGTACCCAGATTACTTGACGTTTTTGCATTGGATTAGTTTGCAGGCACGTGTCCCAAAGCTTATGAAAACAAAGGGAAAAGCCAATTAGCCATCCTTGAGGTCCAAAAGGAAATGGGAAGGACAGCTGAAGCATCCCTCTGTCCTAGGTTAATGTTAACAGACTGTTAGACCCCGTTGCCACACCAATATGATAGCATATGTGCATGAAATCCAAAGAAAGCTTCTGACCAAAGATGACAATAACTCACTTGGGAACATTTGTCCAGACTGGTAATTAAAAATTGCATGACTATACAGTTTGGCCAACACAAAAGCGAACCCTGAATATGCAGGAAAAGAATAAGTGAGATATCTGGGTCTAAATCTTCAAAAGTTACACAGAACTGTGGACACCATGAGGTATTGGTATCTAGAAGTTCCTGCAATCAAAGATAACTTCTGTATACTGCAGTTAATAGAAGCCCCGAGGAACAAGTACCTTATGAAATCTAGCATTCACAATTACGGATCTTATAAGAACTGTGATTTACAGGTTCATTTGGTGCAATAAGCTGTCTTGGCCTGTGATCCATAGCCCAACTCAGACAATAAAAAGATAACTGTTGTCTTCTGTGAATTTTTTACCATAGAAGACCCTCTAATGCATGGAGATACCTAGAGAGTGCCTTAAACTCAAGTCAGCTAGGGATGGATGTTTGCTTCTGTAGTCACCTTGTGCTTGTCATTTGGTTGTCTGTGTTTTTTTCAGTGATCAGACATAAGAGGTAGAAGTCTGATAGTTTGACAGTTGAAAGGAGAGAGACATAAACCAAAAACCCTAAAACCCAGAAGCTGCCAAAAACAATAGTTTTATAAACACCCTAAGTAGAACGTTCCTAAATTCATTTGACAGCTGTTGTTCCTGACCACAGGCCTATTTCCATGGAAGTATCTGAATATACAGTGACTCAAATAAGTCTAAATTAATTATGACTGCTTTTGTAAAAGGGAAGACAATATGGCTGAAAGTGGACAGAAGGGCTTAGCATTGACCTTTGGTAACGTTGTCCCTTCTCCATCAGAGCCAGAGAAAGAATGGAGAGGACAGCTAGCTTCATCGTTCAGTCTAAGGGGGTGTTTGAGATGTTCGGATTGACACATCTTGGTGGAACTAAATTCTTGGACCTTTATTTATGGTTCCTAAATACTACAGATAACACAGTAACTAACACTTCTTCTGCATACAGTGTGCAAGCAGTTGATTCAAGCCCACTCATCCTTCCCTATATTTAGTTTAACATCTAGGAATTCAAAGGGCAAATGTGAGCACATGGCACATCTTATATAGCTGCAAGCAGCACCTCTCAATGTGGAACTTTAAAATGAAACTCTGTGAGGTGCTGAGGATTATAAGGCCATATCAAATAAAAGACTGAGCTCCAGAGCATAAGTGGAATGTAAGCACTGAACGCACCTCAGGCTGGTCTGGTGGATGACACCTCTCCTGAGTTGCATCCTTTAAAGATGGCTGTGCTGTGAAACAAGTTTGGCACAAGCATCAAATGCACAACCTACATGGGTTGTCATCAGGAGCATCCCTGGGCAGGTGGAATGAAAAAGAGATTTGATTTTTTCCTTTCTTGATGTTTTCCAGGAGAGGCATGCTGCAGAGGTCCGTAGAAACAAGGAGCTCCAGGTGGAACTGTCTGGCTGAAAACAGCAATGGTGGATGTGACCCATCCCCACCATTAGTAAACTTCCCCTGCCTATATTATTATGGATCATGCGATATCAGTATGGGAAATGTATGACATGGTTTAAAAAAAAAAAAATAAAAATCAAGAACTCAATAAAAAACTTTAAAAAAGAAACAAAAATAAAAACAAAACCAGTGCGGTCTCTTTGCAGAATGATTTGCTTGATGTTTAAAAAACTTGGATCTTATTTTGTAAATACTTACATTTTTGTTAAAAAATACAAGTATTGCATTATGCAAGTTATTTCATAATCTTACATGTCCTGTAACAGGCTTCTGATGTTGTCTATTTCCACTCGGTTGAATTTGCTGGGTCTGTTCATTTGAAGCACCTCACGTCTAATTCCATTCCCTGCGACTTTCATTCCAACCCACCACGAGGTCAGTAGTAGTTCTATGGTGCTAGAGACCAGTCATTGCCTAATAAACTAGACTGCTTTGCCATCAATAAGCTTTGTTGAAACAGTGACTAGATCACAGGTATTGTGATTTCACATTCAGCTGTCCAAGACAAAAGGCTCTTAAAATGTAGTTTCTTCAAATGCAACTTAATGCTACAGGACTCTGTAGTGTGCTATACAACTGAGGTTAAATTGCCACATGCAGTACTTGTTGCTTCTGTTTTTTGAGGTGAGAGGCAACAAATACAGCTGTGCAACAGAATGAAAGCAAGTGGGATCAGTCTGAGGCAAATTTAAGAGGCACATCGTAACCATCAAGCTATGACAAATTCTGGATGATGCCAAACAGCCATACAAATGCTAATTGTAAAGTGAGCTTAATTCACCACTTGAAAATTTATTGATGGAGCAACTAATAGATAGCATCAAGTGGCTTTATCTGTAGGTGCCATGATCTATGATACTTACCTGATGCTACCACATTACATGTGCAATAGTACAAGAAGCTACCGAATATTTCACCTGGAACCCATGAGCCAGTTGTTACCTTTTTTTGACACTGCTGACTTCCATTTGTCATGACCTTTACTCTTCAGTGTTAGCCAACCCTACCTAGTGACAGACATCTAGGAATAAGAGGGCTGAAGCAGGAGGAATGACTAGACAGGGTGCTTGTGCCAAGTACAGTATCACCAAACCTAACACATCATCCCCAAAATAGCTGCAGTTTTGAAGTTGTCCCTACCCCCCTGGAGGTTGCTGCCTGCATATTCTACTCTTCATTAGTGCTATTTTCCTGTATGTCATTGTGAGCAAGCTGTGATTAATAAAGAATTGGGGTTCTGTGAACTGAAAAAGGGCTTGTCTCTTCTCTCGCTCCATTACTTCTCTGACATGTGCCCATGTGAGGTGAAAACCTAATGTAGTCATAAAAGCATGGAAATGAGACTTAAATAAGACGTATTAATAAACCAAGCCTATTTCTCTGCTAATACAGAACTGACCCCTGCTATGTGTTTTCCAGTGCTTAGGCTGGTTGTTTTTAAAGATTACCATATAAACTAAGCCTATAAATGTGACCGCTAGCACTGAGTTTATTAAAAAAGAGAACTAGCTACACATACATGCACATGCAAACCTTAATCCTGTCTCAATATTGGCGTGAGAAAAAAAGAAATTTGGGGAAAGAAATGTGAATAATGTAACCTGGGTACATACCTGAATAGCTGCAGCAAGATTCTGGCTCTTAACACACTGATTTTCAGGGTAAAAGGCTTTCATTTACAGGATTTATTGAAAAACACAAAATAGCTAGGGAAGCTGCTGAGCTGCAGAGCTGAGATACAAAATTGGATCGGATCCCGTTTAGAACTGGACAGATGATCAAGAATTGCTTCTAGGATTAGTTTTCTGATTTGAAGTCATGAAAGTGGCATCATTTACTTGCTCTTTTGGAGAGATGGCTCCAGATCTGCAACAGTGGGAGCCAACCTATGTCCCTGGAAGACTTGGCCCACAGTCAAAAAGCAGCAGAAGCTGATCCAGGCGCAAGGCTGCAAGCTCTGCTGTGTGCAGTGAGCTCTGTACCACAGAATGAAAGTACTCCACCTTGTTATGGCAGCTGGGTTTCCTTGCCTAAATTCCTTGTCTTTCTGGCAAAATTACGAGAAGCAAACCTGGCAGAGAAGCCAAACAGCAAACTTTGAAATCTGGATGTCATGAGCTTCAATGTCACCAAGCCTTCAAAGTTTGTGTATTGCTTTAAGCCCCAGTGAAAAAGGTCATTCAGTCAAGTTTATATTTCAGTTTAAGGTCCATGATCTTGGTTGGAGGGCTCCTGGATTTTAGTTTCGTTTCCCAACGGCAAGTCACTTACAGTTTTCCCTGTTCATTGACTTAACAAGCTCTGGTCATGCTTCCAGCCCTTTTCCTGTTTGTCCTGGTGGCTATGCTTGCTCGGAGAACAGGCCAAGGACACATCTCTGGTGCTGAGGCCAAGCAGGGCAGCCCGCCTTGCCTCCATGGGGCTAAACTCTCTTCCCCCACAAATGCGGGTGTCCACATCCAAAGTGCCTGTTGGGATGGTCCCCGGCACATGCTCACCCCAGCACAGACCCTGGATTTGCCTGGGAAATGCTTCTCAACAGGGACCAAGACTGCACCAGGGCAATGGGTGAAGAACAAGGCAGTGTGAGCACTGTAGGGCCATGTCAGAACCCATGCTCTGCTGCGGTTTGCTTGGACCTTTTAACAGTCATGGGTCTGGCCTTCATTTTATTAAGGTATAACTACATTTTGAAAGCCCGTTTGCAGATACACTGCATATTTAATCTATAGCAGCAAAAAGAAATACCTGGAGAGCTGCAGTGTGGATGTTTTGTTATATTACTCCTGATTCCTTATATTAGTTCCTCATATTGTGCTTTAGTACTGCCTTCCTAGCTCCTCCCTGCTTGTGCTAGCAAAAGTGTATTGGTTCCATGGGTCTCTCATGTGGAGTTACAGATTAAGGATCTCCTTGAAAAGTAATAAAATATTCAAAACAACCATTTTTAAAGTATTACCATTCTGGCTACTTGAAATATCTCAGGTGGTTATTTTAATTCAATGTCAAGCAGAGTGCTCAGGACTTTTAGATAAAAAAAAATTAGGCCGCTTCTTTGATGAGCTGTAGATGCCCAACTACATGCCGTGAGCTGTGAGCAGCTGATGCAGCAATGGAGAGCATTTTTTATGTAGGCTGCCTGAAACCTCCCGCAGTTCAGGAGGGAGCCTGGAGCGCTGGCATTGTACAAGGCAGATGCTCCCTCCTCCCACGGAGATTTACAGTGGCTCAGCAGCAGGGCAGAGCTGTGCAGCACATTGAGAAAGGCAATTCTGACCTGTGGCCTCGGCGGGGAGGGCTCGGTTTCCTATTAGTTAACCCATCAGTTATGTCAAGGCTGCCATGAGGAGACTGCCCGAGTAATCAAACAGGAAAGATCCAAACCTGTCTCAGTTCACGTGGTCCTACTGAAGCCACAAAATTTATGCTCACACCAAGTCAAACATTTCCAAAGTCAGGAGGCTTTCATGTAGGGTTTAAACCCACCACTGACCCAGAACTTGAAAACAATGCCTTTTTTTTCCCTTTGTTATCATGCTTCCTGCCAGGGGGAGGTGGTTTTTTTGAATGACTGGAACAAAATCCTAACCCTTCTATAGCCAAATAGCAATGTCTGTCTGTTCCTTCACTCCCCAATCCCCAAACACGTCACTGATCTACAGCAAGATCCTATGCACACAGGCACAGAGTTGTCTGCCTTTCAGCAGTCTTTTCAGATGTGATCGGTGTAGGAAAGAGCTTTACTCGCAGCACCTTAAACCATATAGAGAAGAGAACTACTTCTCTCTCATCTCCCAGAAGGAGATGGACATGGTTTAAAACCTACATTTAGGGCAGCACGAACGAACACCTTCTTTCTCATCCAACTGTTACCAGATCCCATCATGCCAAATCAAACCCTCTCATCAGGTTTTTGGTGGAGAGAAGAGAGGATTGCACAGGATGAGGCAGGCCCTATTGACATCTTGCAGCACATGCCCCATTCTGAGCATATTTCAGCAGTGGAAGGAGGCAGCCGTTCACTCAGCAGAAGGGCTATTAATGGGAGAATTTAAAATAATCTTTCCCATGCCCCAGGGCTGGTGCCGCAGTGATCCTGGTGCAAGAGTGCCATGCAGTGGTCGGTCCTATTAATGGAGATCGCCTCTAAATAGACCAGGGATTGTAAGGATTTCCTCTGAAGTATACCCATTCAGTCTGCTGCACAGTTTACACTAAGTCTTCATGTAAGGTGGATGGTGGCTCTGAAATCTGAAGACTGAGTTCAGACATTTGCAGGTTTAACTCCATTGTAACATGAGTGGCACAACCACAAATAGCTGTGAGACCAAAAAGGGCTGATATTTTTGTGTGGAACAAGAAGCAGCCAGAATTACAACTGTTGCACCACCACCACCAGAAACTCTCATGACTATGAGAATATCTGCATTACTGAAACTTCAAACATTCCTAGAAAGCAACAGATAATACACAGCGGCCAGCTCAGAAGAAAGACCAAGGACATGATAAAAGCAACATCAGAAGTAGAGAGAAGAGTAAGAAAAGCTAGCATCAAAAACCACCAGCAGATCGGGGTCTAAAAGAACCATGAAATAACTCTCAGATTTGAAATGTAGATTTCAACTCCCAGCAAAGGAGAGAGGATGGTCACCCTTGAAAAACACTGAACTCTTTCTCCACCCTTACCCCAATATTTGGAACTAGGGCCCAAGACAGAAGAGCCTAAAATCCAGCCTACAGTATATATGCAAATGTAACCCATAGCTCTGTGAGCAGCAGAAACGAGAGTATGCTATGGACTCCCATGGATTAGGGGGTCCTCCAAGGTACAATAAAATGCCTGTGCTTCAGCCGTTCATAATTTCAGTGTTATGCCGATGCTCTGATAACATCTGAGCTTTAACTTTTCCTCTGGGGAAATTAATGGGCATTCCTTTTTCTATTCAAATGTCCACAAAGACCATAGGAATGCATATAATTGATAATTTACTTAGGGAAACAATCACCTTTTTCAATGTGATGCCATACTTCCTTTCTTTTGGGTGGCAGTAAATAGCTGCTGGAAAATGTCTTCCTATTGTAACAGGTTGGCTTTGGTCAAATGGGTCCCAGAAAAGGAAGCTCCTGGGCAGCTCCTGAAGATGGAGGACATGAAAGGTACTATCCAAGATAAAGCCCGGACAAGTGTGATATAAGAAAACAGCCGAGCTACAATTTAAATTTCTTTTAGCTATTATAGATGCAACAGATTTTCTAAACAAACTTTGAAAAACAAGTACACCATAATAAAATACATTTTTTAAAACATTAACTCTTAAAATACGCAATTTTCCAAGGAGTCTTTTAGATAATAATTTCCACAGGCTCACAATTTGCAAACCCCCCCATGTACAACTGCTTGTGACCAGAAGAGGGCAAGCTCTGATTATTTAACAGGCAACTACAGATGGTAAATTTTATTTTGAAAAGCCTGTCAAGCTGTACACTATGCTGAAATCCTGCTTTGTGGAGATTGATGTTCTGTATTTGCCCTAAAATCTGGATTTAGTTTTATATGCAACATAAAAGATAGTACTTTTTCCTTGGGCAAAATTCATCACTTTTGCTACATTTCCTTAAGAATGCAGCACTGAGCAGGCATTGTATATAAGCTAAAGGACAAGGTAGCCATGCAAATAAACAGGTTAGAATTAGCTGTTCCATTAGTCTGCAGTTTGGGAGCTGGTTCTAATTCTAGACAGTCTGAACCAGCTCTCCTGTGTGCTGGATGGAGGCAGGAAAACCTCACTGCTGTTCAGCTGGATTTCGAGCAGGCTAGGAAGGGTGATGCTCACAGCAGAAGCAACCAGACTCAACAGCTGGGACACCCCTTCCTGCACTGCGTTTTACACTTACACATTTGTGAATAATGAAAAAAATGGTGGAGCGCAGTGGTATATCAACAGCTCTCAATGAACCAGGAACGGGTTGCGGGGATTGCAGATTATCCCTGACATAGGTATTAGCTTGGGAGCAGCACCGGATAAATGCATATCTTCTGCCTCCAGGGACAGGTTTGGAAGCAGCACAGTTCGTCGCTCACAAAACACAGCCTGCGCCTGTATTAACAGTTTCTGTTAGACCTTTAAATGTCCCCATGAAGGGCCAGCTCAGTTTTCCTTGTGCCATGCTCCTAGGACACCCTGCCAATGCTGGAGGGAGCCTGACCCACTCCAGCCTGGTGTGTCAGCTTGGGTGCCTGCCTACGCAGCCACAGCCCGCAGCAGAGCTCAAGGGGAAGGAGAAGACATCCCCCAGGCAGCGCAGGGAAGGAGGAGGCTGCCACTGGGAGACAGCAGAAAATTGGGAGCTGCACCCGAGCTGGGGGGAGGAGAAGGGCGAAGCTGGGGGTGCCGCTTCTGCTGTGAGCCCCCCCCCATCCGTGGGACCTCAGGAGGGGTGCTGTGGGAAGGTGTGCTGTGCGTGGCATCACAGGGTGTCCTGGGAGCTGCGCTCCGGAGCCATCCAAGGCGCTCTCCAGCCCTGACACCGCGCGTGGGTGCGTGTCCCTGTGCTCCCCAGCTCACAGCAGGCCATCAGCCTTGGGCATGATCTGCGTGTCCCGGCCAGCTGATGGCTCCATATTAGAGCTGGCTGTAGAAATTATACTACTTTTTTATTTTCAGTACATTTTTACCCCCCCTGCTTTATGCAATAATCAAATGCTTGGGCTAGTCTTAAAAAAGTTAGTATTTTTCCATGAAGGGATTCGTGATGACTTTTAAAAGCAGGCAGGCAACTCTGTTCTCTCAGGAGGCTACCTCCATAGCTTTGATACAGCTCATCAGCAAATCAAGCTGGAATTTACAACATTGAAGTTAGAGAGATTCTTCCTCATTATTTCCCATTATCTTTATGGTTATTATTTCCCATTATCTTTATGGTTATCCAAGGTTGCCAGCGTCTCCACATCAAGGCCGCGGGCACATTTTTTTCTTTCAAAGCTACCTAGTAGTGGAGGACTAGGAGGCAATGAAAATAAAAGAGCCACCTAGTATCATTCTTCTCTACCTAATCATTTTAACAAGAAGCTGATAATTTGGACATCTTCCAGAGCTCTGGAACATGCAAAGTTCAATGTTGCCAGGCTCACTTTTGGCCAGTGCAAGCTGCTGCTGTGCCAGGCAGGTCCCGGGCAGGGTTGGGGAGTTCCACGGTCCTTCCAGTCAGCCTGCACGCAGCTGCACTGCTTGGGCACTGGAGATTGTTTGCTGAGACACGGGTTGTTTGCACCATTTGGCCTCCATGCCGAGGCATGTTTAATGCTCATAGATGTAGCAAGTGCTCTTGGCTATACAAAGTGCTTTGCATTGCCCAAGGCATCTGCTGGCTCTTGCCGCACATGTGCAAGGATGTATCCAAACAGCCCTAAGGTCCCTGGCCTGGGCTCAGGGCTGGCCGAGCTCAGCCAGCTTGAAAACAGGATCTCCCCAGCTAAAAAACTCCATGCTGGGAGTCTCGGGACATGCCGGTGCAAGTGCTCAGCAGCCGTAGCACACTTACCCGGGCTCCAGCTCCCTGCTGGCTCGGCTCAGGCGGTGCGGAGGGCAGGCAGAGCCACCACGGCTGCCAGGTCTCTGCAGACCCCGGAGTCAAGGCAGAGTTGGCGCTTTGTCCTCCACCAAATTCTGGCTCTTTTTCCCCAACCCCATCAGGTTCCTCTGGTCAAGACTTCCCATGCCATGGGTCCCCAGTCTTCCTGTGGCCAAGCTGGCTGCTCCTGGCTCTTTTCTACTAAAGCCCAGTTAGTCCTCGGAGGGTTTTGTGAGTATTAAAGCGGATTTGATTCCTTCTCTCCTCCAGGAGGCATTGGGTAAGTCCAGTCGACTGCCGTGATGCTGAGGTTGGCTGCCAAAGCCACTCGGCCACCTCACCCCAGCCCCGAGACCTCCACCAAAGGCAGATAGGAAGGGAAGGGTGTGGGCAGGACTTGCAGATTTGTTCTGTACCTCTGAGCCGGGCTCCCCAACGCATTGACTGACTTTACAAGCTTTTCCACACTCCTCCTATTGATTCCCTCTGAATTAAACAAGTACCTAACTGCGTGAATGATGTATTGCAGATTTGATTAATTCTGCATCTTTTGAACCTTCACTTGCAAGAGCAACTGCACTGGGTGAGACCAAGTACCCATTTGGCCCAGTCCTTGGCCGCTGCTGGTGGGCAGTAACAGATGCTCGAAAATGAGTATAAAAACACTACAGCCTCCAACAATAGGCACTCCTGAAGCTGCCTGAGCAAGAATTACTTAGTACGGTTAACATCCCTGATGCATATTTTCTTTTATTAATACATCTAATCACTTTTTGAGGCCAATGCAAACTTCTGCTATCCGTAACAGCTCGTGACTGTGAGCCCCACAGGTGTTTGATTTCACCTGGTAGTGGTGTCTGCTATCTGCTACATCTTCAAGCAGCTCATCAGTTCTTTCAAAAAAGGAGAGAAAGGCAAGAAACTTTGAATTTGTTGGCAAAGAAGGAAAATTTCCTGGACAAAGTTATTTCCTTCCTCCAGACCAGCAGCTCCCCAAGTCTCTCAACTCTACTCACCCACCCCCTATTCAAACACCAGCATGAAGGCAGAATCATGCCTCAAAAGTACAGTTTGCTTGTCTGTATGTTCCCAAATTGTTCTGTTTCTTCCCAGTTTAAGCAGCGTAACTCTTGAGGCTCGGGCTGCTTTCACAGACATGCTCCGAGGTGTTAAAACAGCGGACATGCAGATGTGCCTTCCTGGTCTGCACAGGCCAGCTCCTGTTCTTGGCAGTCACCAGCCAAAGAGTAGTCCTTTCCCTAAGGAGCAGGTCTCTCTCCATCCAGGGTCTCAGAAGTGGAGTGGCTCTTCTCCTCACTCACTGGAAACGGATACCCATGCACACTTCATATTTTCAAAGCTTCTGGCCTGGGGTGAAAAGCTGCCACATGGGAATCCTCCTAGCTAGCACAGGTCACCCAGAGAAGTTACTGCTTACTACTGTAAGCATGGAGTACTGTCTCAGACTATATGGAAAACTGGAATTTTTTTCTATGTTTTAATACTGGAAAAATTCCTCTCTTTTTATTTGACCCAATGTAATATAGGGTATGTTTTTTCATCTTCCTATTTTACTCCTTTGCTAGAGAAATTAGATTTTTCTTAGTTTGGAGGAGAATAATTCTCTACACTGGAAGGGGATCCCTGCTTTCCCCTGTCCTGTAACACGGGGGAACACCATGCAGTCAGATACTATTATTTTACCTGTAGCCTTCTATGGATTCTCCAGGCAAAGAGAGAAAAGCAAGAGGTTTCTAAATCAAAGATAATTGCTTCCCAGGGGAATAAAGCACATAGGTGTAGCCTGTATCTCTCCTTTTTTCCACCATGTTTCAGACTATTTTCCAATGGGCTTAAAGGCAGGACAAAACCAAGAAATCAACTAAGTATTCCAGTTTCCTAAAGAGCTCTGTATGCATTTTGTAGGTCAGAAGTCCTATGCCTAGCATAGGATGATGTACAGATCTGGAGTGTAAACAAAAATGAATGATTAAAAAAGAAACACACTATGTTTCTAAGCAGTATGTTGATTTCTGCTGAATGTAGTATTGAGCTTTCCCTCTCTGCAGTGGAAATCAAACACAAATACTCTGATAGTGAATCCTGGCATAGCTATACCCATAAACTTAATCTTTCTTGGTTTGGGTAACATGGGAAAACATGATGTTTCTCCTTATTCTGCTCAGTGATTTATTTATTATTCTGGGATTAACAATGACTTATTTTCTTTCCACTAGCCCTTTAGTTGAAGCTATAGTTGACTGAAAGCACAGAAAAGCTTTTGCACAGTGCATGTTATCTCACTAAGAAAAAGGCTTAGAACATGCTTTTGCATCTTTGCATCACTATGAAGACAGTATTGTTCTTCAAATGGCCCCTATGTTTACAGTGGTCTTAAAAGAAAGCAAACAGAAATTTAAAATTAAATTATCTCCATTATATTTGGCCATACAAGGGCTGGCTGAAAAGACAGCTGCAAGTGGCTAGAGCAGTTGCAGTTTTATTCAGCAGCTGGCCTTAGAGAAAGACTATGAATTTAAGTTACCAAAATGCCTAAAGAAGAGTTGGAACAACTCCACAATTTTCTCAGAATTAGGTAAGACTCATGAATCTCGCCATCTTGAGGGCTATTTCTGAGAAAATGCCTGGAGATGGAGATAAATTGCATCAATGGAGCGACTTTAGGAAGACAAAAGCAAGTGGGTATGTGGGTGATACTATGAATATTCATGGTATCCATTGCATTGCATGAGGTAGCTGCTATACATCAACAGAGGTAACCATGTCAGTAACTGCTGATATTTTATTAAATTTAAATCTGAGGAACAAGCCCACTATGAAATTGCACATGTAGCACTTCAATAGCAAGTGCAACAATCAGCCTGCTACTGGAGAAACCATTCACTACTTGTATTCATAGGTTTTGGGTACAATATGCCCCTAAAGTAATACAATCTATGAAGCATTAACAACTCCATATGGAATCATAAAAATCTTTTCACATAAATATCAAAAAAGCTGCAGAAAAAAAACACCCTCTGACAAGGGGCCAGCAAGGAGGATTCTTCATGCAGAAGAGGAGAAACGGTCTATAGTCCTGCACAGAAATGGCCTCCTCATGAACCAGTGGCCACATGCGAGACACAGAATGGCCACTCCTGCAAACAGCAGGCCAGATAGGTACATGATTCTGGTGAAAATATCCTGCTTTCAGGTAGCTGCAATCACCCAGGCCACTGCTGGCAGATTTTAAGCTGCCTTCAGAAAGTTGTGGAAGCATAGACACTGTTGCTGTAAATAGTATTAAGTTCAAGGCAACTCAAAGCAGAAATAAAGCTTCTCTCATTTTGTCTTCTCACCCACACTTTGGATGACTCACACGTTACCTACTTTAGTTAAGTGGGCCTCCTTCATGACCCAAGTCCTCCAGACAACTGCCCTAGGTACCATTACAAGCTACCCATCCTCTGAGTAAGCCTGTGCGTGGCATGGGGCTTCATTTGGTACAGCAGTCATAAAAGAATGTGAATCCATGAACTTCTCAAGTGCTACTGAAGGTCTTAGAAAGAACACCCCCTCTTACTACAAACTGCGTAATATTTTCTGGCAACAGAGGTCTCAGAGGCCATTGTAGAGAAAAATATGTAAAGGAGAAGGCAGAGAGTTTCTAAAATATGTCGGGTTTACCCCATCTTATGCATTTTGTCCATCATGGCATAAAATAAGATAATACTCACAAGTCCTGGTAAAAGTGTTTCATGATAAATGCAGGTCATTCTTTGGGATTTGCACGAGGGGATGAAACAACATAAATAATGAGGTAACACATCATTTTGAGTGTTTGGACCTCATCTATTCATGTGTGCTTCTTGAAACAGTGCAATGCTTACCCTATGGAAACCTGTTTAAGTCACACACAAGGAATTGCACGGAATCCAATACTTGTTGTGAAACTGAAGAAGTGTTTTACTTTGTGAAGAATTAACATTGCCTCTCAAAAACCAGATGTGGATCTGCAAAATGACTTAAGAACAAGTTTCTTTCCTTTTCTTTCCCATTAATCACAATGCAATTTACTTCATTTACTTAAAGGTGGACCATTTTCATGGGTTCTTAAAAGAGAATGGATTATAATGAAATTGCTGTGGCATTCTGAACTATATGGAATTCCTTAACTGGACATTACTATTAAGTGCTGCAAATGTTTTTTATTACATTAGCATTTAATTGGTTTTGATCATTCATGTTTTCAGCCCTGAGAGAATACTGAATGAATTCTTGGTGTTGAAACATTATCTCAGTTTTTATTATTCTAAAGAAAAACTGATGGTACTACAACAGTCACAGATAGATACATCCTCAGAGTAAAATCTTCTTAGTTATAGATTTAAACCTTTGCATTTTGACTGTACTTAAAAAAAAATCCTGCAATCTAAAATTAACTGTAAACTTCATAGAAAAGGACAAAATAACACTTAAGAGGTGTGGTTGTTCATTTGATCTTTGCACGGCTAATAAAAGATCTGACCTCAATATTCGTTAATACCAATAGAAATCTGTTCCACAATGTCAGTAAATGTTGAATCAGGCTCCAAATAGGTCATTCAAAATCTCAGAGTTGAAAAGCTGAGTCATTGTAGAAAGGAAACATTTAGAGTCACTTGAGTAAATAAGAAAAGGCACATACTATGGCCCTTCAGACAACATCTGCTTTTTATCTAGACACCATGGCATAATTTTCCCTAATAAGGAAAGTACATTGCTGTTGATCTGGGACTATGGCAACCATTCATTCATCACGTGTATCCAAACAGTACCTGTATCTGACTGCAAACTGAAAAAAGTAGCATCAGCAAAAGAAACACTCTCTTTGCCTTCCTACAAAGAAAAAAAAGTTACCTGGTAAGTACCTGTGACCCCATGTGAGACTCAGCTCAGGAGCTGCATCTCTCCATTCTCTGACACAGATGAACTTTCTGGTTGGGCTACCTTCCTGCCTTCCTGCTTGCCAGAGCTCTCATGAGTTTGTCAATTCTTGTTGTGTTATTAATAAAGCCATCAGAATAGTAGGTTTGGTACAAGACATACAAACAATAACAGACTCTACATCTCAATAAAGTACCTAAGCAGTGGCTTGTATTAAGAGCAAGTCCTCGTGTGCTGGATGCAGGCAACACTGATCTCATGTTGACAGCAGGAAGAAATGCAGGGAGGAGCTTGCCTGCTTTACCGTAACTCTCAGTCACAAATCAACCTATCCTCAAAGTAGAAAGTCAAGCCACAGCCCTGTGCATCCTATCTAATTCTCCCATCATGTTAGATGCTAAACCTAAAGTCAAGGACATATTGTATAGGTTGTAGTTAGGCATGTGTGAAGATGACTGCCAAGATCACTTATATCTATTTTAATCCACCCCAAAGAGGAGTTTCTTTATCAGCCCTTTTGGGGAGAGATATAAATGATAGAACCTTTATGCTCACTTGATTTAATGATACATGGTTTTGGGCGTGCTCCCAGTGGCCCATCACCCAGAGCCTTTGAGGGAACCAGAAGAACCTGCCAGGAATAGGAGAGCTCAGTAGTGATCCCACATCATTTAGGATTATTTAGGATTCTGGCAGGATACGCCAAGTGAGCACAGCACCAGGTAAGAGCCAAATGAAGGAAGAATCTGGTTCATCCCAGTGTTAAAAAATGACTGACCTTTGAGCAAATCTGCTGGTAGTTGTATGTACCAGAGCAGGCCTGAAGTAACAACAAATGATGCCTGGCGATAACAGTTAAAGCAGAGTCCTAAAACATGTATTTGCTGAACAGAGCCAAGCAAATCATGAGCTGGTACCTCTGATCAAAGGCCACCAAGCAAGAGCTGCAGCATTCCTTGGCACGTTCAGGAGATCCCATGGCTATTTTTGACAACTACCATGTGGTGGCCAGCCAATATATTCTGCAGATGGGCAGATGATCACATCTTGTTGTCAAAAAGCTTTAACAGATTTACTGTCTTAAAGAGATCCACAGTGTTTCTAAGCTCTCTCCCAGGCAGTAGCATCTCAGCACGGGGTGAGCTGCAACAACGTGTCCAGGAGGTTACGGGGCACTTCAGCTTACTTCTCAAAAGATATCGCAGAGCTTATGGTGCTCTTTTAACCAATTCAGGGGACACCTCAAAGCCACCGATAGGCCCTGGGGAAGGATTGTGTCAAGGCCATGAAGGTGCCTTTGTCACGGATAAAATCTGTTGCTGGGCACAGACATGCTGTTTTGCAGTGCGTCTCAGGCAACCAGTGAAAACATAAATCTGTTCAAGTTTGAGGGGTGCTTTACAGAGAGCTGAAGCCCCTTTGAGTAACACTCTTCTGTCAGCAGAAAATAAATCGTGTAGATATTATGCTGACTGAGCATCGCTTTTAGCATTTTCAAACACAATGTCACGTAGGAGGATGCCAGAGAAGTAGTCAGAAAACAAAAGAAACTGCAAGCCAGGGTCTTGCAAGTCTCCAGTGGAAATGGTTTTCATGTCAAATGACATGAGTGTCAAACATGAGTCACTGCTGCCATTTCTCCCCGCCCAGAAGAGTGAAATGTATACTCTGTGGTCAAGGCAGAGCAGGACAGGATGATAGATAGTATGCAGTTTGACTCCAGTGCAAATGAGCTGTTAGGCTTTAATAAAGGTATCTCTCTATAATGCATATTACATTTCCATAGCACTCCATGAAGGACTGGAAACTGAGCCTACCAGCCCGTGTGAATTTACCAACTTTTCAGTGACAGAAAGCAATACTCTTGGAAAGCTCTCCTGAACCGCTGCCCGCATTTAGTAGCTGTGGTGACTAATACGAAGCTGTTGTTTTAAAAGCAGCGTTGGAACAAGAAAACTGTAGTTCTCCTTCATTTCCCCCCCGATTTTATGCCAAGTGCCAGCAATGACTGACAGTTTGATGCAAAGAAAAGTTTAGGTTGGGGTGTAATTATTTAGACATAAAAAAGATGAAGCACCTGCAAAAGTGTGTACAAATAAGACACATCTTTTCTTTTTGAGAGCATGGCTTTATATAAAGAGGGCTGCTTAAACTAAGAGCAAAAAGTGGGCCAATCCTCAGCCATGGCAATATTTTAAGCAAAGCTCCACCAGCTCACGAATACCAGGAATCTGGCCTATTGTCTGCCTTTCAACCTCACTTCATTGTCTGTGAGATTTGCCTTCGATTTACCCACGTTTAGTGTACTACAGTAACTCAGTCAACAGAGGGAAGTAGATGGCAAACATTCCCTGCCAGAAGCATGGGCTTACTTTCTGGCAGTTTAGCAACATGAGAGCTGTCGGTGGCTGATGCAAATTCTCCAGCCAGAACTGCTGTGCTTTGCCATCAAGTTTCCTCTCTAGTCAAGACATCGCTGCCTCTTAAAAGTCAGTGGCCTGGTTCGTTTTCAGTACCAGCAGTATATGTGGTTTGAATCATATCTCACTTCTTCAACGATTTGTCCAGAATGAAGCATCTGTTAGGAAGAAAATTGTAGCGCTGCTCCTTCCCTGCTCATCTGAACACCTTAGAGGCATGCGTGTCGTTAAGGTCACACTGTGTCATCCCTTGCATGTGATGCGCAGGCTGCGTTATCGCTGAGATTATAGGAGAAAGTTCAGGGCCCAGGAGGGAGGACTTGCAGTGATGCCTGCAACTGCTGTTACTTTTTAGGTATGCTTGTATGTGAGCCTGTAGGACTCTGACAGTTCAGTGCGCTCACCGCATTTCACTTTTCAGACTGGGCTTCCCCGTACTGTTTTCTCATTTTTTAATAACAGTTAATTCAAACCTATTAATAGTGACTATTTCAACAGAGCATAAACATAACATCTCACCTGGAATAGGCATTTGCAGGAGTGTAACGCTCTCGCTCCAGAGAGATGCCAGTACAGCTTCAGAGCAGAAAGATATTTTCTGACACTAGATCATTTTCTGTAAGGGATCTCCCAGGACTCAGTGGCACTGAAATTACTATTTTGCAGTTTTGACCACATAATACTTGGTCCCACAGGTCCCAGGAAGAAAAGGCACTCTTGGACTGCAAGACGGATCTCATGCCCGTGAAGACAGCAGGATGAAACATTCAATTATTACCCATCATGCCAAGCCTCTGCACAGGTTTGGTTTTGTTTTCATTTCTTTTTTTGAAGGAACTCCTCCTTCCCTTGTGCCCTACATGTTAGAACTGAGCCCAGCCACAGTTGCTGGCCTTAGAGGGACAGGAAGGAAAACCAAGGGGAGTCAGCCCACTGCGCCCCAACCTGCAGAAAGCCACAGAGACATCAGGAGACAATACATCCTATAAAGTCCCCTCCTGGAACAAAAGCACCCTCATTGCACTCTCATTCTCTTTTAAATCAACAGAGTTGTAAAAGTTATTTCTATAGGCACCTATTTTCTCTCTCTCATAAAATCTTATGGAAGTGTTCCCCAAACAGCTCCATCTCTATTGTGCAGCCAGCACCCCCACCCCAAACGGCGCTCCTTCGCTCCCACGGGCCACGCCACTGAATACAGCAATTGCTCTGCTGCCTCACAGCCTTCCTCCTCTGTCTTGTGAAAGCCAGAGCATAAACCAAAATTGTTCCAGAGACACTCATCTGTCATGGGTTCTCTGTACACTCCCTAAGAAGAGACACAACTGACATATTTTTGTATGTCCTCCAGAAAAGACTTTTCCTTCCTGCTCTAAAGAGATATAGTGTTTCTTTCCTTATGGAGGATCCCTAAACAAGCCTCCTGTCCAAATTACGATTTTTTTTCCTGACATCATCATGAGGAGACCACTTGCCCAAGGTTATAAGGGCTCCTTGTTCCTTTTTTGAATAGGATCTTGCCATCACTCCAAGGTACAGATTGGCTATTTGAAGCAACTGAGCCATGTGTAGGCACAAAGGCTTTGCTGAAGCATCTAGCTGTTTATTTAGCACTACATATTTGTGATTGTTCCTGGTATCAGGCAGCAGAACTACAGAGGTGTCCTGGTTTCAGCTGGGATAGAGATCATTTTCTTTCTAGTAGCTGGTAGAGTGTTATGTTTTGGATTCAGTATGTGAAGAATGTTGGTAACACTGATGTTTTCAGTTGTTGCTCAGTAGTGTTTAGACTAAAGTCAAGGATTTTTCAGCTTCTCATGCTCAGCCAGCGAGAGAGCTGGAGGGGCACAAGAAGTTGGCACAGGACACAGCCAGGGCACCTGACCCAAAGTGGCCAAAGGGGTATTCCAGACCATGTGATGTCATGGCCAGTATATAAACGGGGCAGGGGGAGTTGGCCTGGGCGGCTGATTGCTGCTTGGGAACTAACTGGGCATCGGTCAGCGAGTAGTGAGCAATTGCATTGTGCATCACTTGTTTTGTGTATTCCAATCCTTTTATTATTATGGTCATTTTGCTATTGTTATTATCTTCATTATTAGTTTCTTCCTTTCTGTTCTATTAAACTGTTCTTGTCTCGACCCACAAGTTTTACCTTTTCCTTCAGATTCTCTCCCCCATCCCACTGGGTGGGAGGAAGTGAGTGAGCAGCTGTGTGGTGCTCAATTGCTGGCTGGGGTTAAACCACGACAAGAGGCAACAGAAGGCAAACAAGCAATTATTCAGGGGAAAAATAATCTACTACAGTACTGCTTGTGCTCAGGGAAGACTGTAAGAGCACAGCTGTGTCTGTGGCAATTCAGGTTCTGGGCCACCTTGTGCAAAAGGAGCTATGTTTTATTGCCAGCTTCTCATCCAGGTAATTATGTTCATTTCATGAATAGAGGCAACTTCAGCTGGAATAAAGGTCCAGCCCAGCTGATGGTGATCCTACCTCTCATGTCCAAGTTACTGATGAGTCATGCAGGGTTGGTAACCACCATGACACTTCTGGCAAATGAGGAAGATTGTGGGGAGTATCCTCTCCCTTCACACACGAGCCTTTCCTCAACCTTAACCTCTTTCCACAGTCCCAACCAGTTTCCTTTCATGCCTTTAATTCCTCCCAAAGCTGCACTCTAACTGCCAATTTTCACATCCTAGACATTTTTATCACTACAAGATTTTCCACTGGGATCCAAGCTTGCACCTCCCCATGTCCCTACCGTGACCCAGTGCCACACTGGCAATCTATGCCATCTCAACAGAGCCTTCAGCTGTGCATCCCCCACCATCATCCTGACACGGAGCTCCTCAAATGGATACTTTTCTCCCTGCTAAACCCACTCTTCTCTAGATCTGGTCCACATGAAGATAACCTACATGTCACCAATTATCCCTCCCAGTTGAAGGGGTCTAAGCAGCAAATCCAAGACCTTCAGCCCTGCTGATGAACTATGCACATGATGATCTGAGATACCATAAGGGAAGCTGTGCCTTCAAATAATTTATTTAAGACCTAGTACATTATACACAAAAGACTGTGTTAAAAATACAATGTTGAGTTGTGAAGTCAAACACACAAAAACACATCTAAGGGGAGTATTAATGTTGCCTAAGAAATCTGTTTCATTCCAACCACTGGCTGGATTTTCTTTCATCAGGGAGTAGTGAAGGGGTCTAGTTGTTGCTGAAATAGTTGAATGTGTTAGGAGACTTCGAAATGTGAAATACAGTCTTTCAGTTAAGGATACTGAAAAGTACTGTGGGAACTGGATTGTTTGGGGGGTTTTTTTGCTTCCATTTGTTTAAGACCTGTAGGAGACTAGGAAAAGGCTTCCTAAATGTTCCTGGTGCTTCTCATTGCCTGAAACTCTGGCATGGGAAGTAGCTCAGTCTGATGTGAAGTACTCACCCGCTGCAGCTTCCAGAATGTCAAGGGCAGCTGTGCTTTAATCCCGGAACTGCTGCAGAAGTCCTGAAGAAAAAAAACAACCCAGTCTGCAACACCTCAGCCAAGCAACTCAATCAACTATTTGATTTTCAACTTTCTGAGTCTAACACCCTACCCAGAATTTACTGCTACACCTCCACAGGACATTGCAAATATCACTTAACTTTGGGGGACCAATGTAGTAGTGCTCAGACTGAAAAGCCCTGGGGATAGGGAGAAGGAGGCTTATTAATAAAAACCTCCTCTTTAGAATCAGGCTTCAACATAGAAGGGGTCTCAACTTTTCCCCTCTGCCCTACCCGCTCCCCTGTGTGCTGGTTTTGGCTGGGATAGAGTTAATTTTCTTCACAGTACCTGGTATAGGGCTATGGTTTGGATTTGTGCTGGGAACAGTGTTGATAACACAGGGGTATTTTCATTACTGCTGAGCAGCCCTTACACAGAGCCAAGGCCTTTTCTGCTCCTCACCCCACCCCACCAGCGAGGAGGCTGGGGGGGCACAAGGAGTTGGGGGGGACACAGCTGGGACAGCTGACCCCAGCTGACCACAGGGATATGCCAGACCACAGGACGTCACGCTCAGCATATACAGCTGGGGGAAAGAAGAAGAAAGGGGGGATGTTCAGTGTGATGGCATTTGTCTTCCCAAGTCACCATTCTGGGTGATGGAGCCCTGCTTTCCTGGAGATGGCCGAACACCTGCCTGCCCATGGGAAGTGGTGAATGAATTCCTGGTTTTGCTTTGCTTGCGCACGTGGCTTTTGCCTGACCTATTAAACTGTCTTTATCTCAACCCACGAGTTTTCTCACTTTTTTTTCTTCCAATTCTCTCCCCCACCTCACCAGAGGGGAGTGAGCAAGAGGCTGTGTGGGGTTTAGTTGCTGGCTGGGGTTAAACCATGACACCCTGGAACACATTTTACTCTGCAGCTTCTGCAATCTTGAAACAAAGTGAGGCTAGATGCTGGGTACAAGTTCTGTATACAAATTTATCTTCATCATCTCTCACTGTCCCATGGGATTAACAGCAGTGTTGCAACAGTTCTTCTAGTACAAACAAGTGAGGAGCAGACACTGTCGCCAAAAAATTAAATCTGAGGTGGCACTAGCCCCTGGCAAAGTCTTCTCTAGCCTTTTTCAGTCAGTCAGACGTAGTTATTAAAGGAACATTGTTTGGGGAGTGTCAAATACAATCTCATAAAAATCTCCTTTCTGATGGGAGTTTTGGGTTATAAAAGTTAACGCCATGCAGATAGCTGAGCTGAACAGGCTGTTTCCCAATAGACTCTGGTATAAAAAGTATTTCATTATATAAAGCTTGAATCATAGCTTTCTCAGCAACTGTTTGATACAGACTGGGTTTCTATCTCACGCAAGGCAATGAAAATAGTATGGAGGGAAAGCTCCACTTCCTAGCAGCTGACCTGGCAATAAGAAGGGATTTTGAACCTTTTTTTTTCTTCATTAAGAAGTATACAGCCAAAATAAAAACTAGAGAATAATTTCATTATTGCTCCCTTTTTGCTTAAAAAATGCATAAAGTCAGACTGTCTGGCTAGCACATTATGAGGATACTGATGCTGTTAAAAAAAAAAAAAAGCAAAGCAGGGATTTTTCTACCCGGAAACCTGATGCGTCACTCCTTCAGCTTTGTCCCTGGGGGCAGTCCATGGGAATTCCCAGTCTTGGGCCCCTGTGGCTCTCAGCCAGCCCTGTCACTGAAGCCGTGCTTTCAGCCTGGGATGTTGCTGTGCTGCAGGGACGGAAAACGAGGCTTTAGCTTGTTAACTGGCAGGATGAGGTCGGGCCTGAGGGGGCTGTGTAAAGAGTCCTGCAGACCTCTGTCAGCACCATGAAGAAGCAGGGAGTCTTCCTTCCCAGAGAGGAGATAAAAATTGGACAACATTTGTTACCTAAAACAACAACTACCCAAAGTTTTTTTAAAGCCTCATGACAGATTTTGCTTTAACTTCTTTCAGTGAGTATCTGATTCATTCAGGGCTCTCACAGCTTCATGGCTGGTTGGGCTGGGGCAGGTACGTGGGATTTCAATCCTCTCCTTTGAAACAGGCACAGATTTAACAGGTGAGGGAGTGACAACCATTTAGCTTTAGATCTACAGTCACGCCTCTTGGTGTGCTTGGTTGATTTGGTGCCCCAAATCTTGGGACACAGTTGTGGCCACGTGGCAGTTCAGCTCCTGGCTTCAGGTGGGGGCTGCACCTGCCCCTTGCTCAACCCGTACTGGTTTATGCGGTGGAAGAGGTCTGTGCAGCTGGAACTGAAGTACAGAGGGCCAGATCTCAGAAACCTAAGGGAAAGGAAGGGCTTGTCGTCAAAAGAGCTGCTCTTTCTGTTTGCATGTCCTTTACAACACACTGCTGACTAATGCACCTTATCCCTGTCAACACCAACTTAATGGACATTTTTGTTCAACAGGTATGTGCACCATTCACATCTCCACCTACTCCAATTCTTAACAGGGTAAAGTTTAATCATTATTATTCCTGGTGCTATTTTTAGGAAGAAAAAGAGTAATTTTGTCATCGCGTGCTCCAGAAAACATGAAAGTCTCCAAGGAACCCAAATTTCCTGTGACCAATGCCTTAAACTTTGCCCCACCTTTGGGAAGCACAGGCAGCTCATGGAAGAATGTCATCCACTCTAACAATTGATTTTCTTATGTTCAATAACGTCAGACCTTTTAAATAAAAGGCTGACCCGTCTCCTTCTAAAATAATTCGTCTGTTTTATGGAGTGTTGTTCTGATTATATACAATTCCCACAAGAAGGGAAGTACCTTTAAAATAAGGACTATTCAGTACTAGTACAGGATTTCCTCTTGTTGTTGATAATTTCCTCTTAACAGAAGACGCAATGAATCCCAGAGAAATTCAAAGGGGCAATCTACAGACAGTTAGGCATCTACATTATACAGAGAACATTGTTCAATCACATTGACGTTTTCCTGATGAAGTAAAAAATAGATCTACCTTCTGTGTAGCATGTAAGAGTTCCTGCAGCACACACTTCAGTTCTCTTTGCTACATTTTTAACCACGATCCAACCCCACAAACTTTTACATAACCATCGCTGAACAACAACAGATGCTGATTATACTCGTTTCATCTTCTGTTATTGAAATTCAGCCTCTCTGTGAAATGGCCTCTCTGTTAAAGAAGACAGGCTTGGTGATAATAAGAAGCAGTATGACCAAGTTATTGTCTGCACTATCAATAGCAGATATATAACATGAAGCAAGTTAGCAACTCTGCATTCTCTCTGCCAGTTGTTCCTTACCTCAGAGTTGAGCTCCATACTCACTTTCACTAGAAGAACTAGTTTTCCACTACTGGTCGGAACATGCACCTGCCCCTACTCACCTGATGGTGAAGGAGACTTCATACTGACACACATGCCCAGAAACACCATACCAAAATCCAGGAGCTAAGCGGCTGCACCAGCAGCTAAGGTGGTAGCTGCTGCTGAAGGCTGAGGGATATGTGGAAGCGGCTGCCAGTCGTTAGGTGCTCATATCTGTTACCCTGATGTATCAAGTTCTCTGTCAAGTAGGGTCACAAGCCCCCTCTCGTGCAGACCGTGGTTTAATTCCTTGACCTCCTTACACTCACTTGACCAGATTGTACAAATGCAATCAGTAAATCACGCTGTGATGCATTCTTACAACCAGCGATAGTCCATCTGAGCCCTGGTTCCTCCCTAGCCAGTGAGGTGACCCATCGCATTCGATAAAGACATTCACACACAATTGTTTCAGCACCTTACTGGTTTTAAATTATGTGCCTCAGTCTTTGTATGTTGCTCATCTGGTTCTGGCTTACTGAGCAAAATTAGGAATACTAAGAGTATTATCCTTCCCACTCTGAATCCTTTACATACTTGCATGCAGCTTATTTTGTCATCTGACTTCACTTTTTTCCATGTTTTTGCAACAGGCAATGCAAACAATGCAACTCTTCGTTCATCTGTTCACAGCCTCAGTTTTCCTCTGATCCTGCACATCAGCCTTCCTTCCTGTTCCCTGGCATTCTCTCGCAGAGCTGTTCCACCAGCTTTTCTGCTCCCAACATCCTTTCTTCTGTGAAAGCAGCGCGAAACAGAGAAACGCACGGACCGTCGGTGTTTAACCTGTTACTACTGTCTGTGCCTAGATTTTACAGCTTACTTTGGAGAAATACAAGTCACCTGGAAAGCTCCAAGAAGCCTTTCCAACGCAGAGAGAAGACAGTGGTCTGCAGAGGTCTCCCTGTGCTGAGGCTGCCCTGGAGAGCAGCAGTGCAGAAGACGTGCAGAACTGACCCCAGCTACCCCCCCTTCCTTTCCAGGAGGCTTCGCCTGACGAAAGCAGCCTGGTCAAAGGCTCTGAAAAGGTCCAAGCAATGTGATGTGGTTAAGGGCTCTATAAGCAGGGCAGAATGCCCCTAGTGCTCAGCTCTTCTGAGCACCTAGATAAGCCCTTCCTGCATTACACAGCTGTGTTACACGATGTGTTAAAGAAAAAAGAAAAAACAGCTGGCAGAGAACCTCTGTGAACTTTGCTCTGCTGGGAAGGCTTGGGCAGGCTGCACGCAGCACGAGTCAAAGCAAGGCAGTTTGGTCCACTCCTTCAAGCTGCGTGAATAATTAGTAGAATTTGCTAGAGAAAAAATTGCGTGGGACTAGCTGGAATAAGAGAGAACAACATGTAATACCCGAGCACTTCCTTAATAAAAGCTTTCACCAAATGAACACTTCAGACTCCCAAAAGACACCTTCAGGTATCTGTATCTTACTAGGCATTGGCATTTCAACGTTCCTTACAGCAGTCAAGCTACTATATTGCAAGCATGAGTCAATGCCTGCACCTTCTGGCTCCAGAAGAAAGGGACTGTTCTAATTTTTATTTATAAGCTGGGCAAGTGGAGAGAGAGACATTCAGTTACAGGCAAAGCACACGCTGCTCTACGAGGCCGGGTAGGCTGGTTAATACGTGGACATATTTGTGCCTTACTGTACTGAGTCACAAGTACCACAACCCATCTCTGCAACCTTTCATGTAAGGCCTCAGAAAAGGGCTGTGTAAATCATTTTTGTTGCCTTCCAGCACAAAGCCCATGACCTCCACATTATTCACTACAGACTTCCAGCTCTGTATAGAGTATGTTACGATCCAAACTGGGAGTTTCTGGCAAGAAGCGCTTGTGAATATGCACACAATGTAAAACAGGAAGAAGGATTTCAGTTTATCTGTGCTCACTTGGGCTTGTTTGTTCCCTGGAGAAAAAAACTGGCAGGCTTCCCACCACAGTGCAATCGCCTAGGAAGGCTACTCTCACCTGGGGACTCACATGCTGATGTGTGAGTAAAGAGAGCAACAGCCAGGATTCGTGGGGTCTTCAGCATGATCCTAACAAACTCTGTCATGCTACTAGTGTTAAGACAGGAGCGCTGAACGGAAACTGTCTCAAGAACTACTGACAGCTTCTTTCCAAAAGCTATGAAATGTCACTTTCATGAGCTATTCCTTTACGCCAAAGCACAGAATGGATTTCCAAAGGTTTGTATCTGGGTTTATGCAGCATTTACCAGCCTCTTAAATTTATTCTGCACTCAAATCCAGCTTCCTTGATAAAGGAAGATAATATTAGCTTATATGAAATACCACATCATCTTATATCCCACACAAAGCTTTAGCCTGAGGATTTCCGGACAGACGCAGTGCATCCAAAGCAATTGGAGGTAGTTGGGGGGTCATGGGATCAAGTCACATATGCATATCCTTTCTTCTCCAGCATCCCTCTGGTTAAGGTTGTGCTCCTAAATTGCTCTTTTGCAATAGGGTAAACAAGCACATGTTTTGGGCTCAGGGGATAGCTGTTGTCTATAGAAGCATGCTTATTTTGCCTTTCTCAGTTTGTCTTTAGAAACCTAGCATCCTATAGGAAATAAAAATAGCAGAACATCTCAGAAGTGTAGTTTTTTAAGAAACAACCACATTTGTCATTCATATAGAAAATTTCCAGCTACCACTGCCTCTTGATGAAAGGAGAACAAGCAGTGCCATCCCTTCTTTACAGCTGACAAAACAGATACGGATTAAGTGATTGCCAAGCATGATTTACTAAGTTAGCAGCACAAGTAGTAATACAGCCCTGGACTTCAACCCAGGTGCTTCAGCTTCTGGGCCATGCTTTTCCCATTCAAATTACTAGGTTTTGTGAGTTCCTAGAATTTGCTCACCTCTTTCTACAATAACTATCAGTAGATTTTGAGTCTCTAAAAATTAATATAGTCTTACTGCAAAGGTTGAATAAAATTAGTACTTCTCATTAATACCTTTGCCATTGGTAATGGAAAGAGAAGACAGTGGATATTAGAGACAAACACCAGCAGCTAAACTTTTATTGCACTCCCTGCTTCTGAAGTCCATTCAAGAGTAGGACAGTGGGACAAAAATAATTATAGGGGTCTTTCCACACAAAAGAGCCAGCTATTTAGAGGCAGGCAAAGTCATTTGAATGTCAATGAAATAACCATTAAAAGGCTGAGAAGCATTGCCATTTATTAAAAGATCTAAAGAATAGTTGCATGCACTATAGCAATCTTCTAGGTAGGAGTTGTTAATTTGGTATAAAAACCTATTAGGGACAGGGCAGAGCATAATTAAACAGGAGACAATACACACTGTGAAAAGGAAACTGGATTTGGAATTTTATGGCCTCTTATTTCATGTTTCTACATGAAATACTATGCTCTATAATCTCTTCTTAATAACACCTATGTATTTCTAGCTCCCAGAGTGTTCTGCGTTTCATTTCTAGCAGTGGTCCCCTACAGCCTAGGGAGGAAGGCAAAACAAGGTTACGCACTTAAATGCCCTCCCACTCTTTCCAGCCTCACGGCAATCCTTCTTCCGAGAAAGCCTCTCATCAATGCCACTCCTTAATTGGCCCAAAAGCCCCTCTTTAAACAAAGCTCCCAGCTCCCACAGGGCCAAGCTCTTTCTGCTATTCTGGCAGAGCTAAAACCAGACAAGGATGTGCCATTTACCAACACAAGTGTACTATAAATTCAAATGCACAGGAAAGAAATGAGGTGCTTCCAGGAGAAGTTGTTGATGTTCTGCAGGTAGAGATTTGCAGGTAGGATGGACCACATCTGGAGAAAATCTACCTACGTGTAAGCCTTTCAGGTTGTTACTTCAAGAAAAAGTGTAAGATGCTAGTAATACCCACTCAGTAACAAATACAGGATCAGTCAGAGACCTTTGGTAGATTCTGCACTCATGCACCGAACGTGAGCTAAACCAGACTGTTAGGTACAAAACTTTGCTACAGAGCTATAGGATTTCATGAGTTAGACAGGACTCTGCATTTGTAAACATGATCACTTTTTAATATTAATACAAATCAGTAAGAATATTCGGGTGCAGTGCAGCTTTAACCTCTTCTTTAGCAGTAACCCTGGTGTTTTCACTGTCTGCCCACGCACTGCCAGCCAAGTAAAAGCGACAGCAAAATGAATCCTACTTTTTACTTCCCTTCACTGTTATTCTGGGGCACTGCGGTTCTTTACATACTCAGCTAGTGTAGCTAAGTATGCCATAATATTTGAGAAAGAAGTAAATACAAATGCCCACAGCAGGATTAAGTAGCAATTGTTCAACACCTCCCGTGATACCCAGAGGCACAGAATTCTCCACTGATATATATCAGACAAGCATGTCATTTAAAATACTTTGTTCTTTCTCCTTTATTTAGCCACAACACAAATACAAGAGCAGTCAAACCCCGTCCAGTGGAACTCACTAGATAAACCTGTTCAGATTAAGATTCTCATGAAATCAACCAAAATATACATGTACACGCACACACTCTCACGCACACAAGAATGCAGCAGAGCACTTACAAAATGAGGAGCGGCACTGAACTGCACCTAAAAGTAAAACGCAATAGAAAAATCAACCGGTTAGGATACATCTGTTAAGCAACAAGGCTATGCACTGAACGGGTTCCCACTGTACCATTCCATTGGCTATTTAAATGCCAGCATCACTCCTTTCAGGTGCAAATTTGAAGCCCACAGAGGGAAAGAGTCTGATCTGTTACCCAAGAATACAGGGTAATAGACTAATTATTACTCCACTGTAATTCAAAGCAGAATCTGGCCCTATGAAATGAATATGCACATGACCAGCTCTGGCTGGAAGACTACTGCAGGCGACAACCTTTTTTTTTTTCCCCCTTCATTTCCCCAGCAACTCAACCCACCACCAATATACTGTGTAATTCAGCTTTTGCACCCTCCCCACTCTATGGAGTTTGCTATAAAGCACATACTGCTCCTTTTGGTGGAAGTAGCGTAGTGGTTCTGAGATGTGAGTAAATGTCCACTAGGGACTAGAATAAGACCACCAAATATACTAAACCACTGCAGAAGAAATAGAAACTGGGCTCTTAGATAAAGCTGATTAAGCTGGTCCATCTGATTTGTCAACGCTTTCTTCAGAAATATAAGACTCAAATATAGTTTACAAAAAAGAGTGATTCTTTATATAACATCTCAATGTCAAAATACTAACAAAAACACGGCTTGTTAATGCTGAGAAGAGTGATTTTGGAAAAATTAATAACTAAACTAGGTCGTTGCTAACAGTAATAGGTGATCTCTCTTCATAAAAAGGCAGTCTGACGTACTCAGGAAAAATGAAACATTTGAAACAAACTGTTTACAAAAGTGATTTAAATGCTCAGCACAGATCTAACACAAGTGTTAACAACCACTATTGTAATTTTATTTTTGGACAACTTCAGCAATTATTCAAAAAAAAAACAAACAAACCTGCTAATACAAAAACATAGAAAACAAAAAGAAAAATCCAAAGAGACAGTTTTTAGACAAACTTAGTTAAGGTGAAGCTGTACCTTTGTCCCAGTTATTAAGAACTTCAACTTTAAGCGTGGCATAACCCAGCTCAGCTAGGTTTGTAGGCTTCCCCACCCTTACTAAAGAGTTAGTTCTTAGAAGGCTCCAATCTCAGTCCCCCATGGTCTGTATGGTTTGCCAAGGGTTGCTGACTGCGTTGGTGTAGACGGGCTCAGCACGTTGGGGGACAGCAGATGGAAGGAGCCAAACGAAAAGGGGAACGCAGACAGAGATGCCATGGAGGAGAGAAGAGGAGGAGACAGTTTGGTAGTAGTTGTGACCACGGGGAGCACTGGTCCAACGCTGCCATTTGGGGGCACTCTGAGTGAGGAAGTTTCAGCATGTGGGGCGGCAATTCTGGTCTGGTGATGCGGTTCTGTGGAAGATGCTGTAGTACTGGTATTACCGTGCCCATTTTGAGCCAGCAGCAACGGGTGAGATATGTGAGGGTGATGTCCAAAGGCACTGCCCCAGGGAATGTGTCCAATGCCAGTGTGTGCACTACTTGCTGCTTCCCGTTGAGAGGCGTAGTTATTGAGATGAGACACAAGTCGAACTCGCAGAGGATCGGAGGCATCCAGACCCTCTATAATACTAAGGTATCGAGCAACTTCAGCCAGGCACTCTCGAAACCCTAGACTCCGATAGTCCATAGCCAAAGCATGAGCATCAAAATAACCTAAGAGAAAAGAACAAAGAATGGAGTGTTAAGATGCTGTTTTCTAGTCATTGTCTACATGTAGCCTCCCCACTCCACCCTCCCCTATAAGCATATTTCACTTGGATGTGGTTAGTATTCCCAACCATAGATTAGCTGCCAAGCTCCTTGTTGTTTTTTTTTCTTTTTTTGTCTAACAAGCTTTTCTTTTATATCTGTGCTGTGATGCTGCAAGTCCCAAGACCAGTCACAGACTGCCATTTTTAAACTGAAATTGCATACTGCCACTGGAGGAAAGTACTTTTGTTCTTTTCACGTCTCCCCAGTGCAAGCAAAACCACAGCACAGTGAAATTCATTAGAAACACAAGTCCTTACTTATCAGAGGGGACTTCTGCAGGCAACACACTTTTTTCCTGAAAGCACTTTTCACCATTTTTGCTAATTCTCTTCACTAGTCATTTCATCCTGTATTTTTTTTCTAGTTTCTGTTCTGAACTTTCAGAAAGTTAGAGAAATAAACATTTGGCAACAACAAAAACTTTGTGTTTTGCAAGTTGCCAAAAGCCGATTCACATCACAGTGGTGACATATGGCTAGAGAGACTTGTAATCGCTCTCCCCTCGAACAACCTGGAGCTAGCACTGTAAAATGTTTCAGTGCTAGCGATGCAGCAAATCTTCTCAAGTAGAAGAAAAGTCCCAAATTCCTGACAAAACACAGGAGAGTTCCATCCACTTTCTCCAAGCACTCCCACAGCACACTGCGCACTGAGCGCCAGGGAACGCACTCCTCTCTCGGCAGCCTCTCCGCAGGGCTGCTGACCCCCCGTCAGGCACGGAACTTTACCTTTCCCTCCTGCTGTATGCAGCATTTTCAGATGATCGACAGTCATCTGCAGAATCTCTGCTTTTTCCAGCTTGGCTGATCCCTAGGAGAGAAGGGGAAGCGGGACACTTTTAAGGCAGAACCAGAGACGTTAAAGAGGGGCGACCCTTTCTCCCGGCAACGGGGGGGGGAGGCAGTGGGGAGGGTCTCTGGGCGCTACCTGCTTCTCGAAGGCGCTGGGCACCAGCCTCCTCAGCTCGGACAGGCTGTTGTTGATGCGATCGCGGCGGCGCTTCTCGATGATCTAGGGCAGAAAGCGGGGGGTCAGGGGGCGGGCGGGCCGGGGCTGAGGGGAGCCGCGGCCGGCCGGCAGGCACTCACCCCTCGACGCCTCTTCCGAGCCAGGATCTGCGAGGTGGTGGAGGGAGACATGGAGCCCGCGGCCGAGCTCAGGTTCCTGCGGGGAGCAGCGGGACACCGGTCACCACAGGCAGCGCCATCCCGGAGGGGGGGGGGGGGGCGGGGGTCTGAGGGGAGGGAAGGGGCGCCGGGCCGCCTGGCGGCGCCCACCCTGCCTGCGCTCACCCATTCTCGTCCGCGCTCTCCTTCTCCACCTCGACGGCCTCGTCCAGCTCCTCGCTGTCCGACGAGCTGTACTCGGGGTGCGCCCGCTTCATGGCGGCGGCGGCGGCGGCGGGGCGCGGGCGGCCGTCGGGGAGGCGGCGGGCGGCGCGCGGGAGGAGGGCTCCCAGCGCGCGCCCCGCGCCTCGCCCGGCGCCCGTCTCCCCCATGGCGTTCCCACGCCTCGCCTCCTACCCGCCGCGGGCGGGCCGGCCGGCGGCCAGGCAGGCAGGCAGGCAGGCAGGCAAGCAGGCAGGCAGGCAGGCAGCAGGCAGGAGGAGCGCAGGCAGGCAGCAGGCAGGCAGCCGGGCAGAGCACGCCCGCCGCCGCCCGCCGCCCAGCACCGCCACGCGCGGCCCCCGCCTCCCCCATTGGCCGCCGGCGCCCCGGCCTCAGCCAATTGGCTCCGGCCGGCCGCCGGGCTCCGCCCCCTCGGCTGGATGCCGGGCGGCGGGGGAGGTGGGGCCGCGCGCCGCCGGCCGTGGGAAAGCGGCGCGGGGCGCGGCGGGCGGCGGCGGTCCGGCGCGGCGCGGGGCGGGGCGGCGCGCGGCAGCGGTGGCCGCCGCCGCCGCGTGCGGGCCCCCGCGGGGGCGGGGGGTGGGGGGGACACGTCCCCGCGTGGGGACCCAGGCGGCGCGGGGCCTGTGCGGGTGGGCAGGGCAGGGCAGGGCAGCGGGGTGCCTTCGGCCCTCAGGCCCGGGGTCCCCGGTAGCCCGAGCCCTGCGGGGTGGGAAGGGGAAGCCTGGGCGGGAGCAGCCTGGCCGCCTTTGGAAAAACGAGTTAAACCCCTGGGTAAAGCCCCAGAGCTGAGGAGGCGTAAACTCGGGGGTTTTTTCTTGGTTGGCAGTGCAAAGGAAATCGAGGCGTCCCTCTTGACTGTGCACACCACCACCACCACCCCCACCCCGTATTTTGGAGGTGGGGAGAAGCAGGAAGGGTTTTTAAGCAAATGTGCTTTGTTCATGCAGTTGCTGGCAAGGAAGAAGGGATGGCAAGGAAGGCCAGCGTTGCGCGCAGCGTGTGCAGAGCTCTGGCTGGCGCCCTCGCAGTTCAGTGCGTGCTGCTTGGCGCTAAGCAGGGCCCTGAGCCTGGATGCCGTGTTCCCCCAAATTGCCGTGTTCCCCAGCACAAGTCCTCTTCATTCTGCCAGCTTTCTCAGGCCGAGGTACTGGCAAAGCGGGACAGGTGAAATGAAGTTGTGCTCTTTGAGGTGGTTTCATAATAATTAAATGCTCATTTACATGAAGCCTTTCAACTAAGGCTCCTTTTCTAACCTGATTCTTTCGCATTTCGCAATTGGAAGGGCTGGAGGATAACCAAGACGTGCACAGTGTGACAGCGAAGAATCGATGAACCCAGGTTTCCCCATTTCAAGACCCTGGAGCAGCTGCTTTCAGCCTCCCACTCGTTTAGGTAAAAGTTCCTGGCACAGAGTTGCTCCAGATTTCAGGCAGTTGCCCATATTTTTGCAAAGCATCTCTGGTGGGAAGGGAAATGGAAGCAAGGACCAGGCTAAAGGTAGCAAAAGAGCTGCAGTTAAGAAGACACAAACAGTCCTGCAGCCACCTCTAAGTAGCTAACAGAAGGCAATAGAAATACTCTTGTTCCCACATTACATTTTTCAGAAATCTATCCTTTCTGCAGTGCTATAATTATGCTTGTGTCAGCAATTCTATTACATCTACCTTTCCAGCCTCTGTATTTTTGTTGTGAAACATCTCTGCCTGCACCACTTGCTTTTACAGGACCGAAAGCCAGGTCAGAGGAAGGCGCAGTGACATTTATGCCTTTTTGGCTTGCAGACTACACATCTGACTTCTCCCATCCAGGCATGTGTATGTCTTCTTCCTACTATGGGAAAAAAACCATTGTAAAAGAAGTTACTTGGCATGAAGCATTCACTGCTTGTGAGTAGAGGTCTGGCCACCCAGGTTTTCCAGCAGTCAGATCCTGGAGCTGTCCCCCATCCTTACCTCCATGAACCACTGGGGCCTGGCAGCCTCCAAAGATGCTTTTGGAAATTGTAGACACTGACTTCTCTGACTGATTTACAGGAACGGACAGGGAGAGTGTAGCTGGGCCTCAGTGTGAGCAATTGCAGTTGGCTATCAGCTGCCGTGGGAAGATAAGAAATGTTTGCCTGTGTGTGGTTTCAATCTTCCCATCCAGCACTAGGAGGAACAGACTGCAAAACCAGCTTTAAATTACTCTTGTGCTTTTCTGGTGCTGGGCAGGGCCTGATCCTCAGCGTTGGTCTAATTGTTAACCGTGGCCCAAAGGGAAGTTTTATTAGCCAGAAATTACTAACACGTTGAGACAGCGCTGTCATGCACCTCTCTCGCCAGAAGGGCAGACCGGAGAGCAGCCCTTTGCTCGCCAAAGTCCAAGGAAATTAAAACGACAGTGCACAAGAAGGCGGCACTTTGAAAAAGAGCTTAATTTCAGACCCCACTGGTACCTTCACAGCAATGAGGCAATGAACCTTAGGAGATGACAGCCTTCCCTCCTGCCCCTACACCACCACGGTGCCTCCCTTCTCCCCTGCTTCACACAGCAGTGCAAGCACCCTCTTGCCTCCTTCTACATGGTCACCTCTTACTACAGCCGTGTCCGTGCCTCAGTCGCCCCACCATCCAAACATGTCGTCCCACACCCCTTCCTATCATACACACCAGCACGCTTGCCTCCCCCCCGCCGCTTCCCCATCGCTTCCAGGTCTGGCACAACTCGGCGTTTCCAGCCTCCGCAGCCGCATCTGGCTGCCCCGGTACTGGAAGGAGGAATGGCAGAACAGGGTAAAGCCACCACGGCAAAGCAGAGACTCAGGTTTGAGACATGCAGGCACTGTTGGTCGCGACTGTCCCTTAGAAGGGAGCGGTGTCACTTTTTGTGCGCAAGCCCCATTTTTCTTTGTTGAATGCCTCCTACGGCGATTTCGGTGCTAGTCAAATTCCCGCTGAAAGGGAGTTGTTTATTGCTGCTGCAGGCTTCCCTCCAGCGGAGACCTGCCACTGCTGACCCTTGCTCTAGTGTGTGCGCTAAATTAACTCCCATCCCCTTCCTTTAGGTCTTCTCTCCCAAGGGAGCAAGTGCTTTGAAGAGTAATCCCGTCAACCTGTCACCCCGAGTCCCGGAAACTCGCCGTTACTATGGTTACTGTGCCCAATTCAACCGGTGGCTCTGGCACTCGCATTGCAGCCAGGCAAAAACATCAACGCCCCCCCCCAACACCCCCCAACCCACCCACCCACTCCCCGCTGCAGCATCAGCTCTGCGAGCAAAAAATCTTGTACTTTTCTTTACTGACTTCTGGCTGAATGTGTCGATTGTTGGTGCCACTGACACGGTTCAAAACTAGTTACCACAGATCCCATGGAAGCGCTTCAGAAGTGAATGGGAGCGACAGAAGGGGCTTTTAGACTTCTTGCATGACCTGTTAGCAGTACTATGACTGTAAATGTGTTTTCTCAGGAGCTGAACACTTAAATTCATGTCTGCACATCTCTGAGGTCCAGATACCCAGTTTGGAAATTCGGCTTGAGTGCTCTCTAAGCATGCTGGCCCCGAGTTCTGCTGCGCAGATGCTGTGCGGATGCTGTGCACCTTTGTGCTGGAGCAGCCGCTGCAGCAGAAGAACATAAGCATTGCATATTCACACTCACGTGCATCTGTAGCGACGTCCAGGTTGTCAAGACATTTCTGTCTTCAAGCTGACCAAGGACGGGGATAATTTTTACATCAAAGTCCTTACTGTAAGCAGAGTGCCTCAGCTGCAACAATTCTGCTGCAGCATAGGCTTCAGCTCTCATTTTTTGGAAGTAGTGTATAGCTATAAATAAGCAAGACTAGCAATGTCAGCATATTAACGCCAGCAGTGCAGACAGATTTCTCTTCTGGATGTCTCTGAACAATGCAGGTAGTCTTTGCATTTACCTGATTAGGCTTCAGCTCATCTCCAAAACCAGACCTGGGCTATAACTGTATAAAAGGCTAATCTGTGGCCACACATTCAAGCCACTGACAGGCAAAGTTATCTCATATTCAGTCAGCCTTCTGACTGAGGGGGGAAAGGGCAGATTGGCTATTTTATCACCTGGTTTCCTTTCCAATCAATTCAAGCCTTCTTCTCGTTTTATGCAAGCCTCCCTCTGAGCCAAGAATGTTACAGACAGCAGCTTCTTCCACTAGACATCCCTTTTTCCATTCCCAAAGCAGTCTGTCCTGTGCAATGAAGGAGGCCAAGACCCTACAGGAGGAATGACACCAGGTCATGTTAATTAATGGCTGTCTCATAATAGATGCAAAAGAGGGCTGACTGGGGGTGGCGTAGTGCAGAAAATTCTGGTTTGATTTGCAGCCACCTTTGCTCTTAATTACAGGAAAATGATGTAATGTCCATGCATGTAAGAGTGTACCTTGTGTGTAAAATCACACAAGAAATTCACTAACATGGGCAGGACAGCCTCTATCAGCGTTGCCAAATACTAGAGGGGACAATGGCCACAGATGAGTGTCACCTACAGACACCATCCCACCAAGGTGTCAATTTTACCATAGCTGGGCAGTTTGTTTATCCCTGTGTTCATTCCTCAGTATTACAGTACAGTTTGCACCAGATATCATAAAGTAACACCATGTTTTTCTTTTTGCTGACCTTTTTCCAACCAAGCCCTCTGTAGTTTGCCGAAATAGTTTTCTTCTGTTCCTGCAGTACTTTTCTCATAATTGGACTGAGGAATAATCATACAGAAACTTGCTTTGGTTTCCTGCTGTCGAAATCCTCGCAGTCCATCAAGGAACAGCCTGACTAGCCATTTTTCCTGTGCAATTTTGCAGCTTCAATGTTCTAAGAGCAGTGTTCAAAACCATGCTTTGTGTTATACAGTGATGTATGGAAGTCCCTGCTCCAAAGAGTTTGCAGTCTGAGACCTACTTTGAGTTTTCTTTGCCAGTAAGATGCAGCTTGGAGAGAAAATGTGTGTGTGCTATTCATTCTTGCTAGGAAGCATAGGATAGAAAACAACTCCCAGACCTTCTGTTCCACCATGCAAACTGTTATTTAAAGGTATGGTCTTTCAAGGGGAAAACCTGACTTTCGGCAAATAGAAACAATCATTTTTCCTAGCAAGTTTCCTGGAACCAATTCATTATGCAAAAATAAAAATGAAAGTTGAGCATCCACTGTAGCTGTTGGTAAGTAAGTAGCGTGTGGAATAAACCAAATGAAAGTAATAGTTTATTGCTTTTGAAGGTTCCAGCTATTAAAAGCTTCGATGACCATTGCACAGACAAGTTAAATGAAAACAGTGGATATTACCTATCTGATGTGGTGAGCACTGACTCCTGGAAAAGTGTCTATTTTCCCTCAGATGATAACTTGTATTCACCTCACACCTTTCTGCCATAGCATTTACTAGCCACCTGCTGTCCCACAGCGGTCAGCTACCTGAGCAAAAGTTAGACCTGGGGAAAAAAACACCACATAAACCACCCCCCAATTGCAGAGAAATGAACTGTGAGGGGATGTTTAGAATGTGTGACAAGAGTGAGAAAGTGCCAGGGATATTTAATTGCCACAAGGTGTTCAGGACTTTGGCTGAGGTTTCATCATGGAGATACTGGCAAAAAGTAATCTGATTTGCCTACTTTATGTAAAATAAAGACTAAGCTTGACTGGTTTGAATGTGAAACCTTACTCCAGGCAGGCAAAGTATTTGGACATTGGAGGACGTCAAAATCAAATCCTATCATCAGTTGTATCTTCCATTACGTTATGGAATACCAGGATAAAAATAAACAACAGAAGAGAAGTGCCGCTCCAGTTTTGCCAGAACAAAGTTAGATACCGGACCTACTTTTTTTTAGGGAGACTTTTATTTCCTACATAATCTGTATGTGTATCAGCATCTGACCTGAGAGGTTTTGACTCCAAACTGAGGGGTCATAAAGCAGCTAATTTTGAGATTCAAGCCAATTTTGAAGTGCCATGAAAACACAGTAACAAAATAGCAGTCAATGGCCTGCACTGACACTGAAGGTATTTTCCTGTGCGATGCCTTATTTCAGTCTTGCTCACAGTACTTAAGAACTGCAGCATTTCTACGGGTTTCAGAAAAGTCAAGACTTGTGGACCCTGCAGAGCTGACCAATATAGCAGTGCAAAAC
The DNA here is from genome assembly GCF_964188355.1 of Buteo buteo. Taxonomy (NCBI): domain Eukaryota; kingdom Metazoa; phylum Chordata; class Aves; order Accipitriformes; family Accipitridae; genus Buteo; species Buteo buteo. The sequence goes on from NC_134173.1 coordinate 46,592,812, forward strand.
CAATACCCTGTGTGGATCCACTGTTCTCAGTGACCTTCATTTCATCTGCTTTTAAAGAAGAAAAATTATTCCAGGAGAAATAGTTTTCTTCCAAAATAGCGCCCATCTGAAAGATTTATTCCAGATAATCTCAGTTATAGGGGAACAGGAGCTACCAAAGCAGCATGCCAGGTCAGCTATAGCAGTAACTTCCCATGCATACCTAGGCCTCCCTTTTGATTCATACTGCTGTAGCTGTGATAAAAATCCCTTGTGTTTACTTGTCACAAAACCAACTCACTAGGACATGCCTCTCGATACATAACTGTCCAGGCACTGCGATGCTGCGATGATGAGCTCTGTATGAACACCTCCACAGTCAGTATTAATGATGGTGCTCTAAAGCAAGTGCAAACAGTCACACGCTCTTAATGCTTAAACCACAGCAAATGTGTTTAATCCCACACAATAGCTCCGTTATAATATGTCTTAAAGCTGTGGTCGGCCAGGGAAGTGGTGACCACTTCTCACATATATAACGTATACCAAACATATTCAGCTTGGCAGGAAGACAAGAAGCTGGAAGTGTCACACTGGAGCCTAGCCCCCTGACAGCATGAGACATGTGCTTGTAAGCTGTCTCAAGGAGGATATTTGATTGCCCTCTTTCTTCTTCTGCCTCTCTCCCAACAAAAGTGGAGTGACCTCCCCCATGACCTGGCAAGTGCTGAAATTCCCCGAACACATTTTTCTGTTGTGCCCCAACGCTGAACAAAAGGAAACGAAGCAGCCTCAATATACTTGAAGTATGGTATGAAAATAATAGCTGGCTCTTGCTCGTCCTGCAAATGCCGATCTTCACCTCTTGCCCAGCACGGTTTGCACTGCCTCCCACGCTTATCTGCTGTGTTGTCGGCAGCTCTTTCTGGTTTATACACTTATTTATTTATTTATGCCTTTATTTATTTATTTGGAGAAGGGCAGAGTGGGAGGCGGGCGGGGGAAGGCGGGGGGGGGGTCTATGTAATTGCAGTTTACACTGCGTTCCCACGCTACTATTGTTTGTGACTTTGTTTCCTATTCCCATCACGTGTGCTAATTAGTTGGAGCTGCTGGCTAGCTGGGAGGCGTGTGTCTGGAGTAAAAGCAGAAAGATCACTTCCTGGAGGGATCTAGGCAATATGAACAATTCTTTGCTTTACTTTCAGCCCTCTCCCTCCCCCTGGCTTTACCACTCTGGGAAGAGAGAAGAAGTGCTGATTGTCAAATGCTAGCCACGGGAGAGGCACAGATTTTCTCTTCTGAAAAGGAGCAACTTATAGTCAAAGAAAATCAGGCTGGAAAGAACCTCTCATCTGTGTTTAACAAACCTGATTTTTTTTTTTTTCTCCTAGAAATTCCCAATGTCTTTCTGTTGTGGCTAAGAAGGTAAAAGCAGCATTTAAAAAAATCCTCAGGTTATTTTAGCCTGCCCTTAGGAAGTGAGTCAGATTTTTATGGCAAGGCTAAAGCTAGCTCATGCCATGGCTTGCAAAACAAAATGAGACCCAGAGAGAGAGAGAGGGAGAATTACCTGAGTCATGGCATTTGCTTATTAGTGCAGGCGTCAGACAGCAGGGCCAAGTCATATGGCGAGACCAAGTACCTGTGCATGGATCAGGTTTTAGACTCAACGTTTGACTTGGTTTCATTTTTTTTTTCTTTTAGATCTCCAGTTAAATCCTCCTACCCAGAGCCCTGGTGCTTTTCAAATGCTGAGCACACTAGACCCTCCTCAGATTGCACAGGCAGCCTGCAGCCCACACAGGCACCGGGCTGGAGCCCCTCCGGTGGGAGCTGCCAGGGTCCTACCGACCCCTGGTGTCACGTCAGCAGCCTTGGCTGAAACCCTCCTTGTCGTACAGTCAGCAAGCCCTGGGGCCGTGCTCCTCTGGCTTCAATAATCCTCGTCCCACTGGTCTAGAGTGACCCTCCGTGTTCTCCGGTTTCACACACTGAGGAAAAAAGTGGGGGGCTGAGATTGTGCGAGCACCAGGCAGGGGAGGGAGCTCCTGCAGTCAGTGACCCCCTGTAGGGAGAGTCATAGCTGGGGGTCTTCTCCGTTCAGCCGTGGGCAACTGGCTTGGGTGCCTGATGCCCGTGTTATCATCGTGGTCAGGCTCAGCAAAGACACAGGGGTGTTCGGGAGGAGGCAGGTCCTAACCTATTACATTGAAGGGGGAGTGCCAAGCGCTCGCCCAGAAACAGAAGAGGGTCTAAGACTGCATTTGCTTCACTTTCACCAGGCACAAGCTCGTGAAAGCAGAGGTTTGCTGCTAATAACCGTGGTCAGGCTCAGTGCGAGTATAGCCTGTGCTTTCCTACACAGCTCTGGTAATGTCTAAGGAAAAGCCCAAAGAAATGGCTATCAGTCTGCCCTGCTGTTGTGGGATTGTAGCTAGGTAAAAATCTAAATTTCCATCCTCTGGGAAATTCCAATATTTCTACACTTTTGTTTTTACTTGGGTCAGGGAGAATTGAAGTATCTTAAGTCTGTTTGGTTTGGGGTTTTCCTGTCCTTTCTGTGGGGAAAACAAGTCCTAGGTTTTGGAAACAGTGAAACGCTTCCCTGTGAGTCAGCTCAGCTTTAAAGGGCATCTCTTCGAGTGACACATTAATACTTGGAGGTTGTCATTTATGTCATCCCCCAACCCTGTTTTATCTTAGAGACTGGGCCCCCTTCCTGCGTTACCTGTCTCATGATACCCTCTTCAGCTCAGGGTACAGGAAAACATTTTGAATTACTGACGGTAATGGCTGGCTGGCCCAGAGCAAGGCTGGGTAATTTTCCTGCCATGGAAAGAAGTGTTTTGTAGAGTCACTGTGCAAGGCTTCCAAGCCAGCATCCTCATACCATCATGCACAACCTGCTTTCTGTTCATGACCACTTTTGCCATTTACAAACACTGCACAGCCACACAGTAACTCCAATTGCTTTGGTAGGTAAATTGGGAAAATATTTGCACTCTAGCTTTCGATGAGATAAGGAGCTAGAATTTCAGGAGCGATGTGATCAAGTAGCTGGTGACCCAGCCCTCTGCCGATGAGCAGGCACTTCTGGTGCTCCAGTGGGTCACAAAGCACGGTCTGCCTTGGAGTCAGGTTCACCCACTGTGAATGTGGAGAAGCTTAATGAGGCAAAGACCTCCAGAGTCCACCCTACATCACAGCCTGCTGACCTCAGGAAACAGGTGGCCAGCGAGGAGGGCACCCTATAGAAATATGAAGGGCATATGCATATGCATATGCATATGCATTGTTAACTTCATTATTTCCAGTAAATAACCCCTGACTTGGCCCCAGGTTTGCCTCTTTGGCAACCATGACAAGCAAATAGTCCTGAGCAATGCGTTGTCAGATTTTCCTTTTCCTGGTGGAAAGCATCACTCTGCTTGGGAATGGCTACAGTATTACCAAGGGGAAAACTAGGCTTTGATGTAGCACTAACAGTCTATAGAGTCTGCAGCGTTTTGCACCTGTGGTCTTCCACTGACCTTAAACATTATAATTTATTATTATTTATTTATTTTATAATATAAGTCACAAACTCTTCCAGCCACTGACCTCCCAGAGAGATTGCTAATCAGGCAAAATTGCACTGCAGGGAGTGGTAAGTGCTGTGTTCAAATATCTTTTAAGGATTTGTGAGGACCACCAACATCTTTGCACAAGTAACCTGAACCAAAGGACAAATAATCTAGCAAAGCAACTCTGTGCACTATAACAATTACAAAACTTCATCAGGACTTAATCTAGTTAATGATTTTTTTAGTTCTTGCAACTCGTTATTTATATTTAGAAATGTAAAAGCTCCAGTAAGGACAAAAAAACCCCAGCCCATCAGTGAGTCATTCGAAAGCTCTCTGTTCTTTTTCCTGTTTTCTCACTGAATATGGAAAGCGGCTCATGATTTCTGTCCTGATACGCAAAGCCTATTTGGGACTGGTTTAGCTGCCTGAGGGAGCTTCACTCAGACTTCATGGCCACAGTTGCCTACAATAGCCAATGCAATGGAACAACATAGCTCCAGCTAAAAGAGAGGCTTCTGGGTGCATTGGTCATGGTAATTGCAAAATGCTCAGTGAAGATGCCCACCCCTTTTGGAACTACAAATTAAGTGAACGACCTCATTTCAACTTTCTCTGTGTGTGTGTACTTGTACAGTATACTCGGTTACACACAAAAATTTAAAAAATGGTGCTTTTCCATGGTCAGCAGAATTAATCAACCCTTGTTTTCTATGGAGTGATGCTCTACATCCTGGTACTGGCCCAATATCTCTACCTGCCAGTTCGCTCCACAGTGCTGCTGCCTGCACCCACAGGCTGGCACGTGAACAGGAGGCAGACTACGCTGCAGTGGGCTCGAAGGCTTGGGCATGCTAACTACCCAGATCGATGACTCTGGCATGGCCATGGAAGACTAATCTAGGTCCCTCTTCTTCACCAGTTTTGCATAAAACCTGTAGGATCTTCATTAGTTCAAATCTGCCATTTGTCAAAGGCAGTGGGTGCTGACCAACAGGCTTCAACGTTATTGAGTGAGGAGTGACTGATCGATAGATGGATAAACAGCAAGGCAGATAAATGAGATGGTTGCCAAAGCTTGGTTACCAAAGGAAATCCGTTTAAAAAGAGCCTCTTTTGAGTACTAAAATGTTTCCCCATGGATTAGGAGGAAGAAATTATTTCTCTCCTTAGACATAGTAGCAGCAATGATACTGCTGTAGACCTGATGGTCTAAATAAATGAGATGCAGGTTTTTTAGGAAGAGTCAATATCTTTAGATCTAAGGTTTGTGTGCTCAGTTTATCCACTTTCTCAGCTACATCACATGGTCTAGTAAAAGATACTCCCTTTCTTTGCAAATTTTGCCTCTCTTAAGGATTTGGAAGAGCCTTAGACACCGGAGTAATGGGTCTCAGAGTAGGTACACAGATTAGATAGTTAATCAGTCACTCACAGATTGTTTCTGAGATAGGAGAGCTTTTATATGCTCTCTTGGAGAGTTTTCAGGTTTGTGATGACTGAAAATGGGGGGATGGTTTCAGTACCACATTTACAACTATAGGAATGTAGAGCCCACCTTTAACTTGAAAATATTTGCATGAAGCATTCAGGTAATATAAAGGAAACTGATTACTTTATACCAGCTGGATTACAGCAAGCCAATATTGACTTCAGGTTTTGGTTGTCAGCAAGATTTATTTTACTCAAGGTAAATATTGACTGTGGCACAGCCAAGGCCAGTATTTACTTTGGAGGAATATCAATCTTGTGGCTCAAAACTGGAAGTCGATATCTTCATTGTTACACTTTTTCATAAATACTAGGGAGGGGGTGCTTTGGCTAATGGGAAACATATATATACATAGTAGTTCTGATGGAGTGAAAAAAAAAAGAGCGAATATATGGAGCGAAAGTTATTACCTTGGGCCAGTAAAAGATGGGAGCTGCTGAAAGCAACAACACAGTTGAAATATTGTAACTCCCAGGCAAACCCCCCTGCAGACACTGGTTGTTGACCTCTTGAAAAGTCAACAGCAAGAAATGTAAGGGGTAGCTGCAGTCAGGAATGGTATAATGTATGGAACAAGAATTTCTGTTCCCAGCCTCCTTTGAACTGTCAGTTGATTTTGCCTTAACACTCTGTAAGCCCTAGAAAATACAACACGCCTGCTCTGTTATGGGATAAGTTTAGAAAACCATTGAAATTGTGCTTATTGGAGTCTTTGTCACTTGTGCCTCTGTAAAGAAACACAGCATCTAAACTTAAACCAAGAGGAAGACAGGGAGTCTGTTTGGATTTGGGGGCACTAACATGGAAAATGCTCTATGTTGCTTTTCACTCTGTTGGTGAAACTGTGGAGGAGGGCATTAAAATCCATAACTATTACGTTATCCATGAAATCTCTTGGCACATGCACACACACATACCATATTCCTTGAGGCAACGTACAACACTTTCCCAGTGAAAGTGCTACAAGACTGAAAATAGCCACTACCCTGCTAATGTCAGAGATAGTCCTATTAATTACAGAGATAGACAAACAGCCTGCAGGATCCCATGGAACTGGAAGAGGAGGAGTCCTCCCCAGCACAGAACCTAGGTGTAACGGCGTGCAAGAGGTGCTAACAGGTAACCCCAGCTGTGAAGAACCAGCCACCAAGTCTACCAAGGACCATGGTTTCCCAGAGGCCTCATTCATGCCACTACTTCGCTGCTGGTAGCAGGATGAGTTTGATGCAGGCTAGCTAAAATACACCTTCTTAGAAAAGAAGCCCATGGACTGATTCCTAGCCAGGTATAGCTTGCAGCTGCTGGAGTCGAGACCTTCCTGACCTGGAGCTCAACCCCCTCCAGATGACACAGGTGTTAATGGAGCCAGAATTGGGTCTCCGATCTCAAAATCCAGCCTTGACATGGACTATTCTGCCAAGCGGTGCCAAAGACCGCCTGTCAAGAGCATGTACCAGCAAAGGAGAGCTACGTGGGCCTGGGCTGCTTCTCACCTGCCAGCTGCATCAGGAGGTACAGGCGGCAGTGGGGACACTCAGTGAGCCCACGAACATGACAGGAGTCAGGTGTCTGCAGCGGACCATTCGCTATCTCCAGAAAATCCTCAGCTGGTGGTTTACAGCCGGATTTGTCATCATCTTTGCTTGCCAGCCTTCATGTTTGCCTTTCAAAAGCTCTATGGACTTAACAGCTGTTGTGGCGATTGCTGCAAAGATCCAAGCTGAGCTTGTTAGAAATGCTGGCCTCCTTGCTTCATGTGTTATTTGTATTTGTATGTTGTAACCCCTCCGAAACGTAGCCATCAGAGCTGAGAAAACTCATACAGGCTTTCCTGCGTCTGTCCACTCCCTCGGCTTCACTGTGCTTGTGGGAGCGCTAAGCATCCAAGGTAGGCGGGTTCCCATCTAGAAGCCTTGCTGGGGCCAGTCCTGTGCATGAGCAATGACAGCTCTCCAAACAGCTTTCAGGGGACTTAGTTACCACAGAGGAGTTGCCCAAGTCATCCAACAGCAATGTTAGCTTAGGTCCGTCCTCTTTTGCAATAAGTGACTCTCTATATATTTGGGATCAATAAATGTCAGCCTGTTATGAAATGTCTTAATGAGATTAAGTTACTGTACATTAACAAGATAACATCCGGGTAACGCGATCATCTATTGACTTTGACCAGGCAGCAAATTGCTATTTTATTAATTTTTCTTCTTCCTGTATTTTTATGCTTTGGTCTAGAAGGTGGAAGAAATTTTGGCTATAGCATTTCAAATTTTTGAGGTAATAGATGTGAATTCTGTCCCTCAATTCACATGAAAAAAATTCACTCCTGAGTGATGCAAACGCCAAGAGAAACACAATGAATTTGGAATAAGATACTCCCCTGCATGACTGCCTCAGAATATTGCAGGAGGGAACACTAGAAAGTAGTGGACAGCAGTCCTTTCATTACAGCATCTACAAGACATAGGGTTGTTTAGGAAAAGATAGTTGCAACACAGAGGCATGTGGTCCTTAAGATTAAAAACTGTCACATGATGAAAATTCATCTGAGAGCAGCTTGTCTTGTGAAAAGCATTTGCTCTCGTAGTGGCAAGGGGCTCAGTTTCGGCTCAGATAATTGATTGTGTGTGTGTGTTCGTCTTGATCGGCTGTAACTTACGGATCTCACCTTTTTTTCCGTGCGGACTTCTTCCTTTCATAGAAAGTGCTGTTTCCAAGGGTGGGACACATCCAACTCCTTCCTGCATGTCAGGCCTTCAGCCTCAGTCTTAAAACAAACATGGGTTCTCCTGGTGGGCTTGTGTGAGGGGTAACCAGGCTGTAATTGGGTCCCCCAGGAGGGTTTTACATGAGGAGGAGACGAAGTTTGTGGCTTTGTCCAAGCCAAGGAGCTGAGGGAGGAAATGAAGGGGGACCCAGGAGAAGCTCTCCCTCACTCTCACCTCTCATGCCAAGAAAGGCATAATGATGCATTTTGAAATGAATATTTGTCTTCTGTTCCTGACGTTCAAAAATATTTCATTCCCTGTGTTTGTGTAGTTTTAAGGCTTCTCTGGCTTTAGTGAAATCCTTTCCCTTGCTCAGATTCATAACATTTTTTATAACTGGCCGTGCTAGAGGTCTAGAACGCCATCCGCCTCTTTGGGAAATAATTACCGTTTGTGTGGTCTAATAAACGGTCCCAGAGGGTTCAACATGAAATAGCCAGGGTCTACAGGAAAGAAAACTATGTGGAAACTCGCGCAGCCCCACTAATCTGCAAGGAACAAAACAAAGTTTTACCCTGGGGTAAGAACCAGTAGCGACTCGCTTAATTGCTACCATGTCAGCGTGTGAAACTACTACCTCCGCACAAGCTAATGCGAACCTGATGCGGTTAGATTTCTGATTAAGACCAGCTAAATTTCACTTCAAACGAGCAGATAATCCCCGCGACAGATCTGCTGTGCAGCCAGGGCTGTGTTTGTTATCTGAGCCTGGTGAGGCGGCCAGTGCGGGGGGACACGGACACCCCAGGGCGGTCACCTTTAATGTGTGATGGGTATAAATAGGGCGGCCGGTGCCTCTGAATCCATGTCCCTCCCTCACCCGCCTCGCTCATCCTGCCCGTGGAGGAGAAACTCAGCCGGAGGGTGATGAGAACAGAAGGCGAAGCCCCTTTGATTAGACCACAAACGATCCTCTGCATTTCAATCCCGTTTTCTTCTTTCCCCTAAGGTGTGCTTCAATGAGGGCAGCTTTACAAAGTCTCCCAAGTCCAGTAGTCTCCGCCGTGACCGTACAAGGAGGGACTGCGAGTGCAGAGGAGGAGGTCCCCCAGCAGCACAGATTTGGGCTCAGAAAGTCATAACTCAAACCCCGGCTTTGTTCCAGCTGCACGAGCCCCAGCCTGCCTGCAGGCAGTGATGCCACGGCCGAGACGATGCCTGTCTCCCCTCCAGCACGAGACAACCTTCCTATGGTGGCTCTTCCCCAGATCCCTGTCCCAGACCGGGCCCTGCCATGGCCTCACACTCCTTGGCTTGGATTTCGAGAGCAGCTCCTGAGCTGCTCCAAGAGCAAAGTCCTGACCCCTGAAACGCCCTGGCTGCAGTCCCAGGGCGCTGCTCCCGGTGTGCACCGAGACGTGCTTACGCTGCCCGGCCCTTCAGCGCCTGCCCGGTCACACAGGAAGCCTGTGGTAAAGCCAGGAATAAAACTGTTGCCAGAAAGACCTCCTGGCAGTCCCGCGCCTGCCTTAATCACTAGATTGCGCTTCCTTTGCTTCACCCGTTACACAAGATTTCTTCTTTTTTGGTATTTTTAGTGGGCCACTCTCCAGTTTCCAGTGGGTTTTGGACACAGTAAATAACAAGGCTGCTGTTTGTTTCTTTTAGGTGTACGTGAACGCTTTCAGACACAAATTCCTTTAGTCTTTTCTTTGAAAGGAATCAAAATTCAGGAGGGTGGAAAGGTTTTCTTATAATGCTTTCAGTGCTTCTGTAAATCTGTCCTCTTTTAATTAAACCTACAGAAGAGTGTACATGACGGTGATGCGGTAGCTCCCATGTTACACACTGCGGTCACTGATGGAGACATCCCGTGGGTGCTTGGTGGTGCAGCAGGCAGTGTTTAGTACGTGGCAGAGGTGTCCTCATTCATCACCAGTGGAGATGCTATGGAGATGTTGGGGAGGTGCAACAAGGAGGGGTGGTGCCAAGACATTGCCCAACTCTGCATTCTGCATACACCATATATTTTAGAGAAAACTAGTGTCGTTTTATCTGAAAATACTGAGACGCTTCATTATTAGCTCTCTTACAAGGAAACTCTGGTTTTGAAGGAAGTACCAGGTGGGTTGTTAGGAGGAAAGAGGCAATGAAAAAGGGGAGAGCAGCTGTCTGAGACTGATCAGAGGAACTTTAAGCAGGTGAGAGCAACAGTACCCGGCTTCTCTTTCAGGTCCCTCGGAGTTCCGTGTGACACCCCTTTACTGGACCCCTTGTTTGGGTGGCATGTGCAGACAGAAGAAGAGAGGCACGTATCTTCTGTGGCCAGACACCATCCTGAAGGACTTCTAGAGGAATGGGTGTTGAGGACCACGGCCCATTGCTGCTGTTGCCAGCAGCAGAGGAGCTGGCCCACATTTGCAGCTACTCTGTAGGTGCTCTCTGAAGGCCGAGGTGGGTTAAACAGCTCACGGAGCGTGCATTTGCAGATGTCCACCTTGATAAGCTGTTTCATCGGCGACCTCCTCCCCACCACCCCTCCGAGGCGCTTCCCTCTGTCAGCAGCCCGCCGGCCCATTTCTGCAGCATCTCTTCTTGCCCGCCCAGGAAACAACATCCTGCTCTGCAACCTTATGATGCACGCGAGCTAATCTCACACACCCAGTGAGCTGGTGCCGATAACAGAGTTGACATCAAAGGGCTGAATCCCCTGATTTGCGCTGCCCGGCCATAAATTAACTGAACTCTACCCCCAGCACCCCATCCCTATGACCTCTGAGGTGCTATATTTACCAGGGCACTCTGTGCTAAGTCAATGTGGAAATTGGGTTAGTCATACTTTCCTGGAAGTGTGATCCTGCCCTGCTTGGCTGCAACCCGTGAGCTTCCCCAGCACCGCAAGCACTTTCAAAACCGAATGCCTTTCCAGTGGAAAGCCTTCCTGCTCCATTGTGAACGAGGGCTGAAATGATTTGCATTGGGAGCCGGCAGGAATTCAGGTTAAAAAACAAAATAAAAGAAAGGGGTGTGCTGAGGTGGCTGAATCAACGCGTTTCACACGGAGGTTTGCTTTCAGCTGAGAAAGGGATCAGTGGTTATGTGAGATAGGAGAGTCCTGCAGAGAAGTCACAGGACCAGGTTGTTCCCTAGCTGAACTGCTGCATCTCTCATGACAACTGGAGCAACCCCAACACAAAACATAATTGCCAGTCCTTAACACGTTGTGAGAACAAAAAGAGAAATTATATTGCAAGCAAGCAGCAAACAAGGAGAAAAGTTACCTGTTCCAGGTAAATGAACAGCCAGGATCTCATGCTAAATTCAAGTTGTCTGAAGGACAACATCGTTCTGTTTCTTGATATTCCTATTTGGTGGGTCTTCTCTGAAGTTACAGGGTAAGATTTGGAGGACCCCTCATACTAAACATTCAGACTCCAAACTGAATTCTCAAAAATGTTGGCAAGTTCATAATATAGGAAAGATTCACAACAATTTATTTAACAGCAATTTTATTTAAATTATGTTTTAGAGAAAATTAACTAAAATATCAAAACCTAATTACATTTCAGTGACTTCTTTGACACAGCATATTCATTTCAAACTTTGAATCAATTGAAGCACTTCTCTCTCCAAAATCCTATTTTGGAAAGAGTTCTGCTTTGAGGAATTGTTGTTTGCTGTTGCAAAATGCTCCACAGAAAGCTCCTGATGGCCAGAGTTTGTGGATTTACACTGATTCAGTCCTGATAGCACTGGAAATTGAAAGGTGAGTTATTCGCACTGTATGCCTTAACCATCCTCTGCAGAACTGCAAATGGAACCCGTGCTGCCTCCTGCCTTGCCACACTGCATCAGCACCTTCTCACCCAAAGGCCAAAACCTGCCAAAATGTCTGAGATGCAAATGTATCTGTAGCTCTGACTTCCTACCTCATTCGGTGGTTACCTCTCGTAAAGGCCATGAAAAAGGCTCATAAAGCCATGAAAAGTTTTCCGGCTATAAAATTTGCACAGTATGAAAGTTTCTATTTTTTCATAGTCTTTGTTGTTTTGCACAGGAAAATGTCTTCTGTAATGCTCTGCTGTCAACTGTCTTCAAACGAATTCATTTCTCTCTTTTTCAGGACAACAAACTGCTTAGCTGCATGTGGGAGGAGGTGGAAGCAATCCTGCTTCACCCTGCAGCCCTTTCACAGGGGTGGATTGACCGCTGGTGTAGGGTTACCCCTGAGTGACAGCAGCAGGAACCAGAATCAGTGAGTTATTCAGCAAGTGAGCTGTGACGAACCCCAAATCAGTCAACAAGCTGGAGAAGCACCTTCTCAGTCAAGGTTTTTTGAGTAATGTGGCACCGAACGAGGTTTTATAGTCCTATGGGGTCAACCTGACGGAATAATGTCTTCCCTCCTGAGAGTCATAGGCTGAGCTGGGAGACTTCAACAAAAAACGTCTATGTGCAGGAAGAAACATCCTCCCGTGGTTAGTGCTAGCTGGAGGAGGCCTGGCCGTTGGCCAAAGAGTGGGGCACCTGGACCCTATAGCTCTCCCACAAGGCTGCGTCAGCTTCGCTGGAAAGTTGGGCTGATCTCTTCCAGCAAGGTTAGGGCTGGCAAATGACAAGATCAGGCAGTGATTTGGTCAGTGAGAGCACAGCTGTGCCCATGGCAGCTACTGGAGCTTGAAGGCAGAGAACTGGGGGATGCTGCTCCACGCACCTTTCCCATTCTCATTTTGTAAGTGTAATAGAGTATAAATGCCAAAATGACATGAATTTGGGGTTTGCTGCCTACCAAAATCTTCTGGAACAATCCTTGCACTCTTTCCAAAAGTGAACCAACTATAAACGACCATGAAATTGAATGTATCCCCCTCCCCAAATACTGTAGCAGACAGCACTGTAACGAACTCTGGATAAGCAGTAAGAAACCTGGTGTGGATGAGGCTTGCAAAGCAGTCAGGGCTCAAAGCTCCCCTTACACTGAGTAACACAGACATCTCTTACAGAAGGAGACATAAAGATCTGTCCATCTTCATGTGTCTTTCCCTGACCTTGGCTGGCCTGTGAGCAAGGGGCCTGAGCAAAAGATGCACCGCAGGGGACATTTTCCTTGCAGAGTCTGCCAGGCTCTGTCTTGAGATTTAATTTCCTGTGACCCAAAGCAGCGTCAGAGTCTGTCGTGTGGCACATTGTCTGTGAACTGGGAGCAGCAAACCCCTGCTGTAAAGCTCTGGGCTTGCTCTACCTGGACTATGTCTATACTCTTAAACAAGCAGGCCAGGGCTCATGAGGCCAAGTGCCACAACGCAGCGTATATCCACACAGCTAAACTCTCTTTCCCCTCAAAAGGGAGTGGCCTCATCCCTTCTGCATATTGGAGACTGGACTAAAACCATACTGGTGAGCAAACAGACAACCTGAATAATCATGGAAGAGTGGCCAAGCCCACCGCCAAACCCTGGTGCCAAGGGACATCCTGTTGTGAACAGGGATCCTGAAGCTGGTCTGGCTGCAGCTGCAGCGGTTGCCATTCAAAGTGTTCATCATCCCTCCATCCCACCGCCCTCAGCAGCTCTGCCACCATAGCTGTGGGAATTATTCATCCAGGCCAGGTCAGCCAAACCTGGCTGAGTTTGAATGGTTTTGGTAGAAGGTTCTTCAAGGAGCTGGGTCATTCAAAGAGATGGCAATTAAGGACTGATTTTGCGATCAGCTCTGCTGTCTGTAGGAGGTGAAACGACCTGAAGCCAGGGAAGTCTCCCTCTGGCTGATGTGTGGGCAGGGGATGCGTGGTGGCCCTCTGCGTGCCCTTCACACAGAGCACTAGTAATTTGCTGCTCGCTTCAGTCTGCAGCTCAGTGTGACAAAACGTGACGGCGCCGGGGGTCTGCCTTTACAGGGAGCATCCTGCCAGCTGAGACGGTAGGGCTCCAATCCAGCCTGTAAATCCCTGGGAAGAACAGGAGAAAAATGGATCTGTTTTTTATATTGCAGGGCCACTCGCTACAAATCACAGTGTACCTCTATGTCTCTTGCAGTTTAGGAGCCACAACTGCGTGAGCTCGGTGACAGCCTCTCCCTGCTGCCAGCCGCTCTGGTTTTCAGCCAGGCTGCACAGATCAGCCTCGCAGCAAGTCTCCGAGACTTCAAGAGCTGCGAAGCGTAGATCTGATCCTGCCCCGTGTCTGGGGACAAGCTGCCCTCTGGATCTGCGGAGTCTGTGGAGCCCTGGCTTCGCTGTCAGGCATTGTCTGGCTCTTTGGCTTGTGTTTTATTTATGAGAATTAGCCCAGGGGTTCAGAAATTACAAACGGACTGGCCAATGTTTGCGAGTAGAGCGGGGCAGAGAGGGGATTATGCAAAGCAGGAGGCACTGGGAAATCAAATAAAAAACCACCGCCCTGAAAAGCGGGTTGCATAACGAAAATAACAATTTTTTAAAAAAAGGAGAGCTCTGGTCTCTGGAGGCAAGCCTTTATGGTCATCTTCTGACCCCCGCTCACCCAGCCCTGGGGGAGATGTGCCGAGGGAGGCGATTAAAGGGGAGGCGCGGAGGCCGTTCCTCCCCCGGCAGCGCAGAAGCCGCCGCCGCGGCGGGCGGGCGGCCCCGGCCCCGGCCCCGGCCCCGGCCCCGGCCCCGGCCGCGCAGAAGGGCAGGCATTGTGCGCGGCACGGCGGGCCGGCGCTCCGGTGCCAGCCGAGAAAACAAATGCCTTCCCGCTGTCTGCTGGAAACGCTTCCACCGCTCCTGCTGAGCGAGTTCATTTCAAAGCCAGCTGACTTTTTGCCCTTTCTAATAGAGCTTAAAATGTTTCTGTTTTCCAGCCTCACCCCCCCTGGCCCCGCCGCCCCTCAGCTCGGAGGCATTAATACCGCAGGTTCGTGAAATGCCAGCGGAGTATATGGCAAATCAAAAGGATTAGGAGGGCGATTGGTATCTGAGGGGGCCGGCGGGGTCTTAAGATTCTTCCCCACAGCGGCAGTGAAACGCTATAAACCCGCAAATCTTAAAAGGTATCGGTTAAAGCCAGCAAAATCCCCTTTGGAGTCTGGCCCCTCCAGCTGCGGGGCTGCCATCCCGCCTTTCCCATCCCGGCCTTTTTTTTCAGGTTTTTTCCTTCTTTTTTTCCCCTTTTTTTCCTTCCTTTTTTTTTTCTTTTTTTTTTCTTTTTTCCCTTCTCCCCCCCCCCCCCCTTCTTTTTTGTTGTTTTGGTTTTTGTTTTTATTTTTTTTATTTTTGGCTTTTCTTCCCAGCCGCCGGCCCCGGCGGAGCGGGCAGGGCGGGCGGCGGGGAGCGCTCCCGGGGCGGCGGCGGCGGCGGCGGCGGCGGCATCTCCGCCCGGCCCGGCCCGGCCCTCGGCCCCGCAGCTGCCCGCCCGCCGGCCGGCCGGCCCCCGGCGCGGCCGTGTGTGTGTTTAGGAGGTGCCGTTTCCCACAGCTCTGATCTAATGCAGCTGTAATTCAATCTCCGTGTGACCGACACTCCGCCGGCGCTCTCCCACCCGCCGGCAGGCTCCTCTCTCCCAGGCTGTGTGTGTTACACATTTACACTGTCAATCTGACAGGCTCCCCTCAAACAACCCCTCTGTATAGATTTACGATGTCAATCAGGCGGGCTTCGGGGGCTGTCTGCGGCAATAACTCCCGCCGCTCCCTCCCTCCCCTCCGCCTCTGCCGCGCCCGCGTACAGTCACCCTATACCTGCCACTCAGCCCCGGCAAAAGGACTTTTGTTTAATGGCATTTGTGTGCGACCACAAAGGGTAAAGGCAGCTGAAGCAGATAAGGCTGAGAACCTGAAACAGATGTAAAAGAGATCAGATCGAGTTTTCTGCCGATCCTCCACTCCTGCGGAGATTTATGACCCCTTTTAACCCCATTTTAAATAGGTTAAACTGGGCTTGCTCTGTACGGACCAAAGGAGACCAGCGCTTGCCTAGAAATTTACCCAGAGGAACGGGTCGGTCCCCCCGTTTTGCTCCGTTCCTTATCTCTAAGCCAACCCGTTCGGCCGCTGCATTGCTCGTCGTTTGAAGACTTTTCTGTGATCTCATCATAACTCACATCCTCCGAAAGATCGCAAAGCTGCCAGTTGACCTTTAGCCCCCGAAGAGTCCTAATTTGGGGTTGGCAACTTACAGCTCAAGGAGCGAGGCAAGGCAGGAGGACAATAGCAGCGGCCGAGGACGGGGAGCACGGCACAACAATAAGCTGTCCTTGGAAGTGCTGGGCTGCGATTGTCATCCCAGACACAATCATGGGAGACTCAGTTGGGATCGTTTTCTTTTGGCAGATGGCTTTGAACTCTGCTTTTCCCTTCCTGCTTCTCCGTTAATTATAAGTTTCTGCTTCTTCCCAATGACAGATGAATCCGCCAGGGGCGAGAAAAACCAAAGGAACAAATTCTGCTCGGTTAGGGCTGCTCAGCCTCCGTTGACTAGCACCAGCTTATTCCAGATTTACACCAGAGGGCCTGAACTGAGAGCAGAATATAGCTTAGTAGTTCAGCCAGTGGTTTGTACAAAAGGCACAAACCAGTCTTCCTCGCAGAAGGTCTGGCAAAGTGCTGTGGTACTCACTATGGATAACGGCAAAGCTTTTCAGCAAAGCTGACTTACTGCCGCAGAACTACCCTCCTCCTCCTCCTCCTCTTCTTCCCATGGGCACAAATAGCACCAATTCCTAGAAGACCTTGGGGGTCATTTCTTGAGGGCTACACCAAAACTGCAATATCCCCAGTAAGACCCATTCCAAGTGTCGCATCCTCGGGCTGGGACACGGACTGAGCTGGGGCAGGGCAGTGCTGGTCCCTGGGCTGCATTTTGGGAATCACCAGCCAGCATCGCTGGGCTGAGCCTTCGGCTGGAGCCCTCCTGCTCCTGCATTGCCCAATGGAAGTGGTGGCGGCTCTGCAGCCCCCTTACAACTCCAATACCATTGGCCTTACCTGTGAGGCGGCTTAATGATTTTTTTTTATTGAGAGTACCAGAGTTTCACTGATATCAGGAGGGGACTTTTTAAAAAGTGCTTTTCCCACTGTTCTAAAATGGAGGCTCGAAACAAAGCAGACCTAGAAATGCTACCATGAGAAGAACGTTATTTTCCTTTCATGGGTATTACTGACTCATCACAGTTTTCTAGCGTGCTGAGCTTTTGAAGCCAGCTGTAAGAGGTGAAACATATTTAATTTCTGTCATACAGAGCTTCTTCTGAACCCCCGTGTTTGCTCTGGTTGGGGATGGAGGTAAAAGAGAAAAGCCCTCTAACAGCGAAACAAAGTGTGTTCCAACTTGTGGCTGTGCCTCAGCTCTCCCACGCATGCACCTGTGTCCCCAAGCCTCTAACAACAGCATCAGCGCTAAAAAAAGCTTTGCTGTGCTCAAAGGAAAATAAGAAATGTGACCATCCAGCCTGGGAGGGAGAGAGAGAAAACTCCTAACTAGAGGTCATGTCTCAAATCGGTATTCACAGGGCACATGCTACTGGAAAGGGCTCCCGAGAAGAAGAAAGAACACACAGATAAAAACCAGAAGTTTCATAAAACAGAAATGGAGGCCTCTAGGTTTTCCCACTTTTGGGGTGGGTATTTTCTGCTGAACTTCTGCCCAGCACCTGCCTCACACCCGTGCAAATGACCGCAGATGCCAGTATTTTTCCCCACATTTTGCACATACATGAGAGAATTCAACTTGCACCACAGCTGCCGGTGCGGTGGGTTCGTGTTCGTCGGCAAACACCCAGAGCTGGGGAGAGGAGGCTCCGCAGGCAGGCAGCTGCTCCCGGAGGGGCAGCGAACCCGCCGCAAAGCCCCACGTCCGACAGCCACTGCGGGGCCGCAGCTCAGCCCTAGTCCCAGCCTCTCCGGTCCCCATCTTGCTGGGGGGGCTGAAGTTCCTCTGGCTTCATGCAGACGACATCCCAGGGCCAAGAGCAAGAGGGCACAAGGAGATCTTCTTGTTTCTTCAGCAGGAGGCCAGGTAGAGAGCTTAGCTTAACTCCCAACTCCCATCATCTCTGCCTCAGCCTGCAAATTAACACCATCACCCTAAATCCACAAGCCGAGCAGAGAGAGTTGTTTTTATTTAAAGGCAACATAAAAAGCCTATAAAAAAGGTTAAAAGCCCCATATAATTATCTTATTTTATTTTATTTTCAGTCCCGTGGTATTAATTAAAAAAACATTACCCAGCTTGAGAATTTGATTCCTTCTGCCTGATATGGGGAAGGAAAGGAATCTCTCTTGAGAAAGGTCTCCAGAGTCCTTAATCACCATTTAGGGGCCCTGCTCTTTGAAGGGCCATAGAGGAACAAAGTGGTTTGGGGATTAGCGAATGGCTTTTATTTCTTCCCTAATGATGAGAAAAGTGCAACGAATGCCTAGGGCAGATGATAAATTGAGTCAGAAAATGTTGCACGAGTGCCCTTTGCTAAGCTAGAGGATCAGTGTCAACAATATAAAAAAATGCCTCTGTTTGCTCATAAGAAATAATGTTTGAATCATTAAACAGTAGAGACGGTATTGGCCGTATTTAACTGCCTTGTACCTGCAGCCCCTTTGCAAACAACCCCTTTGAAGTGACTTCAAAGGGTCTGTGCACATAAGGAGAGGCTGCAGTATCAGTCACTTCATTGGTTACTCGTGGGACGGCGGAGCAGAGCACAACAGAGCTGAGCTGCCTCTGCCCAACAACCTTATTCAGGGATGGGAGAGAAAAGGAAGGCCATCCAAGAGCCCCTGAGAATATTTTACTCCAAAGAAGAGAAAGAAGAAAATACAGCGTGTTCCCTTTGACGTTGTGCCCCAAGCCACTTTGAGCCGGGGTTTCCTTTATGGGGAAAAAAAAAACAAAACCAAAATTAGTTAATTCTAGGGGGAAAAAAACCCTAAATAGAGTCATGGTGCTCTGTAGCATGTTTCTGAAAGCATCTGCGGTAAGGGTAAGGAATCCAGGATGGAGCCAACGTCCCCAGAAGTCACTGGAGTCAATCCCTGGTTTTAGAGAGTGCCAAGCCAGCCTTGAGTTAGCAGGCAGCACGAGTCAGAAAGCTCTGCTGGTGAGAGCAGCACAGATCACAAGCTGACTTAATAGAAAACAACCAAATCTGCAAATCAGACTGTAATTTTTTTTCCTTTCGTAAGGCTGAGATACAGCTCCATCTCAGAGCGCAGGCAGGAATTAACCTACCCAACGATACGGCAGGATTTGTGGAAGCGCCTTTTCTTCTTTCCTTCTTTTTATAGACAATTTTCCCCTCTTTGCACAGACACTGTATGAGTCATACAATTTAGCTCTCTGCATTGTCCAAATAGGCAAAGATGGCATCAGGATGCTACAACTCATTGTTTTTTAACTTGGAGGAATGTTACAAGCTCCTTGGGTAGAGCTGGAGCTCAGATCACCTTCTTTGGAAACTAGTGAGATACTGACAGGAGGTTAATTTTGTGTGCTCATTTTACCTCTCTGTTCATTAAAGAGGAAGCCTACAAAGATAAGATGTTCAAAAGTGTAGTGTTTTTATGTCTGGGGTTATACATTTTAGTGATATACAATGTCCTTCTCCTACTTATTATGGCCATTTAAAAGGCTGAAAAGCACTTTCTGAGGAAAGACACAATATAAATATGTACTACATGATTTTATTCTGCAAGATATTCTTACTAAGTAACCCTCACCAGTGAAGTGTAAATGTTCTTCCTTTTTTAAAAATCTAAAATCAGGTTTTAGGCTTTTATGTTTAGAGGTTTTCATAAGGAACTTGGGCAGGATGAGGAATCAGGCAAGAACCCCAGGATTTCTGAGACAATTAGTATTTTTAAATGATGAAACAGTACGAATAAAAATGCCAACAGTTTATCTCCTCTTCTGCTACTACAAAAAAGCAACCTGATTAGCACCTTAGATATTTGTAAGGAATGAAAAAAATAATGACAGGGCAAGTGCTCCCCCACTTGCAATTGGCAGAGAAAGAAAATGCATTGTAATGGAGAACAAAGACTAGCAATATGCTTTACTGCGTGTTACCTGAATGGATAAAATAAATGCTGAGCTAGCATTATTGTCTTCATTAAAATACCTATACTGTGCAGGTGACATAAATGGATGAAGTGGGAAAATTACTAAGGAATTTTAAATATAAGGAGCTGGAGAGCTTGTGTTTCCCTTGTATGAAACTAAACAAATGTTGGAGCAACAGCTTATTGTTAAGGTTGAAATCGGAAGCAAATACTTTGACTAAGCCAAGGAGGCGTAGAGATTAGGAAAACTGTGGTCAAGAAATGTAAGGATGGATGCTACACAGCCCTCCAAGATGCTGAGGAGAGAAATTTAGGAGATAGTTTTTACATACACCAAGAATGAAACACTGCCAGCCTTCATGTCTGTGGAAAGGAAAAGTAGAAATATGTATCAGTGGTTCAAAAAAGCCTCTAAAAAACCAAAAATGGGTTCAAAAAAGGGTCCAGGCAAGCTGCTGTGGCTGGAGAGAGTGGAGGGAGGAAGCAAGAAGGAAAGCTTCATGGTGAAAAGCAGTGCCACAGCTTATGAAGCCCTTAGGTCATGGCAGGGCTAGGAATGGGGACTCGATTCCCAGGGATCGATGCCTTTGTGGTCTCCTCACAGGCCAAAAAAAGGGACTGCTGCCCTTAATCAGGAGCGAACTGGAGGATGCCTGCCTCAGATGTAAGACTGATGGGGGAGTAGCTAGACACAGCTCTGGCTTTGGAGCTAGTCTTAGGAAAAGGGATCCTTCTGCAAGGTAAGAGTTAACCCTGGAAGCATGTTTGTGATCCTGGAAACTGCAAACACATTGTGAATAGACAGAAAAGCTAAACACACAAAGAGAGAGAGAGGATCCATAAAGAAAATTAAATCGATTGTAGTAAAGTGGAGACAGGGATGAGGGCAATAGATTCAGCTCTGCTAAGTAAAGATGCAAGAGATTAGGATGAGCAATAAGCAGAAGGCCTTCCAACTATAAACAAGCTGGGAAAGAGGACTCTGGGAAAGCTGTACAAATAAGCAGAAGTGACTTTAAAAGATATTTAGAGGAGCAAAAATAAATCCTGAGTAGAGTCCTTCTGAGAGTGCTTTAGAGCAGCACCGTCATGTGGCATCAGGCGTTCAGAGAAGGGCAGGCTGCCCCCTCTGCCAGTACTGTCTGAGGAGCAAGGCCGTACGCTGGCATCCCTATAGAGCAGGCTGAGGTTTGGATCTCATTTCTGCAGATGCCAGA
This sequence comes from Buteo buteo, assembly GCF_964188355.1. NCBI lineage: Eukaryota > Metazoa > Chordata > Aves > Accipitriformes > Accipitridae > Buteo > Buteo buteo. Next base: position 46,613,780 of record NC_134173.1, read on the forward strand.
GGTTGTGCAAGCTCTTGAGAAATACATACCAGAAACATTTGGCTAAGGAAGGATAGCACAGGACAGAGGATCTTCCTGGGCAGTCAGGTTTTGATTTCATCTGAATGGAAGGCAAATAGTGAAATAAATAGAAAAAAGAGATAAGCTAAATTTACTCTATATTTTATTAATATTTTGAAATGTTTTTCATACTGAGTTGATGAACAGGTTAATAGACAACAAGCCAGGATATGAAGCTTTAATCTGTCAGCTACCAATATTTCATAGACAACTTTTCAGCCCTCCCAGTCATGATAATTTACGTATTTACCTAAGAAAATGTGAAGTAGAAAATTCTGATAATTTTAATCTTCCTATAGCCTGAATTGCTGCAGAGAAAAAAAAGAGAGAAAGATGCTTTTTCATTATTTCCTTTTGGGAGAAAATCAGATACCACATGGTCATAAAGCTCTGAATTGAGAGCGATAACAAGTCCCCTTTCCCAAAGAGCTTACAATGTGGAGAGGGGAAAAAAAAAAAAAAGGGTTTGTGTGTACAGGGGATAAATGGTCTTTTCATATCCAGAAATGCTTTATTTTCGCATGAGTCATCGTGGGTTTGAGTAAGTCCTTTAAAATGCCTCACATTTTGTCTCTGGGCACGGAAAGCCTCCGTCAGAAGCCAAGTTTCTTAAAGTCACTCGAAGGATGTATATGAGCTGGGGTAACTCGGAGCCACTTCTGCCGCTGCAGACCCTGTCCCAGGTCACTGGCTGCTGGTGACCCCGCAGCCATCGCCACCACGGGAGCTTCCACATGGGCATGGAAGCCTGCTTGGGTCACACCAAAGTGATACGGCTTTCGGATGTGAGCAGGGAGACGTGAGCCTGTCCATGGAGGTGGACGCCAACTGGTGCTAGCAAACAGTTTTGGGGTGTTCAAGTGGGATTTTTTTATTAATGTTGTGGTTTTGTCTAGAAAACATCCCAAGGGATGGCGAGGGTGGCTCCTGTCGGGGAAGTCTTTTGTGCCAGCATTTAAACAGGATCTGTTCAGGATGCTCACACTTAATTCATGCCGTTCCACATTTTCAGAGCCTTTTTCAGTCCTTTTACCTAAGCCTGAAAGCTTTCAATTGTTTCCTCAGTGTTTCGAGATTGGAATCAGCTCAGGTCCCTGGGTGGAGATATCCTCCGGGCCAGGGTATTGTTGCCCTGTCCCCCCGCGAGCGAGCGGCGGCCGTGTTCGCTGGGGCGGCCTCCCCGGAGCCTTGCAAGTGCCGCTACAAGTGTCGGGGTGTACACAGACGGTTCCAGTCGGAGGGGTGTGGGGGCATGAAAGAAAACAGAAGCGATGGGAGGGTTTGTAGCCCTCCTGGCTGACTTTCCACCAGCCAAAAGTATTTCCCCATCTGTCTCCCTGGGAGAGGCAGGGGAAAGATGTGGGAAAAACTTCCAGGAGCACAGATATCTGCCACAGCTCTTGTTACAGGGTTTCCGGATCACTTCACGTGTTTCCCTTTTATTGCCAGGAGCCATGCCTGAGACATGGAGAAGGCCCCACAGAAAACCTGTTTTGAGTAGCTTTCCTTCTGCAATAGGAGTTGCTCTGAATTATTCTGGGAAGAGACAGCACTTCGGATGATGAAAATAATTTCCTTACCCAGTGGAAGAGCTTTGCACCTCCTCTTTGGCCTGTTTGGCCTCTTTCAAAGCTGAATAAGAGTCATTGAAACTTCTGACAGTTTGCTATAAGCCAGGCCTAATGTTGAAGCAAGGCTACCCCTGAGGATTTTATTGAACTACATATAAAAAAGAAATGATACAGTCAGTACAATAGCCCCGCATTACCTGTTTGATACAAAAATCAGCTTTGTCCCATCTATTCACCTTCCAGTGCAATTTGAATACATCTAATGAGATTTCCACCATGGAAGTGATCGGGAGAGGCTGTCCTGTCGCTCAGACACCTTTCTCTCATTGCAGCCACCAGACTATGGCTGGATTCGTTCCTGACATCTTGGTGCCTCATCTACCACATATTCACATCCATTAATGAGCCTCTCTCCTGTTCTGAATGTTACTTGTCACATGAGGAAGGTGAATCTGTTATAAGGTGAGTCATGAAAGAGTCAAGACCAAGCAGACAAAGCCACAGAGATTCCCTTAACAAGCAACGGCCACAGGATGCAGCCAACAGAAGACAGTCTTCAGCAATTATAATGAAAAATCATAGCTGAGACACCAGTCAGATCTGAATTTGTCTCTTTTTATCTCACTGCACTGCTCTGTGGCCATGACATCACCTAATTTAACTAACTAAGTCCATCATCACCCTGCCATCAGGCACTGGTGAGGAGCTGCAGGTACCCTGCGGGGCTCAGTGCAGCCAAGAGGGAAACCTCAGAAGGTGCATTTTTCCTCCATTCAGTCAAACCAATTTGCTGCCAGGCCAACATGCATGTTACACACTTAAAACCCCTTCGACCTTGTCATGGTTTAACCCCAGCTGGCAACCAAGCCCCACACAGCCACTCGCTCGCTCCCCCCCAGTGGGGTGGGGGAGAGAATTGGAAGAAAAAAAAGTGAGAAAACTCGTGGGCTGAGATAAAGACAGTTTAACAGGTAAAGCAAAAGCTGTGCACGCAAGCAAAGCAAAACAAGGAATTCATTCACCACTTCTCATGGGCAGGCAGGTGTTCAGCCATCTCCAGGAAAGCAGGGCTCCATCACATGTAATGGTGGCTGGGGAAGACAAACGCCATCACTCCGAATGTCCCCCCTTCCTTCTTTCCCCAGCTCTATATGCCAAGCACGACGTCATACGGTCTGGCATATCCCTGTGGTCAGTTGGGGTCAGCTGTCCCAGCTGTGTCCCCCCCAACTCCTTGTGCCCCCCCAGCCTCCTCGCTGGTGGGGTGGGGTGAGAAGCAGAAAAGGCCTTGGCTCTGTGTAAGGGCTGCTCAGCAGTATCGAAAACATCCCTGTGTTATCAACACTGTTTTCAGCACAAATCCAAAACACAGCCCCATACCAGCTACTGTGAAGAAAATTAACTCTATCCCAGCCAAAACCAGCACAGACCTGCATACACTAAAAGGACAGTTCCTGAGTTTATAAAGATATTGCATGGCCCAATCCTGCTGGTATTTAATTGCCAGCACCCTTTGTAGTAGGTACCACAGTCACCATTCCCATTGTCAGGCTACCTCCAAAACAAGCACCGGGGCTGCTCATCCCGCGGGGCACCCCACCGGGAAATGTCTGACCCAAGGAAGCAAATTACAGTCCAAACTGCAGGCTCCCGTGGCTGTGGTTGATAAGGAGCACTGCCCAATCTGCCTCTCTTGGCAAAGAAATTGCTCAGTCTCCAGACCCATCAGCAGGGCTTCAGGTAATTCTCTAAATTATTTCAGAAAACAAAAACAGCTAATAAAATTTGGACATTTGCCAGAAATACAAGAAGAGAAAAAGCAGTAGTGAGGCCAGGACACCATCAGGTTTTAGGAACAGCCCAGCATGCCTTGGGCATCTCATAGACCCTCAACAGTGCTGGTAATTTCCAACCTGACTCCCTCAAAAACTTTTTTCACAAAGACGCATGAAAATGTCTGTGCAAGCCATGACCTCAGGCCACAAATGCCACCCCTTGTATCTTGGGGCCTTGCCACAGTGCTGTGAAGGGACCTGCCCATTCTCAGACTGTCCCCCTGCTTGTCTCACCATGCCATAAATGAGGCTCAGAGTAGGCTGGGCTCACAGCATAGCTAGACACTTTTATTTATTCCAAGGAAATGTATTGTCTGATTTGAGTCCATCCATACATCTTCTTTGGTTTTTTTTTTCCTGTTAAGGAAAACTTTGAAATAGATCTTGACACAGCTGGATCAGCTCCACTCTAGAAGTTTAGCAGTTTGAACTGTTCTCAGTTGGTATCTCTAAAAACTGTAGTCCTTGGTTTTTTATCTCAAGAATAACCCTGCCATGAAACCAACATGCTGGGTCTCCTAAAGCAGGACCGCCACTGTGCGTCTTATTTAGCCCCAATGATCAGATCCAGATTTCCTTCCATGAAGAATCAAGGATATCCGTCATCCTTCACAAAGAAAAGAGTAGATACTACATGAGCCTTCTTCTGAGAGCAATGTGTACTTCCCACATACACATATTTATCTGCCCCAGCCTGCGTGTGGATACAGCTGTGAGAGAGCAAGGGAGGGAAACGAAGAGCCAGGAGAGACCACAGAAGGCAGGGGAGGACCAAGAGGAATCTTCCCCCTGCAGTATCAACTTATCTGACACTAACATCACCTCTCTGTTATCTGCCTTAGCAGCAATACCTCATTCTTCACCCTTAAATATCCCCTTTGAATAAGGGAAGAGACCATCAGGCAAAGCTGGAGCTTGGGGTAAAAAGCAGCGGGTGGACTTTAGCTCCTGCTGGACTATTGTAGCCTGTGGTGGTAGTGGTGATGGTGGCAGTGGCCATGGTGGTGGCCATCATACAGGGTTGCCTGAGCCTGGGTGCGGTGGGATCCCGGGTGCTCCTGTAGGAAGAGCAGGGCTGGCACAAATGCCAAAGCTGAAGCCAAGAAGGGTTACAAGAAGTGGTGAAACAACCAGCAAAGCCTCTGGGGGAACTGGTCTCCCCTGTCATGGTTGAGGAGCAGCAGTGGGAGTTGTTTTGGTGTCTGCAGAGGTGAAAAGAGAAAGGCAGTTAGGCGAGAGGAGGATCAGCCACATCAAGGAGTGTGCAGGAGAAAGGGGCTCTGCCTGAGCCAGGTGACTGCTGGATTTTTCTGTACTTTCTCCCAACTCTTGGGCACAGCCAAGAGAAATCCTTCTCCAGACCCTGCAAGTTGACGTACCAACCAAGCTCCTTTTCATCCATCTGTTGACACGCACAATCGGAAAGTTTCAGAAAGATCTAGTTAAACTTTATGTAAACCACAGAGTCATATTTTTTACAAACCTCCCACAAAGCCTTTCAAACCTAACCTTAAACTTAACGTTGCCAACTCTCCTGAGATTTTTCGTAATGTCTTGTGATAATGGATGTTTTTCCTAAAGCCCCAGCTCCTGAATGTGAGAATCTCAGCCTTCATTAAAAAGTAGATTTCTATCCCTCAGGGCCATGAAAGAAAGCTCAAAATTGTGAATCAAGCAAATCATACTGGCTTAGAAAACAGAAGACAAATCAAAAGAAGCCCATGGTAACTACCATGCTCGCAGCTCAACATAGCTCCTGGTCTGGGACAGCTGGGGCAGTCCCTGCAGGGCTGTGACCCCGTTCTCAAGTGAACTGCCCTGTGCCCTTGTACTGCAAAATACGGGTGTGTAAACTTTTGTTTGGTAGTTGCTTGGTGATTGGACACCTTCATTATATTTTATTTTGGAGTGCATAGGGGTAGAAAGAGATTCACCAATATAGGTGCACACACAGGCACATAGTCACATCAAATCCCAGGTTTGCAGGTGTAGACACAGTCATCATTTCAGTTACACTGACATAAACCCCAGGCAAATTCATCAGCCTCACAGAAGTCCCACTACAGGTATTGTTCAGTTATAACGAGGCTACAAAAATAACCCAAAGATTCTTAGTTTTCTGATCACAATATTAGGAATAAATATTACACAGCAAAAAATGACAAGTGCCGACATGTCGCCTCCTGACTTTTCTAACTAAACTCCTCTGAGTACAAAAAAGGAGACAGAAAGAAACAATTTAATCCTCATCCTGATGTGGAAACACATGCAAAAGGAGCAGGGAGAATAGGATCTGCATCTTTAGCTTGGCATCTCTGTCAGTCTTTTATATACAGCTTTCACTTCAGTGCATACTTAAACTGTTATATTTTAATTTTGAGAACATAAACATCTTATTTTCAGTACAGAAGGAGCTGGTTGTTCCCCACCATGAATGCTTTGGTGATTCCTTTCTGCCAGTGAAGGACAGTGTTTTTCAGAGCAAGTAAATCGCTGGCTTTGCTGCCCAGATGCAGCGAAATGCAGAGGTAGTTGCTGCACTCCTGTATCGCTACTGTTTTCTTCATGACCAAAGTGAACTGCTATAGAAAAGGAGCGGGAAAAGAAATTTCAGATTCATCAGAAAGGCAAAATGTTTTGTGACCTTTGAAACAGCACTGCAGGAATCCAACCATCTCATGAGCGAGCACCAGACAGAGCAGCATTAGTAAGCGTTGCATCAAGGGGCTCAGTCCGAAGGTTTTCCTGGAGGGGAAAGTGCTGGTTTAAAGGTTTTTAAAAGCTCAGCTCACACATGTGCACACCCTGCTCAGCAAAATATATTCTGAGCCACACATGTGCACACCCTGCTCAGCAAAATATATTCTGAGCCTTTTCTCTTAACACTTCTTACTTTCTAACTAAGATAATTGAATGACTCAGTGAACATGGCTGGCATTAAAATCTTGGGGGAGGGAAAAGCAGAGGTAGCAAGCTCTAAATCCTCTGCCAAATCCCCTTTTCATAATTTATAGTCTGTCACCAGTTTATCACCGAGAACTGTCCCTCTTTTTCTCATTCTCCAGGCTCCTTTCCCAGTGGACAGTCCATGCCAGCTGTCTCGGCAGCAGGAACGTCCTTTTTTTCCCAAGCCTCGACCTGTGGGAAAATCTTCATTGGCCAGTAATTGATTCCACCCTGCCAGCTCCATTACTTTAGTCTACAGTCAAACTGCCAGCAAGCTGGAGACAGGCAGCCTCAGCCCTCCCCTGCTCCCACTATTGAAGTCCGCTCCTACCCGGGCCGTTAGCTACCGGGGCTCTGAGCTGATGTGTCAGCCCGCCCTGCAATTAGCACTAATCTGAAAATTGGCCTTTGCTAGCAAAGCCAAGCACCTGACAGCTAATTGTTGATGTCAGATTGATGTGCATTTAATATGGAAAGGTTATTTATCAAAGGGTACTTTTTTTCTGTTGGTCTCGGTTTGTCTCTGCATTGCCACAGGCGCTTACAGCCCACAAACCAATAAAGATCTTATACTTCATTTAACTTAAGGAGCCTTGTAAATACCCTTTTCAAACTCTCGGTGTAGGGCAGTGCAGTACTCATCTATTTATATTGCTCATAAAGAAACCGCTGCTAACCAAGCAGTTATTGTTTTTAGTCTCTTTTTTTGGAATCAAAATATTGGGGGGCGAAGAAAGGTTGATAACAGAATAGCAACTGCCGGCCAGCCCCGGGATTAAAAATGAATTAAGTTTTGACTCATACCCAGAGTCTTGCCAGCCTTT